>NC_133450.1:10138249-10438374 GCF_048565385.1 Saimiri boliviensis | reverse complement strand
TTAGGCCACTGCAGGGCATGACCACAGTTGAGGTGACTCTCTACAGCTGAGGCAAGAACTCTGCTGTGGCAGCTTGTTAGACAGATTGGAGCTCAAAGGTGTGTAGGTTTATCTGTGTGTGTGTGTGTGTGTGTGTGTGTGTGTGTGTGTGTGTGTGTGTGTTTGTCCCAATCCTATTCTCTAAGAATGGCCCTGCCTCGTCCACATAGCAATGGCGCTCAGTCGGGTAGGGGACTGACATAGCTGGGCCAGTCAGAGTCCCTTACATGAGGATTTGGAATTGAGCCAAAGAGATTTCAGCCCCTGTCAGGTCTGGTCTCTTGAATGCAGTTGTAAAACTTTAACTGTGGAGTAATGGCCATATTTTCTACCATGGGGTCTGAGTAACAGGAGGAAGAGGTACAGACCAAAATCACTGAGAAGCACACAGAGGATGCACCGAAGAGCTGGAGCGACTTTCCTGTCTTTGACTCTAACATGTGTTTTGAAGTTTCATAGGTCATCCCTGAAATAGTTGAGTAAATCTTTCCAGCCAGCCTTTTTTCTTTCTCTTCGTCTCTTTTTAAAAAATTAGTCCATTTCCATTGCCAGCTTCTGTTTCCCAAAACGTCCTGATTGAGAGAAGAGTTAAGAACTATTCAGAAGGCCGGGCGCGGTGGCTCACGCCTGTAATCCCAGCACTTTGGGAGGCCGAGGCGGGTGGATCACGAGGTCAAGAGATCAAGACCATCCTGGTCAACACGGTGAAACCCCGTCTCTACTAAAAATACAAAAATTAGCTGGGCATGGTGGCACACGCCTGTAATCCCAGCTACTCAGGAGGCTGAGGCAGGAGAATTGCCTGAACCCAGGAGGCGGAGGTTGCGGTGAGCCGAGATCGCGCCATTGCACTCCAGCCTGGGTAACAAGAGCGAAACTCCGTCTCAAAAAAAAAAAGAACTATCAGAATAAGAAATGCCAGGTGCCTTAACATAGGGGCCGGCAATGGGATGAAAGGAGGATTGACTTGAGAAGTATTTAGTTTAGCAGCAAACGGACTGTGGAGAGGGCAAAAGAGAGAAAAAGGGGGAAGCGCTTTGGTGCCTTGTGCATGTGAGGATGGCAGTCCTAGAAACTGAAAGCGGGAAGTCCAGAGAAGAGCTGGTTTGGAAGTGGGGCAGGGCATGGTGATTTCAGAGTGGCTTCTGCTGGTGGGTGTTTCCCTAGTACCCCCCATCACTCCAGCCTTCCTCCTGTCTGAATACAGTGCCTCTAATTAACCTCCCTACCTCCTATGGACTCTCTACTGCCTCCCAAACCTCCATAACTTCATTCTGCTATGCCCAATCATCTAGCCCAAGGAAAGATCTTATAACCCTCACAGTCTGAGGGCACCGAAGACAATTCTATCCATTCATGTATTTAATCATTTATCCTACAACAGTCAACAGACATTTGTGTGCCAGATCCTGGGACACAAAGATGAAGGAAATGTCTCTGGATCACAATCTAACAAGACAGATAATCCAGCTATGATAGGGTCATACACGAAGACCAGTGGGAACTCTGAGGAGGGGTATCTAACCAGGAGGAACCAGGGCCGGCTTCAGAGAGAAAGTACGTTTTAAATTAGATTTTAAAGACTTCCTGCTGCAAGCCAAAAAGAAAAAAAAAAAAAAAAAAAAAAGCGACTAGGAAGGATTTAGTCTGTTGGAGAAGTAGGAAATGACATTCCAGATAGAAGGAAGCACGGAGGAAGCAGCTCCGGGTGTCTGGAGCTCAGGATGGAGGAGAGGAGGGATGAGGCTGGAAAGGCTCTGATGGGCTGAGGAGGCTGGCTTTGATTTTGAATGTGGTGGCAAAATGCAAATGATTTTTGATCTGGACTGTAATGTGATCGGGGACACTTTCATTTTTAAATAAACTTTTATTTAAATATACAGATGGAAAAGTACACAGATCATAATCTACATCTTGATGAATTTTCACAAAGTCAACATATCCACATACCCGAGAACCCAAATCAAGAAAAAAAACAGAACAAACAGAACAAGGCCAACGTCCCAGGAGCCCCTTTTAGTCACTACCTCTTCCCAAGGATACACGTGTGTTTGCAGAAGCCTTATCTAGTAGCAGCATAAAAGATGGGTTGGAGAGGTTAGAACTACAGACTGAAACGTTTTAGGAGGCAACAGCAATAGCCCACCGGAAAGATGCTGAGGCCCGATTCCCGGCAGTGATGGCAGAAAAGGAGAAGAACAAAGGACTGTGAATGTGTGAATGTGACAGAATGACAGTATCCCCTCCCAGGAATTCACAATATGCATTTACTCCAGGCAATTGTGATCTGACCCTGAGAATTCCCAGTAGCTTCCCCTGTAATTTAAAAACGCCCAAGGCTTGGCCTGCCGGTGCCTCACGCCTGTAATCCCAGGACTGTGGGAAGCCGAAGTGGGTAAATCACCTGAGGTTTGGGGTTTGAGAACAACCTGGCCAACATGGAGAAACCCTGTCTCTACTAAAAATACAAAAATTAGCTGGGTATGGTGGCACACCCCCATAATCTTAGCTACTTGGGAGGCCGAAGCAGGAGAATCGCTTGAATGCAGGAGGTGGAGGCTGCAGTGAGCCAAGATCCAGCCACTGCACTCCAGCCTGGGCAGCAGAGTGAGACTCTGTCTCAAAAAACCCCTAAAATTAAAAGTGAAAATGCCCAAGACTTGATATATACAGCCATGCATCACTGAACCAGCAGGACACTTTCTGAGAAAGGTGTCAGGTGACTTCATCCTTGTGCAAACATCACAGACAAACCTAGATGGTATAGCCTACTACACACCTAGATTATAGGGTCTAGCCCATTGCTCCTAGGACAAAAAGCTGTACAGTATGTTACTGTACTGAATATTGTAGACAGTTGTAACACAATGCTAAGTATTCGTGTATCTAAACATAGAAACAGTACTGTAAAAATGTAGTTTTATAATTTTAGGGGACCACTGTTGTATATGTGGTCCATCGTTGACTGAAACGTCATTATGCAGCATGTGACTGTGTAAGTAAAGGGAGTTGCATGTCACTGATTCCACTTCTAAAGGGAGTACTTTGGGCAGCTTTCTGGCATTGTTTTAAAACGACGACAAAAACCCAACTGGACCTTGTAATGAGAGACTACAGATCCTTCCTGGGGCTCGTTAGCCTGGTAGAGCCTTTTGGCAGGTTGAAACGGCTCACTGAGGCACACTGACAGAGCTGTGTGGCACCAACTTAAGTCGTTTAATTTCACAAACACCCACACAATATTACAGAGAAAGAAAATTTTAAAGCAAAAAAAAAAAAAAAAAAAAAAAAAATTCCGGTTAATTGCCGTACATGTTTTTGCAATCCTGACAAAGTAATAACTTGCCTATAAACACCTCCCTTGAAGAATTGGCTAATAGGATGTACAGTACATGGCACAGGAAATTGTTTATTCTAC
Source organism: Saimiri boliviensis (assembly GCF_048565385.1). Classification (NCBI taxonomy): domain Eukaryota; kingdom Metazoa; phylum Chordata; class Mammalia; order Primates; family Cebidae; genus Saimiri; species Saimiri boliviensis. The sequence continues at coordinate 10,434,917 of NC_133450.1, read as the reverse complement.
AAAGACTTTCAAAAGGGGCTGTCTATTCTTCTTATGAATTTGTGATGGATCTGTAATAAAGGAACAACTTTCTGACTTTTTGTTCTTTAAGATGGAGTCTTGCTCTGTTGCCCAGGCTGGAGTGTGGCGCTCTCTCACCCAGGCTGGAATGCAGTGTGGCTCGCCTCACTGCAGCCTCTGCCTCCTGGGTTCAAGTCATTCTCCTGCCTCAGCCTCCTGAGTAGCTAGAATTACAGGGGAATGCCACCATGCCCAGCTAATTTTTGTATTTTTAGTAGAGACAGGGTTTCACCATGTTTGCCAGGCTGGTCTCAAACTCCTAACATTAGGTGATCTGCCTGCCTTGGCCTCTCAAAGTACTGGGATTACAGGTATGAGCTACCATGCCCGGCCAAAGGGACAACGTTCTAAAGGTGTAGAGTGGAATAGATTTACCTGAAGTAGAAATATCCTGTGGCAGGCGGGGCGCTGTGGCTCATGCCTGTAATCCCAGCACTTTGGGAGTCTCAAGAGGGCAGATCACGAGGTCAGGAGTTCGAGACCAGCCTGGCCAACATAGTGAAACTCTGTCTTTACTAAAAATACAAAAATTAGCTGGGCATGTGGCGTGTGCCTGTAATCCCAGCTATTCAGGAGGCTGAGGCAGGAAAATCGTTTGAACCCGGGAGGCGGAGGTTTTAGTGAGCCAGAATGGCGCTACTGCACTGCAGCCTGGGCAACAGGGTGAGACCCCATCTCAAGAAAAAAAGAAAGAAAGAAAGAAGCCTGTGGCTTTGGTTGTTTTATTTGTAAAATGAAGGCACTGGGCTAGATTGTGGTTTTCTATTTTGACCTGTAGAGGTGAGTCCCTAGACCTCTCTTGACACCACGTCCTCCCTGCTTTAACTAGAGAGCCTCTACTCTCATCTGTTTAAATATGGGGTTGCCATGTAAGACATTTGAAAAGAGGGATTGTAGAACCAAAACAAGAGTTGGAAAACCACTAAATGGTATGACTTCCAAGGTGCCCTATTGCTCTAAAATTCTAGGAATTAAGTTCATGTCTGACTTGTGGAAGGTGCTGAAGATACAAAGATTTAAAAAACAATTCCCACCCACGACAAATTCACCAGTGTAAGAAATGCATGTTGTTTGGGTGGTGGGGAGGTGTAATACAACATCTATAATATCAGTGATAGTAACATGGCAAGACCTAAGATGAAGGTATGACTCAAGCATTTGGAGGAGATGATTTTGGAAGGCTTTTGAAGAAGGTGACATTTAAGTGGGTATTAAATGATTAATAGGAGCTCCCCAGGTACATAAAGGAGGATGAGGAGATATTGGAGAAAGAGAGATCAGCATGAGCAAAGTCACGGAGACTGTAAGCTGGTACATGGTTCGGGAACTAATTATGTTCATTATGCTCATTATGTTCCCTGCATACCCATGAAACGCAGCTGGAAGTGGCCAAGAGGGATGCTGAGTGACACTGAATAGACTAGAGGATCTCCTCCCAAACTCTCACCCCCTGTGAGCTCTTTGGGGATTGATGCTGGTTTCTGCAACTATGTGACCAACCAGGAATAAGATTGTTTAATCATTGACTGCGTCACACCTTACTTCTATTATTTTGTAACTCTGCTGGGTTAAATAATCAAGGAATGTGTTGATAAGATGATGGGTGGGGGAGGGGCAAGAAAGGCCTAGAATAAGAGGAGTTATAGCTACTAGCCCTGGTAGCCAGGGTCAGGGCCAGGGCCAGGGCCAGGACTCTCCTCTAGGCCACGAGGATTGCTTCAGGCTACCAGGCCAGATGCGCTTCTGCCAATAAGACTTGGTGTTTAGCTCTGAAGCCCATTCCTCTGGGCGAAGGAAGACTTCCAATGATGCTGAGGCAGTCAGTTTCTCCAAGATAGGGAAGGGACTTAGTATGTAGGGGTAGTAGGTCCATGGGTGGTGGACTCCTGAACATCTATTGATACACAATGCCCCAGACTGAGGGTAGCTGTGTGCTGAGCCTAGGAAAGCTGGGCCTCCAATGCTGTGGAATGAAGGTATGAGTGAAAGATAACTGTGCCCTGCTTGAGTCAGAGGGAATGGAGCTGCCTCACAAGTTGGACAAGGAACATCTGGGCAGTGATCAACATGGACCCGGAGGGGCATTTTCTAAACCTTCTGGCCTTTTTAGCCTCCTGGAATTCCTGTACAATTCTAGGAAGGAAAACCCTGAATCCGCTCTCCTGAAAAATGGATACTCAAAATCCATTTAACTTGATTTAAAAAGAGAATGAGATGTGCTGTTTCTTGCATCCAAATATTGTGGAGCAAATGTTTGCCACTATAATGGCTTTTCAGTGGCTGTCAGACATGACCAGACCTGTATTTTGGAAAGACGACTCTGGCAGTTGAAGGAGGAGGTACTGCGGGGTAGACACTGACTATGGGGAGGCGAGCCACGAAGCCATTATGGCAGTGCAGGGGAGGCGGGGAAGGAGAAAGGGCAGGAGAGACGGACACATTTTGGAGGCAGAATGCACTGATCTTGGCAACCAACTGAAATAATAAATGCTGAGAGGGAGCATTTATCTAGTCTATAAGAGGGAGCATTTATCTAACAGTGGTTTGCAACTTGACGGTGCATTAGAATCACCTAGGAATCCTTTAAACGTCCCCTCCCCACAAACCCCAGGCACACCTCAGACCACTCAACTCTGATTCGCTGCCTGTGGTATGGTGCCCAACACACATTTCCCTTCCTGCATCCCCTGACTCTGTTGCTCAGGCTGGAGTGCAGTGGTGCGATCATGGCTCACTGCAGCCTCAACCTCCCATGCTCAAGCAAGCCTCCCACATCAGCCTCTTTAGTAGCTGGGAATATATGCATGTGCCACTATGCCTGGCTAATTTTTTTTTTTTTTTTTTTTTCCTGTAGAGTCAGGGTCTCACTATGTCGCCCAGGCTTGCATGTATTTTTGAATGAAGCTAAGATTGAGAACTAATCTTGCACTAAGAGTTCAAACTTGGTAAACAGAGTGAATTAGGATGCTATTCGATGAGAAAGGGAACAAATAGTTCTTTGTGGTTAGGGTGTAAAACAGGTAGAGAAGCAAGAGGGAGAGCAAGTTCAGGCAGGAAATAATGAGTTCAGGTTGGGATGTGCTGACTGCAGTTAAAGGTCTGAGGTCCTGGAGGGGATGGTCACGAGCCGAGCCACAGCTAGGGGGTTAGGGAGAGGGGCTTGGAGAGGGGCAGGTCATCACTTCCTCTGAAGGGAGCAGCTGCCGTGGGGACTGAAATGGTTCTGAGTTAAGAACAACAGCACAGGAATGTATGCATCAAGGGCTGGCAATGAGGGGTTAATTGCTCTCCATTAACTATAATATTAACCCTGTATTTGAATTTGACCAACAAACATTCATCTCAATCAGTAGTGTGCTGAAGCCAGCATGCACCGGTTTGCAAAAGCAGAGGAATAAATTTACAAGAATTCTGCCAGACAGTTATGACACATAGCCATTGTTAAAATTAAATTACATAAACGTAAATATATTAAAAATAAAGGCAATAAATAAACCCTCGTTTCTCATCCCCTCCGTCTTCCTTTTTTTCTGACTCCGTTCTGGTTTTCTTTGCTCCCTGGCGTGGCGGAAATCACCATTTCCAGATCCTGAGCTTATAAGTTCTGTCTATAAACCAGCCACACTGAGACTGGAATCTCTCTCAGTCTTGATTCCAGATTCCCAGGGAAGAAGTTCATTGGCTCAGCTTGCTCCAGATACCCAGCTCTGGACTTATCAAAGATTTTTCTATAAAACAAAAATATGAGAGATATGGAAGCCAGACCAAAATAAAAAACCTACATCTCTAGGTCCATTTTTTTCTTAGGGCAAAAAATCTACATAATTTGTACCCAGAGTGCAGTGGGTACTGAAGAGATTACAACTGTCTTCTGCCACCAGCCATCTAAAACTTTATAGGAGACCTCTTGTTCTTACTTCAGCCTAAGACAAAACCCAAATAACACTCATCTCCGGCAGAGAGACTAACAGCTCCAGAGAGTGTCAGGCAAACAAAATACATTAGCCTAAGTGGCAATTTGTAATTTTATTGGCCCAGCTGCTTGTCATGGTAGGAGGGGATATATTTTAAGTTAGTTCTATTTACTGTGAATAAGGCTAAATTTCCCCCATCGTTCATGGCAAAATGTCCATGGCCCCCAGGTCTTATCAATGTTTAGGGCAGTTGCTGGCTTAGGGCTTGGCTGACTTCTTAGTTCATTAACTTCTTTTTTTTTTTTTTTTTTTTTTTTGAGACGGAGTTTCGCTCTTGTTGCCCAGGCTGGAGTGCAATGGCGCGATCTCAGCTCACCGCAACCTCCGCCTCCTGGGTTCAGGCAATTCTCCTGCCTCAGCCTCCTGAGTAGCTGGGATTACAGGCACGCGCCACCATGCCCAGCTAATTTTTTGTATTTTTAGTAGAGACGGGGTTTCATCATGTTGACCAGGATGGTCTCGATCTCTCGACCTCGTGATCCACCCGCCTCGGCCTCCCAAAGTGCTGGGATTACAGGCTTGAGCCACCGCGCCCGGCCCAGTTCATTAACTTCTTAATGACCACCTTGTGGTAAAAAGGGGAGCGCAACACAAATCTGTGAAATTGAGCAGAAGCAAGGGTTAGAATTAGGACTGGCACACTATTCTTTCCCTTTTCTCTCTGTTTTTTCATTTTTTTTAATTTTTATTTTTTAATAGAGACAGGACCTCACTACGTTGCCAGGCTGGTCTTGAACTCCAGGGTTCAAGCAGTCCTCCTGTCTTGGCATCCCAAGGTGTTGGTATTACAGGAGTGAAACATCAAACCTGGCCCATTTTTTCACATTATGAGACTGTGAGCAATTGAAGGCAGAGGTCTCTAGAATCTAGACTCCAGATTATCTTAGCCATTCCATAGCTCCTGGTATTAGGCCTCGTGATATGGTTTGGATGAGTGTCACTGTCAAATCTCATGTTGAAATGTAATCCCTGGCTGGGTGCGGTGGCTCATGCCTGTAATCCCAGCACTTTCAGGGGTGGAGGCAGGCAGATCACTTGCAGCCAGGAGTTCGAGAGCAGCCTGGCCAACATGTCAAAACCCCATCTCTACTAAATATACAAGAATTAGCTGGGCATTGTGGCATGTACCTGTAGTCCCAGCTACTTGGGGGAGCTGAGGCAGGAGAATTGTAAGATCTGATTGCTCCATGGATGACATGGTAACCTCTGTGAACTGCACATATACTTCAGATGAGTTCCTAGAACTAGAAAGTCTGAAGTAACTGGAAAACCAGAAAAGGAGAATAAATGATTAACCCCTGCGGCATCTAATTAACTGCGAGACATTCTTCTATTGTTCCTTATTCCCGCCTCAACTGATAAGGCAACTGGACTTTGTAATTGACCTTGGTTAACTTCGTGACTCCAGACTGTATGACCCCCTCCCAGCTTGCAAAAACTGCCCTGAACTGTAGCTTCTGTAACTTTCCACTGCCAACCCCAAACATATAAAACCAACTCCTATCCCACCACTCTGCACTAACTCTCTTTTCGGACTCAGCCTGCCTGCACCCGGGTGAATAAACAGCCATGTTGCTCACACAAAGCCTGTTTGGAGGAGTCTCTTCATTCAGTGTGCACAGTTAACTTTAACATGTTTGAACTTGAGAGGCAGAGGTTGCAGAGCCAAGACCATGCCACTCCACTCTAGCCTGGGTGATAGAGTGAGACTCTATATCCAAAAAAAATAAATAAATAAAAAGAAATGTAATCCCAAATGTTGGAGGTAGGGCCTGGTGGGAGGTGATTGGATCATGGGTTTAGGTTCTGATTATTTAACACCATCCCCCTTGGTTTCCATGAGACCTGGTTGCTTAAAAGCATGTAGCTTTTTCCGCCTCTCTCTTCCTCCTGCTCTGGCCATGTCACGTGCTGGCTCCTCCTTCACCTTTTGCCATCATTGTAAGCTCCCTGAAGCCTCACCAGAAGCAGACGCCACCATGCTTCCTATTCAGCCTGCAGGACCATGAGCCAATTAAACCTCTTTTCTTTATAAATTAGCCGGTCTCAGGTATCTCCTTATAGCAATGTGAGAACAGATTAATATACTTCACATTGACTGGTCCTTGATTGTTTTATTTTTTATTTTTTTTAGAGTCAGGGTCTCACTCAGCCACCCAAGCTAGAGTGCAGTCATGAGATCATAGAACACTTTAACTTCAAACTCCTGGACCCAAGTGGTCCTCCTGCCTCAGCCTCCCGAGTAGCTAGGCCTACAGTTGTGTGTCCTAGCCAACTGTATCTGGCTAATTTTTAAAATTTTTTCTAGAAACAGGGGGTCTCGCTGTGTTGCCCAGGCTGATGTCGAACTCTTGGGCTCAAGTGATCCTCCTTCCTCAACCTCCCAAGTTGCTAGGACTACCATTGTATGCTACCACACCCAGCATATTTTTTAACTTTTTGGTAGAAACAGGGGTCTCACTATTTCCTAGGCTAGTCTTGAACTCCCAGCTGTAACAGACCACAGGCTCTTTGCCTCCCCATGCAATGAAAGTTAACATGGACCAAGCAGATTTCCCAGGCAAGGTTTTTATTCCAGGGCTTGTGCTCAAGCACAGGGGAGACAGCGGAAGCAGAAAGGATCTGCCAGCTGACTACCAGAAAAGGCTGGTGGGGATTTTGTTGTTAGAGAGTAGGACCAGACATCAGGGGTAAGGCATGCAGGCTGGGCTGGGCAGTGCACATGATGGGTAGAATGTGCAGGTCACCACATCTGATTGTGATGGTTATCTTCAGTAATGGGCCACCTGGTGGTATGGCCAGAGGCAACAAGGCTGTAAATCAGTTGTTCAGGATTCCTGCCCTAGGTGGGACATGGTGCAACCTTGATGAGATATCTGACTCTCTCGAGGCCAGTCTCTGGAATTCTTTAAGTAAAAGTAATGGTTAGACATGAAAGTGCAGGAGAATGGTTATTTTCTTTATATGACTAAAGCCTCAGGGTTAAACGGTATATCATCAGTCAGATAGTGGTGTGGGTTTTGTGATCAGTGGGACGAGAGAAGAAGGAAAAAGAAAAAAAGGAGGCTGAGTGGGGAGGATTGCTTGAGCCTGGGAGGTTGAGGCTACAGTGAACCATGGTCACTCCACTGCACTCCACCCTGAGTGAAAGAGTGAGACCCTGTCTCAAAAAAATAAAAATTGGAAGAAAAAAAGAAACGGTTAGAACCATGAATGAATCGTCTTTGATGACTCAGAGCATAATACACGAAGGAAGCAACGTGTCCCATTTCTACTTGGCATCAAGGGAACCTCCCACCCGCCTCCGCCTTGCTAAATGCTAAGATTACAGACATGAGCCATCATACCTGGCCCTTCATATTTTTTCAAGAGGTAAAGACTTGTTCCTTATAAAATTCTATATTTTATTAAATATAGAACACCCCTCAGCTCTGGCTCATGGTAAAAAAAATAAATAAATAAGACTTTAATGCAGTTAATTCTGTCTCCACTCTGGTCAAGGAAATGTATATTAGGTTTACCAGTTATTCAGCAAGTGTTTCTCAACAACCGTCTTAGGCACAATGAAGCCAGTCGAAGAATTATCAAGCCCATTGAGGAGGGCTTGAGAATTCAGTCACCTACTTGCAGGTAGTTGGGGCTAGCTATGTTATATTTAAGCTGTATTTGGATTACCGATTTTCCGGAAATAAGGATAGAATGAAATATACTTGGCATTGAAACTATTTTGTGCCAGGTGTAGTAGCTCATGCCTGTAATCCAAGCATTTTAGGAGGCTGAGGTGGAAGGATTGCTTAGCTTCGGAGTTCGAGCCCAGCCTGGGCAACATGACAAGACCCCATCCCTAAAAAAAAATTTTAATTAGTAGGAGTAGTGGTTCAAGCCTATAGTCCCAGTTACTCAGGAGGCTGAGGTGGGAGGATTGCTATGCCTGCGAGGTTGAGGCTGCAGTGACCCACAATCACTCCATGGTACTTTAGCCTGGGCAACACAGTGAGAAGACTCTGTCTCAGAAAAGGAAAGGAAAGGAAGGAAGGAGAAAGAAAAGAAGAAAATAAAGAACAGAACAGAAAAGGAAAGGAAGGCCGGGCGCGGTGGCTCAAGCCTGTAATCCCAGCACTTTGGGAGGCCGAGGCGGGCGGATCACGAGGTCAAGAGATCGAGACCATCCTGGTCAACATGGTGAAACCCCGTCTCTACTAAAAATACAAAAAATTCGCTGGGCATGGTGGTGCGTGCCTGTAATCCCAGCTACTCAGGAGGCTGAGGCAGGAGAATTGCCTGAACCCAGGAGGCGGAGGTTGCGGTGAGCCGAGATCGCGCCATTGCACTCCAGCCTGGGCAACAAGAGCGAAACTCCGTCTCAAAAAAAAGGAAAGGAAAAATTATTAGGGCTGTAAATGCATGTGTCTTTGATGACTCAGAGGGCATATTTGTACCTTTCTTCATTTAACAAATATTAAAATACTGAATGTCCCTTGTGTGTGAGGTCATGTTCTAGAGCTTAGAAATACAACCATGAACAAGACACAGCCCGCACTCTCGCTGAGGTCTCTAGTGTAGTTGGGGGAAGCCTGAGGGGGAGAGGAGTGGGCTGATAGGCTGGTGAGTGGGGATTTCAGTGCTCGAGGAGCAGTGCATGTCAGGATTGCTTAGAGAAGGGGTGTGTCACTCAGATGTTTGTGGGGAACATGGCCCAAGAGGGTCTTCCAGAGGAGGTGACATCTTCTTTTGAGACCAGAAGATCCGTAGAAGTTTGCAAAGGAAAAGTAGGGAGGAGGGGAGGCTAGGACAAGATGTTCCAAGTAAGGGAACAGACTGTGCACAGGCTGGGGCCAGAGAGCTCAGCCTCCAGGAACGAGCTCAAAGGTCCAGCAGGGCCTCAGGGCTGGTTGAAGTGCTAGTTGTTATTGTTCTTCTTCCTGACTTCATTGCTAAACGGAGACATTTGTATGGTATAGTTTATTTCAATTCCATCATCTTATGCTCACCATGAGCCCTTTGAAGTGGGTAGGTGTTGCACGTCCATTTCACAGACGGGGAACCTGAGGCCTGGCACTGCTGCAAGCCTCTGTGAGTATGGGGAAGTCTCGGGGAGTTGGGGCTTGTGCCAGCCTACCTGGGCTCTGTCACTCCACAGCTGCCTTGGATGAAAGATCACTTGAAAGGGTGTCTGATCTACTTTCATACCTCTGGGCCAAAGAGTATCATTTGCTCCTCGGGGAGCTGATGGATGTACAAAGGCACAGAATTTCTGCAATCCTGCAGCGTAAACACATGGATGCTAACACAGACAGACCTGGCCTAGCTCTGCCACTTGTTAGCAGCTGTATGCCTTGGGCAAGTTACTTAACTGAGGCTCAGCGACGCTCTATCCAGCTGAGACTTGACCTGAGTTCTTCCCTCCCGGGGTGGTGCCACACAGCTCCAGGGTCTCACCTAGTGCCAAGATCACTGTTGGGGAGAGGAATAGTGGGGGGTGGCAGTGTGCTTCTAATCAGACATGTGGTGCCACTGAGACAACCATCGGGCCTGCCTACATGGTCCCATTGGGTCCAGTAATGCTGTTACCTTCATGTCATGTCTGGGATTCAGGCACCGTTTGTGAGTCTCCTTATAGTCACAAGCCAGCACCGATTCCTTCCTGGGATTTGCCATCTTTCAGGAAGCAGAACCATGCTCCCCACTGATCAGAGACCCTTAGGCCTCTCTCTTCTTCTCTACCAAGAAGCTCTATTTGTCCCTAAACATCATCAATACCTGCAAATCGACTTCTTCCCTTCTGTATTCCTTCGCAAACCCCCTAGTTTTCCCTCAGGATCCTTGGGTTTTTGGAAAACAAAAGCCAGGAAGCTTTGCCTCCTTCTGCCTTCTGCTCTGCCTAAGACCTTCTTCAAGGTTTCATAGTTCAGAGCTAACTCTTTGTTTAAAGGAGAGGGATAGGGAGGAACAAATAAGGGAAGAAGCAACCTATTAAAACCTCAAGATATAAAAATACAGCTGCATAAGCAAGAGACAACTGAGGTTCCCAAACTCAAGAAGCAAGGCGTACCTACAAGGGGACAGATCCAAGGGATAGGCAGAAGAGAGAATATTGACACTTACAGACCAGTTCAGTGTGGGAGTCCCACCGCACATGCCGGAATTAGCACTCTGACCCAGGTCAATCAAAGCAATCACGAGTTGTCATTTTATGTTGACCTTCAGCCCTACCTGCACGTAAATGAGTTGATTCGCCATCTATTGACTGCTGTCAGTCAACTGAACGCAGTAGAAATAAACTCGAACGTTTTAAGCTGATTGGGCTCGATGAAAGGTACAAGGGGCTTCATATGATTTTGTGTGTCTGTGTTTAAAGTTTTGCATAATAAAAATGTTTAAATAAGTAAATCCATTTAAAAGCTAACTTGTATGATCCATCCACTTTTACATCATGAAAAGAAATAGTTGGGCTGATATTTCAGACTCAATGTGAATACTTCATGCTACTATTGAGATCTCTATACCTTTAGTTCAGATCTAATGAGTTTTTGAAACTTGGCCAGGCACGGTGGCTCACACCTCAGCACTTTGGGAGGCTGAGGTGGGTGAATCACGAGGTCAGGAGATTGAGACCATCATGGCTAACACTTTGGTGAAAACCCATCTCTATGGAAAAAAAAAAAAAAATTAGCTGGTCACGGTGGCACGCACCTGTAGTCCTAGCTGCTCGGGAGGCTGAGGCACGAGAATTGCTTGAACCCAGGAGGCGAAGGTTGCGGTGAGCCAAGATCATGCCACTGCACTCCAGCCTGGGTGACAGAGCCAGACTCTGTCCAGCCCCACGAAAAAAAGAAACTTGAGACAATGTCTTGTTAACAAATGAAAGAAACATGCAGAGCACGAGAGCAAGAAATGAAGGGGAAAACCCTAAAGCCATAAGGAGCCGTGTACGTCTTTTCCTAGAGAAACTAAAGCCATAAAGGAAAAGGAGAGTATCACAACACGAGTGAACGTGGCCTCACCCTCAGCATCCTGGGTTAACAGGGAGAGCAAGGGGGCTAGAGCCTGTGGGTACAGAGCAAGAGAAAATGACCCCACCTCAAACTATGCCCCAGGGCAGCTAGCAGAGGTCCAAGACACAGTGTCCGAAGGACATGTTGTACTCAGAAACAGACGAAAGCACCTGTGTTCTGGGTCATCGGTTTATTCAGCAAGGCTGCAGCCAGCAATGGAGACTTTAGAGAGCGTTGGCCAGTTCCTCAAAGGGAGAGGCTGACAAATGTAGGCAGAGTGTCCCTGTCATTGGTCCAAGGGTCAAGGCAGGAAGTGGAAGGACAAGAAAGACACAAGGCAGATACACTGCTCTGGTGCCTGGCTGAGTGTGGTCCTGAGGCTCTTTCTGGTTGGCAGTAACTATTTGTTACTTCAACTGATGTTCAGGATACATTGAGAAAGTGACTTGACCCCCGTCTACTTTTTTGTTTTTCTCATGTTTAATTTGTAGCTCCTGACCTCGGAATGACTTCCATGAGACCGTAGTGTCTGGTACCTCATGGCTTTTGCTCACTGTCTTCTCGGATGGTCTCCAGGCTTCGGCTTCTCTGTCTGCTCCACACTGTGTCTTAGGATGAGTTCTCTTGGTAAAAGCCTCTGAGGGGCCTATTTGTATGCTGGAACTTTAGTGGGGAGAACTCTCAGGATCAGTGCCTGTAAGGAGGGAGGGATGAGGGCCTCCACCAACCGTGGGGGTAATCCTGGAGCTGGGATGGCTTTTCAGAGTTGCCTCAATGAAGGCAATGTAATCACCTGATGGGTTCTTCTGGCCCACTGCACAGATAAAACCAACTCACTGAGACCATGATATTGCAGTAAAGAAAGGGTTTAATTAATGCAAGCCTGGCCATGTGGAAGATGAAATTATTACTCAAATCAGTGTCCCTGAAGGCTTGGAGGTTAGGGTTTTTCATGGATGGTTTGGTGGGCAGGGGCCTAGAGAATGAGTGCTGCTGACTGGTTGGGGATGTGATCTTGGGAGTGTGGAGTTAAACGGTCTTTGTGTGCTGAGTTCACCCCTGGGTGAGGGCCACTAGACCAGTTGAGTCATGAGTCATGAGTCCATGTGGGGTCAGTCACCAGGATGCAAAAGTCTCAAAAACATCTCAAAAGACAAATCTTAGGTTCTAGAATTGCGATGTTATCTACAGGAGTAGTTGAGGAAGTTACAAATTTTGTGACCTCTGGCCACATGACTCCTGAGCAGTAAAGGGTGATAAAAACTATACCTACACTTTAGCAGATCTCAGGCCTTTCTCATAGTCCTCATCTTACGGCCTTTCATGAGTCTTACAAAGGCTGTTTCAGCCTCCAAATGAGGAGGGGACCAGTTTTAGGGAGGGATTGTTATCATTTCTGCTTTAGAGTTAAACCATACATTAAATTCCTCCCATGGTTAGCTTAGTCTTTGCCCAGGAATGAGCAAAAACAGTCAACCTGTGAGGCTAGAAGCAAGATGGAGTCAGCCATGCTAGATTTCTCCCTGTTTTCACAATCTTTGCAAAGTCTATGACAATGACAGCAAGGAGCCAGGGCTTTGTCCTCCCACTAGGCAATGGATACTATCTGCTCCTTGGGAAGGAGCATAACTTGGCCGAGGGCAATCTTCAGAGAGGGAGGCCTAGCTGTGGGTAGTCAATAGCCAATAATGCCAATGGCTGGGTGACCAGCACCTGCATCCTGAAGGGGATATGGTGGCACAACACAGCATCCCTTACATCTTCTGTCTGACTCTTGCCTAAAAAATAACTCTCATGGCGTCTGCTGGTCACTCTGCAGTAGAGCAGGTGTCCATTTGTCATTGTTATCATGTCCTGTCACCCTACAGACTTCCCTTATTTCCATCCTCATTGACTTGGGCCTGATCCTCTGTCTAATCAGTTGGGGGATAGGTTGCAGAACTACCCCACTCAGAGCAAGACTTTTTCAGAAGGGCCTGTAAAAAGAATGATGTCACATGTTAGCTGTAACAAAGGTGTCGGGGAAATGCATATCTGGTACCCAGAGGCCCCAAAAGATTGCATAAGCTGACTTAATTCCAGACCCAACTGCTTGAAGGATCTGTGCCTGTTAATACTGTCTCTACCATGGTCAGTATTGGCCTGGACCCTGTGTAGAGTTGAGGCTACCCATGGCTGGCTGGCTGGCTGGTCTCTACCTGAGATAGGTACTGACAGAGACAACATGGTCTGTGGCACATAAAATCTTCATTCTTGGAGAGATAGAGCTATCCTAGGAGTGAAGAGAACCCAGGCAACATTGAACTCAGGGTTAAGAGACTTGAATTTGAATTTTAACTCTGGAACTTGCCAATTATAAGCAAGTCATTGGCCCAAGCTTAGTCAGTCAGTAGATGTTTAGTGAGTACCTATGTCCAGGAACTGTGTCTAGCACTGGAGAGTCCCTCTCTGGCCTCATCGTTCTTCTTGGTAAAATAAAAGTGTGGAGGCTGGGTGCAATGGCTCATGTCTGTAATTCTAGCACTTTGGGAAGCTGAGGCAGGCAGATCACTTGAGGCCAGAAGTTTGAGACCAGCCTGGGAAGCATGGCAAAACCTGATGTCTACAAAAAAATCACAAAAATCAACTGGGCATGGTGGCACACCCTGTGATCCCAGCTAATTGGACAGATGAGATGGGAGGATCACTTGAGCCTGAAAGGTAGAGGTTGCATTGAGCCAAGATCACACCACTGCACTCTAACCTAGGTGACAGAGTGAGACCCTGTCATACACACACCAGAAAAGGGTTTGGGAGATTATCTCAATGACTTAAAATGATGTCCATACTTTTAGAAACAAAAATCCAAGGTGCATAGTCTGCCATTTCCAGAATATTTTATATTGAAGATACTCCCAGAAAGTTCAGGATGTAGGATCTCATCATACACCTAGAGAGACTCTATTTCTCCGTCTCCCACATTCCCCCTCCCACCCCCGACATACCACAGAGTGACTTAATCCTTAGAACCATGGTGAGAAGGGAGAGGTAGATGTTACATAAGTTATACAGTCTCCTATCTTGCTAATTTTTTTTTTTTTTTTCTTGAGGTGAAGCCTTGCTCCGTCACGAGGCTGGAGTGCAATGGCACAATTGCAGCTCACCGCAACCTCCGCCCCTCTCCCCCCACCCCCCACCCCGCTCATCCAGGTTCAAGCAATTCTCCTGTCTCAGCCTCCTGAGTAGCTGGGACTACAGGTGCACACCAACATACCTGGCTACTTCTTGTATTTTTAGTGGAAATGGGGTTTCACCATATTGGTCAGGCTGGTCTCAAACTCCTGACCTCAGGTGATCTTCCTGCCTCGACCTCCCAAAGTGCTGGGATTGTAGGCGTGAGCCACTGTGCCCAGCCTCTTGCTAATTTTTAAAATCCTTTAAATGTTTACCCTGATTTTTAAAATTCTTTAGAATTTAAACGATCTCAGTTTAAATAGTCCTCAACACATTTCTCAAACACTGTTACGTAAACAAATCCCAGCTCTGGTGATTACACAGCTAGGTTTTTTCCAACCTTATCACAATTTTATCTTAGGGTCAAGCATCCGTACTGCTGAAGCGGTTTGCATTTGAACAGTCTTTCAGAAGTTGGTGCCAGATCCAGAGCTCCCTGTGTAGCAGGTCTGAGAAGGTAGGTGTATTCGTCTGTTTTCATGCTGCTGATAACAACATATCCAAGACTGGGTAATTTATAAAGAAAAAGAGGTTTCATGGATTCACAGTTCCACATGGCTATGGAGGACTCACAATCGTTGAGGAAGGTGAAAGACGTGTCTTATATGGCAGCAAGAGAGAATGGAAGCCATACAAAAGGGAAAACCCCTTATAAAACCATCAGATCTCGTGAGCCTTATTTATTACCATGAGAACAGTGGGTGAGAAACGTCCCCATGATTCTATTATCTCCCACTGGGCCCCTCCCACATCACGGGGGCTTTATGGGAGCTACAAATCAAGATGAAATGTGGGCAGGGACACAAAGCCTAAACCATAACAGTGGAGCCACTAAGGTATGTAGCGTATTAAGGTGGTGTCACGTTAATCACATGTACACTCTAGCCCTAGTCACAGAGTCCTGGAAGCTGAATACTGAGGAGCAGAGAGTTACAGGGATCAGAGGCACAGAATTTGGCTTGCTCATGTAGACAGCAATAGAGATGGGCACAAGGCAGAGTGAAATGTCATCAAAGTAGTGAGTGCTTAGGTCATATAAGGCACTGTCCTTAGTGCCATAAGAGATATCAAGGAAAGGTAAGGAAGATTAAAATGTATCATGTTTGTTTTATGTGACTCACTTTATACATACTAGCAGTCAATCAATAATAATAACTATGATAAGTACTTTGAAGCACCTACCATGGGCCAGGCACTGTGCTTAATGCTTTATATCTTCTTTTATTTCATGCATTCTTTCAACACATCTGTCTTAAGATCTACTAGGTAGTAAGTGCTGGGAGACACTGATGAATAAAAATCTCTGCCCTGGAGGACTTTTCGTTCTGCTGGGAAAGACAGGCCCATAGATGTAGTAAATAAGTAATTAAGTGGAGTGTTCTAAGATGACAATTACTGTGGAAAAGAATAGAGCTGGGTTAGGTGGATCAGGAGTGCCTGCATCAGGGGAGCACAGAAACAGTTTATAATATTAAATGGATGTTCCAGGTGAAGCAGGATAGTTCTCTGACCCCTTTGTGGGCGGGAGCTGGAGTGCACAGGCAGTGGGAGGGACAAACTCCACTCACTTGCTGCTCCACCCCTCGCGGGAGTGGAAGGCACAAGTGAGCAGGTGCAGAAGCCAGGGTGAGTGCTTTTGGGTGCCTGGCAAGAGCGAAGTCCGTAATGGCCTATGGCAGCATCGAAGGGCGGGTGCCTGAAGCCTCTGAAGCCCTAGAGGATGTGTTACAGCACCCTTTAGCTTTGCTATCTGCAGGCAGCGTAAGTGTTAACAGCTCTCAGTGCGACAGCCTTTTGTACCCACACTTGAGGCACACGAGTTCTTGTCTGGAGTCCGGGAGGAATAAGGTCTCACAAATGAATTGAAGGTGGTAAACGTGGGGGATTTTATTGCCAATGAAAGTGGCTCTCAGTGGGAAAGGGAGGTGAAAAGGGGCTGGAATGAGAAGGTAATCTTTCCCTGAAGTCCAGTCATCCCCGCCTGACTCCTCTCTGAAGCTATGCCCGTCAAGCCGTCCCTCTCTCCGACATCCAACCATAGTCTCTAATGCCCAGCTGCTTCTCCGTGCCGGCTGAGCCTGGGGTGTCTTTGTACACAGGACAGGGGCCAGGGCAGGTCACGGTGGTTTTGGAAAAGGCAACATTCTAGTAGGAAAACAGGCATGTAAGTTCTCACTTTGGACCGTGGTTCCAGGCTTGAGGGTGGGGCCCTCACTGGGGACCCCATCCCCCACAGAATTTCTCTGCCTTCTTTTTTTTTTTTTTTTTTGAGACGGAGTTTCGCTCTTGTCACCCAGGCTGGAGTGCAATGGCGCGATCTCGGCTCACGGCAACCTCCGCCTCCTGGGTTCAGGTAATTCTCCTGCCTCAGCCTCCTGAGAAGCTGGGATTACAGGCACGTGCCACCATGCCCAGCTAATGTTTTGTATTTTTAGTAGAGACGGGGTTTCACCATGTTGACCGGGATGGTCTCGATCTCTTGACCTCGTGATCCACCCGCCTCGGCCTCCCAAAGTGCTGGGATTACAGGCTTGAGCCACCGCGCCCGACTTTCTCTGCCTCCTGTCCCTATCTTACATAGTGCTCCCTGGGAAGGTGACATTTGAGCCAACATTCAATGGAAAGTGGTGAAGGAGTGAGCTATGCAGATACATGGAGAAGAGAATTCCCGGGTAAAGGAGCAGCCAGGGGAAAGGCCTGAGGCCAAGTGTAACTGGCACATGGACGGCAGGAAGGCCAGAGTGACTGATGTGGAGATAGCAAGATGATTCGGTGCTTTTGTCTTTTACTCTAAGAGAGATGGGAAGGCATCAGAATGCTTATTGTTTGTTCTGCTTTGTTAATCTGTGTTTTAGAGCAGGGCTTGGCAAACTTTTTCTGCAAAGGGCCAGATAGCAAATATTTCAGGCTTTGCTGACCATATGGTCTCTGTCGCAACTATTCAGCCCCGCCATTGTAGCACAAGAGAAGACACAGACAGTGCATAAACAAAGGAGCATACCTGTGTGCCAATAAAACTTACGGACAGTTTGAATTTCACATAATTTTCATAGGTCACAGAATATTGTTCCTCTTTTGATTTTTAACCATCTGAAAATGTGGAAACCATGCTGAGCTTGTGGGCTGTAGTTACCCTGAGAGCCACAGTTTGTGGACTTCCATTTTAAAGGAGTGACATGATCTGACTGAGTTTCAACCACAGCATCCTGGCTGTTGCCTTGAGAGGAGTCTGGAGGCTGAAAGCAAGAAAACCAGGCAGGAGCCTTTGCTGTGAGCCCAGTGAGAGATGATGAAGATTGCTCTGACCAGAAAGGCCACAGGATTACATTCCGATGGTGTCTCCACCCAACCTTTGAAATAGGTATCGTAATGATCCTTCACAAACGGGAGGAAATTCAGGCTCAGGGATGTGAAGTGACTTGCATAAGGACACAGAGCACACAAATGGTGAAGCCTGGATATGAAACACAATCCAACCTTGAAGCCTTATTCTCTTCCTACTCCAACTTTTTTTTTTTTTTTTTTTTTTTTTTGAGATGGAGCCTGGCTCTGTCACCCAGCCTGGGGTGCAGTGGCGTGATCGTGGCTCACTGCACAACCTTCACCACCCACATTTAAGCAATTCTCCTGCCTCAACTTTCCAAGTAGCTGGGGCTACAGACATGCACCACCACTCTAGCTAATTTTTTATATTTTTAGTAGACATGGGGTTTCACCATGTTGCCCAGGCTGGTCTTAAACTCCTGACCTCAGGTGAACCACCTGCCTCAGCCTCCCAAAGTGCTGGGATTACAGGTGTGAACCACCACACCCAACCGAAGCCTTGTTCTTTAATGTCATAACTCCACTGTCATGTCACATGGACCTTTTTATCCCAAATTACAGATGAGAACACTGGGGCTCCAAGAAGTCAAGAATCTTGCCCAAGATCAAGTAGGTCTTGATGACTCCAGAGCAACTATTCTTATTATTAATCTAGGCTAGTTCTCAATTTAAAATGGGATTACTGCCCACAGGTGTTCATTCTAGGTAGCAGGATTCTTTATACCAGGCGTCCCCAAACTTTTTACACAGGGGGCCAGTTCACTGTCCCTCAGACCATTGGAGGGCCGCCACATACTGTCCTCCTCTCACTGACCACCAATGAAAGAGGTGCCCCTTCCTGAAGTGCGGCGGGGGGCCAGATAAATGGCCTCAGGGGGCCACGTGCGGCCCGTGGGCCGTAGTTTGGGGACGCCTGCTTTATACGATCAGTGCCTCTGAGGTGCCAATAAAGAGCCCAGGGCATTCAGGCTGAGTACGGTGGCTCATGCCTATAATCCCAGTACTTTGGGAGCCCAAAGGGGGTGGTCCAGCTGAGGTCAGGAGTTTGGGACCAGCGTGGCCAACATGAATCACCATCTCTACTAAAAATACAAAAATTAGCCGGGCATGGTGGTGCATGCCTATAGTTCCAGCTGAGGACCTGCCTGAGGTCTCCTGCTGAGGCAGGAGAATTGCTTAAACCCAGGAGGCAGAGGTTGCAGTGAGCCAAGATCACACCACTGCACTCCAGCCTGGGCAACAAGAGTGAAACTCTGTCTCAAAAAAAAAAAAGAGCCTAGGGCATTCAGAGAAGGTGGGGTGACATTCATCCGGAGGCACAAGAAGAGATTGTTTTTCATGGGTCTTAAAGAATAACTAGCTGCCTCTAGCTATTTTTGCTGACAGGCTGATTCTTATTGAGATAGGATTACTTGGTTCTTCTCCCAGATATTTTGTTCTATTTTGTCTTTTTTTTTTTAAAGAACATATTTTTATGCATAGATAATGCTATAGATATTTTTTGTTTATTAGATATCTAATATTTTAATTATAAAGCTAATATATTTGTGATAAGCCAAACAATATAGAGATACACAAAAAAATTTTAGCAATCTCCTCATTACCATCCTCCAGTTTCACCAGTCTGTGGTAATTAAGGTGAATCAAGCAAACAGAAAATACATCGGTATGTTCACAGAGGTCATTTTATCTAGAATGGGGTCAAACATTAAGGCCAGCTGGCCAAATTCTACCCATTGCGTTTTTTTTGTAGCTAAAGCTTTACTGGAACACAGCATGCTCATTCCTTTCTGTCTTATCTATGGTTCCTTATATGTTACAATGGCAAAGTTGAATGTTGTGACAGATACTTTATGGCCCATGAAGCCTAAAATAGTTACTCTCTGGCCCTTTACAGAAAAAGTTTCCAGGCCCTGATCTAGGGGACTGGTAGGGTAGGGAGAATAATAATCTCCCAAACATGTCCATGTCCTAATCTCTGGAACCTGTGAATGTGTTACCTTACATAGATAAAGGGACTTTTAGGTGTGATTAAGATAAAAATCTTGAGACGGGAGATTATCCTGGATTACCCAGGCAGGACCAGTGTAGTCACAAGAGTCCTCAGAAGTGACAGAGAGAGTCATGAGAATCAGAGAGAGATTTTAAGGTGCTATGCTATCATCTTTAAAAGTGGAGGAAGGGGCCACAAGCCAACAAATGCAGGCAGTGTCTAGAAGCTGGAAAAGAAAAAACAAGATTCTCCCAAAGAGCTTCCAGAAGGAATGAAGCTCTGCTGACACCTTGATTTTAATCCCAGTAAAGCCAGTTTGGATGTATGACTTCCGAACTGGAAGATAATACATTTGTGTTGTGTTAAGCCACTAAATTTGTGGTCATCTGTTACAGCAGTGACAGTGAATTTGTATAATCAGCTTAACAGCTGTTGGAAGGATTAAGATATTGAAAGGGGACACTGAGGTAAGCGGGGAGCTACAAGAGGTGGCTTCCATCCCTAAGGCTGGGAGCAAAAGGCATTCGCCAGGGTCATTTGAACCCAGAAACATGGAGGACAGGCCCCGTGGAGCTGGGACCCAGACCTCTGAGAAGGAGGCAGTGGCATACTGGTGTTCTGAGAGGCACCCTGAAGCTGATTCTGGGAATATGGAAAATACTGGAAACTAGAACCACCTGCTGCTGCCAGGGTGAAAAATGACTGGAGCTACTCTAATATGAAGAGGAAGCCTTCAGGAAGCAAACAGGAGATCCCTCTTCCAACTTCCTTGTCTGCCTCCAGTACCCACTATGAACAGATTGTCACAGAACAGCTGACAAAGCAGAAATGAGGTTTGTGGAGTCTCTGCCCCAGCATCACAAAGCACAATGCCACGATTTGGAGTTGAGACTAGTAACAAGACACATTGTTAACTATGTGTCTGTATCATTATGCTTTTCACTCTGCACTCACACACATTTATATTCATCCTAGGCTTTCCCCCTCTCTGCTAGTTAGTAAACATGTGGTCATATACAGAATTACTCTGAAACTCATTTGTGTCATTAAACAATGTATCATGCATACCTTTCCATGAAAGCATATTAAAGCAGTCTCATTTTTTAAAAATTACCCAGTAATATCCCATGAAAATGCCATCTGATCACCAGAAAACTTACCCATTCATTTCCAGTGACAAAGATCCTTTGCTTGACCAAACTTTTAGTCAGGTTCCTCAACCTCCTCCTAACCCCGTTAAGTTAATTCAGCAAGAACTCTCTACTCTATCCAATCAACCTCATATCTGGTCCAGTTTGTTTCTTACCCTCTGAAGTGTGATCACCCTGGCCTGTCTGGAGGTAGAATCCTGTTAGGTTGGTTTCTCCAGGATCCCCCTACTCCTACCGATACTTCTTAGCAGTTTTCTACCCACTTACTTCCACCTGCTCCTTGGCTATATATTCCTCTTGTCCATGCTGTATTCAGAGTTGAGTCCCATCTCTCTTCCCCACTGCAAAGCCCTGTTGCAATCGTCCCTACACCTATCATGATAGTCCTGAATAAAGTCTTCTTCTTTAGGCTAGAAGTGTGGCTCATGCCCGTAATCCCAGCACTTTGGGAGGCCAAGGCGGGTGCCTCGCTTGAGGTCAGGAGTTCGAGACCAGCCTAGCCAACATGGTGAAATCCCGTCTCTACTAAAAATACAAAAATTAGCCGGGTGTGGTGGTGCACACCTGTAATCTCAGCTACTCAGGAGGCTGAGGCAGGCAAATCTCTTGAACCCAGGAGGCAGAGGTTGCAGTGAGCCAAGATCACGCCACTGCACTCCAGCCTGGCGACAGAGCAAGACTCCGTCTCAAAAAAAAAACAAAAAAACAACAACAAAAAACTTTCCACTTAAAAGATGTAGACTGAATGAATTTTTAAACAATTGTTTACAGCCTGTAAGAAACTGATAAAGACACATATAGATTGAAAGTAAAAAGATAGAAAAAGAGGCAGGGTGAGGTGGCTCACACCTGTAATCCTGGTACTTTGGGAGGCTGAGGTGGGTGGATCACAAGGTCAGGAGAAAAATACAAAAATTAGCTGGGCATGGTGGTGCACGCCTATAGTCCCAGCTACTCAGGAGGCTGAGGCAGAATAATTGCTTGAACCCGGGAGGTGGAGTTTGCAGTGAGCAGAAATCATGCCACTGCACTCCAGGCTGGGTAACAGAGCAAGACTCTGTCCAAAAAAAAAAAAAAAAAAAAAAAAAAAAAAAAAGATGGAAAAAGAAATTCCAAGAAAACAAATCAAAAGTGAGCAGAAGTAGCTACACTTAGATAAAATAAATTTGAAGAAAAAAAAACAATAAAAAGAGACAAGGTGTATTATTCAGCATTCTCTAGAGGGACAGAACTAATAGGAGATCTATCTATCTATCTATCTATCTATAGATAGAATATATGAGTTTATTCAGTATTAACTCACAAGATCACAAGGTCCCACAATAGGTCATCTACAAGCTGAGGAGAAAGGAGTTTCAGCATGAGTCGCAGAACTGAAGAACTTGTTTGGAGTCTGATGTTCAAGGGCAGGAAGCATCCAGCATAGGAGAAATAGGCTGGTAGGCTAGGCCAGTCTAGTGTTTTCACATTTTTTTCTGCCTGCTTTATATTCTAGCCACAATGGCAGCAGATTAGATGGTGCCCAAAATGTCCATGGCCCCCAGGTCTTATCAATGTTTAGGGCAGTTGCTGGCTTAGGGCTTGGCTGACTTCTTAGTTCATTAACTTCTTTTTTTTTTTTTTTTTTTTTTTTGAGACGGAGTTTCGCTCTTGTTACCCAGGCTGGAGTGCAATGGCACGATCTCGGCTCACCGCAACCTCCGCCTCCTGGGTTCAGGCAATTCTCCTGCCTCAGCCTCCTGAGTAGCTGGGATTACAGGCATGCACCACCATGCCCAGCGAATTTTTTATATTTTTAGTAGAGATGGGGTTTCACCATGTTGATCAGGATGGTCTCGATCTCTTGACCTCATGATCCACCCGCCTCAGCCTCCCAAAGTGCTGGGATTACAGGCTTGAGCCACCGCGCCCGACCGAGGATATAACAATTCTAAATACATATGCACCTAACACTGGAGCACCCAGATATATAAAGCAAATTTCATTAGATTCAAAGAGAGAGACAGATGCCAATAAAATAATAGTTGGGGGCTTTAACAGCCCACTCTCAGCATTAAACAGTACATCTAGACAGAAAATTGACAAACATTGGATATAAATTGCACATAAGACCAAATGGGTCTGACAGACATTTGTAGAACATTTTATCTAGCAGCTACAGAATATGCATTCTTCTCATCAGCACACACAACATTCTCCAGGATAGACCATATATTAGGACACAAAACATGTCTCAAAAAATTTTTGAAAATTGCTGTGTCACTATTTTATCAAACCAAATTGAATAAAACTAAAGTGAATAACAAGAGGAACTTTGGGCCAGGCGCGGTGGCTCAAGCCTGTAATCCCAGCACTTTGGGAGGCCGAGGCGGGTGGATCACGAGGTCGAGAGATCGAGACCATCCTGGTCAACATGGTGAAACCCCGTCTCTACTAAAAAAAATACAAAAAATTAGCTGGGCATGGTGGCACGTGCCTGTAATCCCAGCTACTCAAGAGGCTGAGGCAGGAGAATTGCCTGAACCCAGGAGGCGGAGGTTGCGGTGAGCCGAGATCGCGCCATTGCACTCCAGCCTAGGTAACAAGAATGAAACTCCGTCTCAAAAAAAAAAAAAAAAAAAAAAAAGGAACTTTGGAAACTCTACAAATACATGAAAATTAAACAACATGCTCTTGAATGATGGGTCAAGGAAGAAATTAAGGAAGAAAAAAAAATTTCTTGAAACAAATGAAAATCAAAACATAGCATTCCAAAGTCTAAGGGATACAGGAAAAGCAGTGCTGAGAGGGAAGTTTATAGAAATAAGTGCCTACATCAAAAAAGTAGAAAGATTTAAAGTAAACAGTCTAACAATGCACTTCAAGGAGCTAGAAAAGCAAGATCAAACCAAACCAAAATTAGTAGAAGGAAAGAAATAATAAACATCACAGCAGAACTAACTGAAATTGACACTAGAAAGAAATACAAAGCATCAGCTGGGTGAGGTGGCTCACGCCTGTAATCCCAGCACTTTTTGGGAGGCTGAGGTGGGCAGATCATGAGGTCAAGAGATCGAGACCATCCTGGTCAACATAGTAAAACCCTGTCTCTACTAAAAATACAAAAATTAGCTGGGCGCAGTGGTAGGTGCCTGTAGTCCCAATTACTCAGGAGACTGAGGCAGGAGAATCACTTGAACCCAAGAGGCAGAAGTTGCAGTGAGCCAAGATTGTGCCACTGCACTCCAGCCTGGTGACAGAGCAAGACTCCATCTCAATAAATAAATAAATAAATAAGGATCAACAAGATGAAGAGTTGGCTTTTTGAAAAGATAAACAAAATTGATAAACCACTTGCCAAACTAACCAAGAAAAAAGACCCAAATAAACAAAATCAGAAATGAAAAAGGAGACATTATAACTGATACTCAGAAATACACAAGATCATCGGGTACTATTATGAACAACTATAAACCAACAAACTGGAAAATCTAGAGCAAATGGAAAAATTCAGTATATATAATCTACCAAGATTGAACCAGGAAGAGATAGAAAACCTGAACAGCCCATTAACAAGTAATGACATCAAAGAAGTAATAAAAGCCTCCCAACAAAGAAAAGTCCAGGACTAAATGGCTTCACTACTAAATTCTACCAAACTTTCAAAGAAGAGCTAACAGCAATTGTCCACAAACTTTTCCAAAAAAAACTGAGTAGGGGATTCTCTCTAACTCATTCTATGAGGCCAGCATTACCCAGTTGCCAAAACCAGACAAGGATGAAACAAAAAAGAACAGTATAGACCAATACACATTATGAGCATAGATATAAAAATCCTCAAAAATACTAAAGCAGTAAAGGCTGCAAGACAAACCTCTGGAACACCAAACTGGAAAGGAAGGGATGATTTATTCAGCTGGGAGCAGTGGCAACATAGTTGCCTAACAGCCAAGCTCACTTAACAAAGAAAGTCCCTGCCCTTTTAAAGGCTTATAACTCTAGAAATTACATGTGAAAGGGTCTTGGGCTTACAACTCCATGTGAAGGGGTCTTGGGCTTACAACTCTAGAAATTACATGTGAAAGGGTATTGATCCATGAAGTAGGCATGGGTTATGTGACTTAGGTGGGGGTTTGATCCTGTTTAAGTTAAAACATGCCTTTGGAAAGATTCCTCCATACCGTATCTGTGATCTATAGGTGGGATTGTGGTTAGCAGTAGGGGTCTTATCCTTAACTGGGGTGGGGGCGCCAACCAGTCCCTCCTCTAGCTAACTTCTAACTTCCCCTTCGGAGATGCAATGTAGAAGGCCGAAGGTGATTAAGGGTCTCCTTCCTCAATACTAGCAAATCAAAGCCAACAGCATACCACAAAGATAATACACCATGATCACGTGGATCTCATCCCAGGGATGCAAGGATGGTTTGACATATCCAAATCAGTAAACAGCATACATCACATTGACAGAATGAAGGACCAAAACCATATGATCTTTCAACTCATGCAGAAAAAGTGTTGGATAAAACTTAGCATCCCTTCATGATGAAAACTCTCAACAAACTAGGCAGAGAAGGCATACCTCACTATAATGTAGGACATATATGACAAACCTACAGCTAACACCATACTAAATGGGGAAAAGCTGAAAGCCTTTCCTCTAAGAACTAGAACAAAACAAAGATGGCCACTTTCATCACTCTTATTCAGCACAATATTGGAAATCCTAGCCAGAGCAATTAGAGAAGAGAATGAAATATATGGCATCCAAACTGGAAAAGAGGAAATCAAACTGTCCCTCTTTGCTGATCATATGATCTATGATCTTACAGCTAGAAAAACCTAAAGACTTCACCAAAAAACTCTTTATTGAGAAAATAATTCAGTAAAGTTACAGGATACAAAATTAACATACAAAAATCGGTAGGGTTACCAATAACAGACTAGCGAAAAGAGAAATGAGAAAGGTAATTCCATTTACAACCAGGGCAAAAATATATGCCTAGGAGTAATTTAACCAAGGAGGTGAAAGATCTCTACAAGGAAAACTACAAAGTACTGATAAGAGAAATTGAAGCAGACACAAACGGAAAGACATCTCATGCTCATGACTGGAAGAATTAGTATCATTAAAATGACTATATTGTGGCAGGGTGCAGTGGCTCACGCTGGTAATCCCAGCACTTTTGGAGGCCAAGGCAGGTGTATCGTGAGGTCAGAAGTTCAAGACCAGCCTGGCCAAGATATTGAAACCCCATCTCTACTAAAAAAAAAAAAAAAAAAAAAAATTAGCTGGGTGCGGTGGCATGCGCCTGTAATCCCAGCTGGGATTACAGGAAGCTGAGGGAAGAGAATCGCTTGAACCTGGGAGACGGAGGTTGCAGTGAGCCGAGATCGTGCCATTGCACTCCAGCTTGGGTGACAGAGTGAGACTCTGTCTCAAAAAAAAAAAAAAAAAAAAAAAAGACTATATTGTTTAAAACAATCTACAGGGCTGGGCACGGTGGCTCACGCCTGTAATCCCAGCACTTTGGGAGGCCGAGACAGGTGGATCACGAGGTCAAGAGATCGAGACCATCCTGGTCAACATGGTGAAACCCCGTCTCTACTAAAAATACAAAAAATCAGCTGAGCATGGTGGCACGTGCCTGTAATCCCAGCTACTCAGGAGGCTGAGGCAGGAGAATTGCCTGAACCCAGGAGGCGGAGGTTGCGGTGAGCCAAGATTGCGCCATTGCACTCCAGCCTGGGTGACAAGAGCGAAACTCTGTCTCAAAAAAAAAAAAAAAAAAAAAAAAAGTCGGCAAAAGACATGAAGAGCCAATTCTCAAAAGAAGATATACAAAATGCCAATAGGTATATGAAAAAATGTTCAGCATCACTAAATATCAGGGAAATGCAAATGAAAACCACAATGAAACATCATCTTGCCCCAGTTAGAATGGCCATTACTAAAAAGACAAAAAATAACAGATGCTGGTGAGAACGCAGAGAAATGGGAACTCTCATACACAGTGAGAATAAACAACCACTGTGGAAAACAGTATAGAAACTTTTCAAAAAATGAAAAACAGCACTACCATATGATCCAGCAATCCCAGTACTGGGTATTATCCTTAGGAAAAGAAGTCGGTACACCAAAGAATTATCTGCACTCACGTGTTTATGGCAGCACTATTAACCACACCAAAGATATGGAATCAACCAAAATGTCCATCAATGGATGAATGGATAAAGGAAATGTGGTATACATAGTGGAATACCTTTCAGCCATGAAAAGAGGAAGAAATCATGTCATTTCATTCATTTCATATTTTAGAGATTCTATTTCTAAAAAATGAAAACAAGACAACTTCTTGAATGAGTGGGAGAAGAGGGGGATAGAGATTTGGTAAATGAGTACAAACATACAGTTAGATAGAAATAAATTCTTCTGGTCAATAGCAGAGTAGGGTGACTATAGCTAGCAAAAATGTATTGCATACTTCAAAGTAGCCAGAAAAGAGTACTTAAAATGCTCCCATCACAGAAAAACAATTAATGCTCATGACAGTGAATACCCTAGATACCCTGACTTGATTATTATGCATTCTATGCATGTAACAAATACTCACATGTACCTCAGAAATATGTAAAATATATTTTGTATCAATAAGAACCAAAAGTGAACATGGCTGATGAAATCTCCTTTATTTTCTTTAAGAGACAAGGTTTCACTCTGTCACCCAGCAGTGGTATGATCACAGGTCATGCATTATTGACCTCCTGTGTTCAAGTGAGCCTTCCACCTCAGCCTCCCAAGTAGCTGGGATTACAGATGTGCATCACCACACATGTCTAATTAAAAAAAAATTTTTTTTGGCAGAGATGAGGCCTTTCCATGTTGCCCAGGCTGGTCTCAAACTCCTGGGCTCAAGCGATCTTCCTGCCTCAGTCTGTTGATGTGCTGAGATTACAGGCATGAGCCACCATGCCCACCCTAAATTTTAATAACATATAAATATTCTGCCTTCATACATCTCTGTAGTCTCTTTATATTGTTATTGTCACACATTGCATCTTTATAAATTGTGTGCCCCTTAACATAAATTTATAAACATGTCATACATTTTCCTTTAAAATCAAATAGGAAAAAATAGATACAAACCAAAGGTAAAATAATATTAATTTTTATATTTACCTAGGTAGTTACCTTTACCAATGTTCCTTATTTCTTCACATGAATTTGGATTACAGTCTAGTGTTCTTTTATTTTAGCTCAAAGTGTTCTCTTTAATGTTTCTTACAGGGCACGTTTATTAGTAACAAACTTTCTTAGCTTTTACCTTGAAATGTCTTTTTTTTTTTTTTTTTTGAGACGGAGTTTCGCTCTTGTCACCCAGGCTGGAGTGCAATGGCGCAATCTCGGCTCACTGCAACCTCCGCCTCCTGGGCTCAGGCAATTCTCCTGCCTCAGCCTCCTATGTAGCTGGGATTACAGGCACGCGCCACCACGCCCAGCTAGTTTTTTGTATTTTTAGTAGAGACGGGGTTTCACCATGTTGACCAGGATGGTCTCGATCTGTTGACCTTGTGATCCACCCGCCTCGGCCTCCCAAAGTGCTGGGATTACAGGCTTGAGCCACCGCGCCCGGCTTACGAAATGTCTTAATTTCTACTTCATTCTTAAAGGATGGGTTTGCTGGATATGGAATTCTTGTTTGGCAGTTTTTTTTCTTTTAACACTTTACATGTCATCCTGCTGCTTTCTAGACTCTATGATTTCTGACAAGAAATCAGCTGTTATTGAGAATACTTGCATATGATAAATTGTTTTTCCCTGGCTGCTTTCAAGATTCTCTTTCTCTTGGACTTTTGATAGTTCAACTACATTATATTTCACACATCTCTATGAGTTTATTCTACTTGGAGTTTACTGAGCAAGCCCCCTGCTGTCTTGGCTTGTTTTGGAATTTGGGCACCAAGAAGCTCTTGGGGGAAGCAGGACTGAAGGCAACTCAGCACTGGCCTGCGAATGCCCTGTGGTACGGGCAGCCTGGGCACCATGGACAGTGGCAGGAGGCAGACAGGCTCCTGGGCAGAAGGGGACAGGTTACCAGTGAAGCCCCATCTTTAGGCCAGGGAGGGCCTGAAGGCTGGAGGCCAGGCTGCCAGTCCTGCTGACTGGAGTGGGAACCTGTGGTGCCTTTCCCAGGCCCTGCCATGGCTGCCCATGGACCAGTTGGCAGCACTTCCCCCCATCTGTGGCCCATAAAAGCCCTAGGCTCAGCCAGAGCACAGCAGACGATGAGATGACCAGCTACAGCAAGGAGCTACCCTCTCTGCTGGAAGCTGAACACTTGTCAGAATGACCAACTGCAGAGAGAAGCTACCTTCTCTGCTGAGAACTCAAGAATTGTTGGGACAACTTGCCTGGCAGAGGGGAGCTACCCTCTTGCTCACCACCTGGCAGGCAAAGAGAAGGGAAGAAGAGCTGTGGCCTTTTGGGGAACTGAGACCTGGGAGGTATTTAAGCCAGGGCTGTGACTCCCTCTTTGGAGCCCTGCAGTTCCTGGTGTCTCCAAGTTTCCAGACACCACCATGTTCCCTGGTGCCAGCTATGGAAGCTGCTTGTGTGTGCCTGGTCCAGCCACAGCCTTGCAGAGAGCTAGCATGCATACTGGCACCTAGAGTTGCCCACCCCGCTGCAGCAGCTGGCATGTCTGACTGCACAGTTGGACCCCACGCTCACTCACACGTGCCTCACCACTTCATGCAGTCTCCCTTGGCAGGGATGGGATTCTGGTTCATAGTGTGAGCTGAGTGCAGCCTGCCAGGCTGAGTGGGCAGAACAAGCCCAGCAGGCCCAAGCAAAACTTGGGCAAAGGTGCCTCTGGCCACAGAGGTTTCTAGCCAGATAAGTAACACCCCAAAGATCCAGTAACATAATCAGCTGGTATTACATTTGTATTTATACCAACACGGTTTTAAAACATAATTTTTGGGCTTAGTGGCCTGGGCCTATAATCCCAGCTACTTGGGAAGCTGATATAGGAGGATAACTTGAGGTCAGGAGGTCTAGACCATTCTGGGAAACATATCGAGACCCTGTCTTTAAAAAAATGAAATATAGGCCAGGCATGGTCGCTCACGCCTGTAATCGCAGCACTTTAGGACGCCGAGGTGGGCGGATCACCTGAGGTCAGGAGTTTGGGACCAGCCTGACTAACACGGTGAAACCCCGTTTCTACTAAAAGTACAAAAAAATAGCCAAGTATGGTGGCACACGCCCCTAATTGCAGCTACTTAGGAGGCGGAGGCAGGAGAATTGCTTGAACCTGGGAGGTGGAGGTTGCAGTGAGCCAAGATCATGCCAATGCACTCCAGCTTGGGCAACAAGAGTAAAATCTCTGTCTCAAGAAAGAAAGAAATACAATTTTTTTGGCAGGGTGCAGTGGCTCACTCCTGTAATCCCAGCACTTTGGGCATCTGAGGTGGGCAGATCACTTGAGGTCAGGAGTTCGAGATGTAACAAGCCTATTTTCACAATGAGCCTCTTTCAGTCACACCTAATGAGGTAACATGCAGTGGGTCCCCTAGCTGGCTTCAGAATGGGTGCTGGTCCCCATAAAATATGAAGGTGGGGCCAGGAACAGTGAGACCCCATTTCTACTAAAAATACAAAAATTAGCCAGGCATGGTAGGTGGCAGACGCCTATAATCCTAGCCATTAGGAGGCTGAGGCAGGAGAATTGCTTGAACTCATGGGGCACAGCTTGCAGTGAGCCGAGATGGTGTCACTGCTCTCCAGCCGGGGCGACAGAGTGAGACTCTGTCTCAAAACAAACAAACAAACAAAAACAAACCATAATTTTTTTAAATAGAAGGTACTTCTGATGTTCTTCCTGACACTAAATACATGGTGACTTTCCATACCAATTCTTCAATTTTCTGTCAACAATTGGGTGGCCTACAAGTCATTTCAATTCTGACACCAACTCCAGAAGTGAGTTCCAAGCCCACAAATAAATGGCTCAGTCCCACAAGGCTACCCTCCTTCAGACACCAGCCACAAGTTCCTTAGGCCACCTGCATTGTGACTGAACAGCTGTAAAGTCAAGGCTTCCTACAAGGTCCTTCCTCAGGGTCAGTAAGTCACTAGAATGACTCACAGAACTGAGGAAAACATGTTTCTTACATTTACTAGTTTATTATGAAGGATGCCACTCAAAGAACAAGAGCTGAACGGAAGAGATGCATGGTGCAGTGTAAGGGGGCATATGTGGGGCTTCCGTGCCCTGTTGCCCTTTCCCACCGTACTCTCGTGTGTTTGCCAATGCAGAACCTCTTCTATCTCTTGTTGAAGAGTTTATAGCTTAATCACTAGCCCCTTCTTCTCCTTTGCCCAAGGAGGTAGGGGATGGGGTGAGGCTGAAAGTTCCCACTCTACTTTTTGAGGGGGAAGGAGGAGGTCTCTGTGTGTCATCCAGCCTGGTGTGCAATGGGGGAACACAGCTTACTGCAGCCTTGACTTCCTGTGCTCAAGCGATCCTCCCACCTTGGCCTCCCAAAGTACAGGGATTACAGGTGTGAGCTACCATACCTGGCCCCACCCTCTAATTTTGTGGGGACCTACACCCATCCTGAAGCCATCTAGGGGCTCCCCTCCATGTCATCTCATTAGGTGTGATTGAAAGAGGCTTCTCATGAAAAACAAAAGATATTTCTGTTAGAAAATTCCATGTGTTTTAAGAGCTCTGTCTCAGGAATGAGGGATAAAGCCCAAATACAGTTGACCCTTGCACAACCAGGGGACTGGGGCACCGACCCTTCGTGAAGCAGAAAATCTACATATAACTTTCACTCCCCAGAAACTTAAGTACTAATAGCTTACTGTTGACAAGAAGCCTTACCAATAACATAAACAGTCAATTAATGCATACATTGTATGGTATATGTATTAGGTATTGTATTCTTATAATACAGTGAGCTAGAGAAAAGAAAATGCTATTGTAAAAGTCTGTGGAAGACTGTTCATTAAGCAGACGTGGATCATTACAAAGATCTTCATCCGTGACTTCACACTGAGTAGGCTGAGATAAAGGAGAAAGACCAGGGGCTGGTCTTGCTGTTTCAGAGGTGGCACAGGCAGGAAAAAACCCACATATGTGTGGATCTGTGCAGTTCAAACCCGTGTTGTTCAAGCATCAACTGTATATATTTTTACTGTAGCATGGAAACCAAAAAAGGAAAAGTGCCTAGGGCCATCGAAGTCATAATGTGGCCCCTTCAGTTAGATAATTTTACCAGCAGTTCTGAGACTATGGCAGCTAGGAATGAGTCCAAAAATAAGCATTGATGGATGATGGTAGTGGAGATGCAATGAAATGAACATGAACTGGCTTGGGCTTTGATTTAGAGTCAAGTGGACCAGCTGATGAACTCATTTGAGAGGTGAATAACAGAAATCAGGATGTTTTTATAGCTTTTAAAATTTGAGGCCAGGTACGGTGGCTCACACCTGTAATCCCTGCACTTTGGGAGGCCAAGGTGGGCGGATTGCTTGAGCTCAGGAGTTCAAGACCAGCCTGGTGAACATGATGAAACCTTGTCTCTACAAAATATACAAAAATTAGCTGGGTATGGTGGTGGATGCCTGTAATCTCAGCTACTCAGGAGACTGAGGCAAGAGAATCACTGGAACCCTGAAGGCAGAGGTTATGGTGAGCTGAGATTGTGCCACTGCACTCCAGCCTGGGTGAAAGAACCTGACTATCTCAAAAAAAAAAAAGAGAAATAAATAAAATTTGAAACATTGCTGGCTCTCTTTTAATGAGTTTTCTTTTTTAAGATTTAAGGAAACTTTTTTTTCTTTTAAGCTACTGATAGCTTACAGCAATTTGGTAAGGCATACTTTTGTAAATAAAAATTCAAATATTTGCTTTTCCTTCCTGTCTAATTCCTCCAAGATTTGGAAACAATTCAAGAGGATTCTTATCTTTATGACAACATGGTTGTTTGTGTAAGTTCAGTAAGAAACTCTTCTCTTCAACAGAGTACAACTGGAAATATCGGTTATATTATGAAAGCTTTGATTCCAATGTCATATTGTGTTAGTCTGTCCTCACGCTGCTATGAAGACATACCTGAGGCTGGGTAATTGATAAAGAAAAAAGGCTTAATTGACTCACAGTTCCACATGGCAGGGAAAGCTTCAGGAAACACCATCATGGTGGAAGGCACCTCTTCCTAGGGTGGCAGGAAAGAGAATGGGTACCAAGGAAAGGCATAAGCCCCTTATAAAACCATCAGATCTCATGAGAACTCACTCACTATCATTCATTCATTATCAGTTGAACTGATAATGATTCAATTATCTCCACCTGGTCCTGCCCTAGATACTTGGGGATTATTACAATTCAAGGTGACATTTGGGTGGGGACACAGAGCCAAACTATATCATTCATATACATACATTCATATATATATATATATATGTATATATATACGTATATATATATAGCAACATCATATTTTAAAATGTGCATAGAATCATAGAATGCCAATTGTCAAGGGTTCTTAGCCTTATCGTGAATAAAAGTTGTCACTTCTGGGCAGGCTCAGAAACCTTAAAATATTAGATATTGCAGGCAAATCTGGTGTCTGCCTTGGTTTGACTGCCTAATGTCAAGAAGTTTTAAAAAGTCCAATATAAGATTTGTTGTCACAATTTCCAGCAAAACAAATTTAAAAGAAGCTTATGTGGTTATTCTTGCTGCACTTACGTAAATAATCACGTCAAGTTTGAAACTAAACTAATTTTAAAAACAAATTGGCCTTACTATGATTATCTTTGGTAGAAATGGGAATGATTATAGAGAGAAAAATTATGTTTCCGAAGCAAACTATAATGTACCTGTTATTATGTTGCAGCTCTGTTCATTGATTTGGAGTTTTTATCATCTATCTGTAGACTAGATTGGATCCTGAATTTTCGTTGCCTTCAATATCTTGCTACATTTCTCCAATCATGAACAAAAACTGACAAGCTGATCAACTCGATATAAATTTCAAGGGACAAGTCCCGTGCTTGATGAGAGAGCCACAAAGAGAGTTAACAGAACACCTGATGCCACAGCCAGAGACATTTTAATCAGGATAAGAAATTGCTGACATCATGTTGTGGGCAGCTTTTCCCAAGACTGTCAGAATAAGACTCGCTTCCATAATAAGACTCTTTCCCTTCTAAATTTTTTCTTGCTTATGCCTACCTCTTCCACTGGACAGGATAATGCTACAGTTACAATTTCACAATCAGTTTTTGTGGGTAAGTTGATAAAGTGTAGCATGTCAAACCCAAACCTTTAGAGGACCCAAAACAGCTTTTATTCCACCTAGTGAGTAACAACATCTCTAATGCAACTGTTTATTCAAATTTTACTAGTGGCCTCTTTTGTAGAGTTAGCAGTCTCTGCTTTAATTTAACCCATTCCTGAGATGCTAGACGATAGATTGCTACCTTTTAACCAAACGGGGAAATCTGTGCTGTTGCGGACACTTCTTGTTGTACATAAGTAATCTGGTATTGTAGAGACTCCGTTTCAAAAAGTTAGCAGACTACTTGGTTAAAACAGGTAGATTTCTCATCTGGTTCATTCTTTGATCTATTCGATTTTAGTTGGTTTAGTTTATGGAAACCCTAGCTAAGACACATACTCTGAACTGTTGGCATTGCCTTCCTGATAGTCGTAATAGTAGACTCCTTGGTGTGTATGTGTTCTCCCAAAAAGTTTTAAGGGTCGGGTGTGGCGGCTCACGCCTGTAATCCTAACACTTTGGGAGGCCGAGGTGGGTGGATCACCTGAGGTCAGGAGTTCAAGACCAGCCTGGCCATCATGGTGAAACCCCATCTTAAAAAAAAAAAAAAAAAGTTTTAAATGTTTGTATACAGCCAGCTGTTGAATGTCAAATGGTTTCTCTTCAGTTAAAATGACAGAACTGCATAATCACAAGTACACTGTAATCTATAAATGATGTGTTGAGACTGGAAACCCAGAATGATGTTAAATGAGGGTAGTGCTAACGCCCTCAGTCTTAGTCGCACTTTCATCTAGGTTAATTGTGGAATAAAAATAATAGGATCCCACTGTTTTGAACCAAATTCCTGCACCAGGCCTCCACAACAGACTAAAAATCAAAATGGTGTCACCCATGTTCACCAAATCAAAACTGAGTTATCTGTTTTTCCAAGAAATCGTGAGAGACATCCAATTTTCCAAACAGAACAGTTTCAATTTTTAACAGGCATAAGAACGAGATTTCCTCTGTTTTAATCCTTAAAATAGAATACCTGAAGTATCCCAATGTTAACCAATCAGTGTTCTTTCTATTGTGCTGTCTCCATGTCTCCACCTGAAAGAAAAGTAACTTTGAATGACCAATCTGCTTTTTCTCGTTTCTGACTTCTTCAGTCTATTTTCATCTCTAAAGCTAACATCCTCTGCTTGATTTACTGCAACATATATTCTATTTTGTGGAATGAAGTGTTTTCTGATTCTAAGACTGCAATAACGCCAATGAGATCTTTAATCTCAATTTGTTTTAATTTTGTTTCTTGACAATGGAGGGGTTTAGGCTGGAAAGCATTTTCAAAGTCATGAGCAAATAGACTTCAAGTCAACCAGTTAGATGAGATCATTGGGTGATAAAATAGAGAAGAATGCAAGTGCTGAGCCCTGGAGAAGTCCAACATTTAAAAATGAAGCCGGCTGGGCTCAGTGGCTCACACTATCATCTGAGCACTTTGGGAGGCTGAGGCGGGCAGATCGCGAGGTCAACAGATCAAGACCACCCTGGCCAACATGGTGAAACCCTGTCTCTACTAAAAATACAAAAATTAGCTGGGCATGGTGGCTAATAGTAGTCCCAGCTACTTGGGAGGCTGAGGCAGGAGAATTGCTTGAACCCGGGAGATGGAGGTTGTAGTGAGCCGAGATCATACCACTGAACTCCAGCCTGGCGGCAGAGCGATACTCTGTCTCAAAAAAAAAAAAAAAAGAAAAGAAAAAATTGAGCCAACGAGGACAAATCAGCATATCAAAAAGGAGGCCCAGTGAGGGAACAGGACTATCAGGACAGTGTGATGTGAAGGTAAGTTCAGGGGGAAAAATGTTTCAAAACAAAGGAACCATGTCAGTTATTCTCAATTCTACACAGAGGTCAATTTAGATATGAATAGAGAATTGGCAATTGCCTTTGGAAACAAGATCATTAGTAATCTTGAAAAGTGATATTGATGATGGAAGCTAAAGCTAGACTGAGAAGAGAATGTGAAGCACTACTGGTGAGATCTTGAAAAAGTTGAGAATTTATGAAGACAGCAGAAACATAGGGCAGTTCCTAGAGGCGATTTTGGAGTCAAAGGAAGTTTATTTTAGATGAGAGAAATTCCAATATATTTATATGCTGATAGGAGCAATTCAACTGAGAGGGAAAAAAACTAATGATGCCGGAGGGTAGGTAATTGCAGGAGTAAAATCCTTAGGAACATGTGTGAAAAAAAATCCAGGTCACTGATAAAGGAACTGGCCTTCCTAGGCACTTCATTCATAGTAACCCAAAAGTTACTATGCAGATAAGGGTAGTTTTGACGGTGAGAAGATCAGGGAGTTTATTTCTGATATCCTTCATTTTTTTCCATGAGGTATGAGGAAAAGTTGATTAGTAAAAAGTGGGATTTGGGGAGGAGGTACATAGAAGGCTTTTAGTAGAGACAAAAGGAAATAATCCTTCCATCAAGTCTACCTTTTTTGGGGCGGTGGCGGTGGGTGGGGGAGGGGATGGACTTTTGCTCTTGTTGCCCAGGCTGGAGTGCAGTGGCATGATCTTGGCTCACTACAACCTCCGCCTCCCAGGTTCAAGCAATTCTCCTGCCTCAGCCTCCCAAGCAGCTGGGATTACAGGCATGCACCACCATGCCTGGCTAATTTTGTATTTTTAGTAGAGACGGGGTTTCACCACGTTTGACAGGCCGACTTCGAACTCCTGACCTCAAGTGATCCACCCGCCTCGGCCTCCCAAAGTGCTGGGATTACAGGCGTTAGCCACCATGCCCGGCCATCAAATGTACTTAAATGTCAATTTAGTGGAGAAAGCCTTCCCAGACTTAAGTACATCTCCCAAACCTTTTTCTCTCTCAATAGACCTCTTTCTCCTTTGTGTGACTCACTACCATTTGTAATTGTATATTTATTCGTTCCCTTGTCTAATTCCCCATTAGAGAACTACAGAAGGGCAGGGACTTTGATTTCCCAATGTACATTTAGCCGTTAGCACAGGGCCGGCAGATAGTCACTAAATACTTTTGAAAACAAAAATATTAATGAACACCTTCCAAATTTTGTCTTCTGCCAGCCACCTCGTTAAATCCTTGTTTGTGCAAGTCTCTTTTCCTCTCTGAGCTTTCATTCCTGAATGTATACCATGGGAATTATCTTTTCCTTGCCTATCTCACCGCGTTATCAAGAGGAGGATCTGAGCCAGTAATCCTGGAAATGCTTCATGAAAGCGTCCCTTAAATGTAACGGATTTCTATTTTTAGCCCACTGGTAGCCTTGCAGGTAGCAGGTGCTGAAAAGCCTTGCTTTTTGGGGGCTGGGGGACAGTATTGTCTCGGTGACCGTAGGCGTCGAAGCTATGCAGAAGCATTCTGCGGACTGCGGAGCGATGGGGCTCAGGCCAGCATCCTTCTCGCTCCGGCCCTTCCCGGGAGGGGCTAGCCGAGCGAGGTTGGGGGGCTGGGAGGCCGTGGGGGCAGTAACTGTCAAACCTCGCGGCTTGGCGCCATTATTTAAATAGTACGTGCCTGTCTCGCAGCTGTACGTGCCCGGGGCGGGGCTTCGAGCGCGAGGAGCGGGGCGGAGGCAAGAGGCGGGCTGGGAAGGTGGAGGGGCGGGCCGGGGCGGGGCCAGGCCGGCTAGAGGGGCGGGACTAGCGGCGGCCCCCGGCGAGAATCACTGCGCTTGCGCTGACAGACGCAAGATGGCGGACAGTGCGGAACTAAAGGTAAAGCGCAGCTCGAATTCACTTCTAATATTCGGCCGCGGAGACGGCGCCGTTGGTGCCGAGGGGGATGGGTCCGACCCTGGGGGGCCGCTCGGGCCTGACTCCACCCGGGCCTGGAGTTGTAGGGAGAGAGGCGCGCCCAGTCTCAGCGGAGGGGGCCCGGCTGCGGCGGGCCGCGGGCCCCGGGTGCCTCGGGGGCGCTGACGGGTCGTCCCCGGCGTGTTATTGTTGTGGGCGCCTCTGGCGGGGGTGGCGGGGGAAGAGATAGGGAGTCGGGAGGTAGGGGCTGCAGCTGTCTCCGGGGCTCGGCTTTTTCACCTTCCAGTTAGCCTCCCCGCCCCCCATGGGGAGCTGGGGCTGGGGGCAGGGTGCTCTTGTAGGGGGGATTGGGAAAGCTCCCCGTGGCCGCTTCCTCTTCCTCCTTTGCAGTCCCGGGCTCCTGTCAGGCGCTCTTCTCAGACCCCCGGGAACTTGGCTCCGGCCGCCCCGCCCCTCCGTGGATCCCTGTCGCCCCCGCCCTGGACTCGGCTTTCCCCGGCTGCTGGCTTGTCAGGAAGCGCCTGGGGTGCCCGGCTTGTGGGGAAGCGCGATCCTGGGGCGATAGGGTGGGGATCTCGGGGAGAAGCTCTGGTAAAGTTTGGCGAGCCCCGGGCCGACGTTGGGGTTCGGCTGAGAGGTAGCCGGGGGGAGTCAGCCCGGGCGGGACGTTACTCTCTCTCTCTGATTCCAGGCAGCCAAAGGGAGAAACCCCCTCCAAGAGTGTGCCTTTGGAAGCAGTGGTGGGAGGGGGGGATCCATCTACCTCTCTCCCTTCTCTTGCCTTGGCTGGTGTGGAGGGTGAGAGGAGCCTTTGCGGGGGTCTCTGCACACACCATGATGGCGATGCTGTAGCTGATGGAGGTGAATGGTTCGTGTTTATATCCCCCCATTGCCTTTTGTTTGTAGGGACATCTTGCTGGCCATGTTGATTTGAACGAAATTCTCCCCTTATACGATACTCCAACCCCCGATAAATAGAACGTTCCTCTTAACTGTACCAATTACTCACACCTCAGGAAATTAGATGAAAGGGTGCCCCCTTTTCCCTGCTTTTCTCCCACCCCAATCTTTACCTGATGATGGCTTCTTTACCGAAGCAGATACACCACTACCCAAGCAGTTGGGGGAGGAGGGGTGAAACCCTTATGATTGGATTGTGACAAATGGGGCTCCGCTTGAATAATTTTGGTTTAGTAGCAGGCAGTTCTTAACTAACGCGTATTATTTCGAGGCTCTGAACTCGATCTTCTCTGTGGCTTACTGTGTGGACCCAGCAGCTGGTTATATCTCGACCCAGAGAACTGACATCTCTGTGGGAGTGGAGATTGGGATATACAATTGTAAATCTTTGGGGAGAGCCTTCTTTTTATAATTAATAAAAATTATGTAATTTTTTTTCTCCGTTATAATGAAACGACAACTTCTAGAACAACCAAATGCCAGATTTGATTCTGTAGAGTTTTTCCTGTGGAATAGCCTCACCGAAAGATCTTTTCTCCTAATAACTTCACAGTGTTTACATTCCAAGATTTGTATATTAAGGTGTCGGCTTTGAGTGTCATTCTTGTAACATGTACTTCTAATTACAAATTTACTTAAGGGAGAGCAGATTTAGAATGGATGGTTTTGGTTTTTCCCCAGTTTCAAACTATTGACTGAAATGAGAAAGACTTAGGAATTTGAATATTTGGAGATAATTAACCCTTGAAATAATTTAAAAAAAAAAACCATACACAACTTTTAAGACATGTTTTTCTCTTAAAATAGAGTTACCATGTTGCTGTGGTCTTTGCCTTCTAATATTTATTTTGTTAGGAGTTCTTTTGAATGATAGCTAATCAGTTGTTATACATGGACCGTAGAATAAAGCTGAAAAGCTTGTGCAGGCTATATTGTCACTCTTGATGCTGTCCAAAGAAACTAGTATGGAAAGCACATGCTGAGAGATTTCCTTCTTTGTTCTTTCTCATTTTAAGAAAGTGCCTTTGGGGATAGATCAGATCCCTGGTGTGAGTCTTGTTAGGTAAAGTTTCTCTTTACAAAAATGAACCAGTATCAGATAAACACCACACACTTGAAGAAATGTTATGTTTCTAAAATTAGTCTCCTTTTTTGCTCTCTCCAAAGTCTACTTGAGTTTTTCCAGAGGATTTTTTTTTCTACTTTTATGTTCCTTTTGTATAATTTTTCAAATTATAATAACTGTTTTGACATGTTGGTATGTCATTGTGTGTGTCTGAGACTTTGAGGAGCTGTATGATAAATTGCTTAGCTGGTGATAGCTGTGTTAAAAAAAAAATTTGGTTAGTACTTCATTGTGGTTAGATTTGCTGTTCCTTTTTTGGGGGGTGGAGGAGGTGATCTCAGGAACGCCTACCATAGTTATTCGAGAATGTGTTAAAAAAAAGAACGTGTGTATATAATTTTCTGTGCAGTAAGTTTTGGCAGATACTTCTTTTGGAAATGATATTTTTGGAAGGCTTTTTGTTTGTGATTTTTGGAGGTAAATATCATACATTCCTTTTATGATAGGTAAAATCAGAGTAAGAAGAAAAAAAATCTAGATTTTTTTGAAATTTAACTGGGCATAGAGTACTTCAGCTGTGAAAGCTTTGTGTAAATACAGTGACTTTCATTATCTTAGGTCTCAGCCCTACACTTCATTTTGCTGTGGATTGTATTCATGATTATATTCCTCATGGTTTTTTTAGTGAGTCCTTTTAAATCTATAAGGAATCTGCAAAGATCAGATGGGAAAACAGATCTTTATCCTCTGTAGGAATTGTGCACGCTACAACACTTCAAGATATTGCCAATAAAAATTAGATTGTAAGTCATACATATAAAAATGAATTCTCTATGCACATTTGTTTAGGA
This sequence comes from Saimiri boliviensis, assembly GCF_048565385.1. Lineage (NCBI taxonomy): Eukaryota > Metazoa > Chordata > Mammalia > Primates > Cebidae > Saimiri > Saimiri boliviensis. Next base: position 10,394,272 of record NC_133450.1, on the reverse strand, counting down.
AAGCTTTAATTTTTCATTAGGGGAATGAAAAATGACATTTTTAAGGATGTGGAGAGTATTTTGTCATCTTTGGGAACTTAAAAGCAGGAGGTTGTGATGGCCAGATGATCTTGATAGTTAAAAAGCTGACAGCTTCATGCAGCTCCTCTTAAAGTACTTTAAAAAATGTACATATTTTTTGGAGTAAAACTCAAACCAAGTTATGTTGCCATTTTAATTTACAGGAAGAAGAATGGGAGGGAAGAAGTTCATCATCATTTTAGTGGAGTAAATAAATGGGAAGAGAAACCATAATTATAAAAATTTCTATAAGTATGTTAGTAAATTCTATTGTTGTTTTCTGCCTCTTTCTTTTCAAAAAGTAGCAACTTAATTTTGATCCTTGTGCAGTAATTTGTCTGCTTTTATTTCAAATAGAGGCAAGTACGTCTGACAGTTTATTCATGGATTTGATCTGAATCTCTGTAGCTTGCTTTTGTCAAGTGCCACATTTAGATGGCTGTTGTTTTATCTCATTTTTATGAACAGTATTAAGAAACACTACAGTATAGTTTATAAAACACTACAGTATAGTTTCTAAGTATTTCATATGATTGTTTTGAAATACCACCGCCTTTGCATCCCCAGTTTCTCCTGGGTGATCGCATTGTCTTTCCCTTCAAAGAGTCTCTTGTAATCCCTGTTGATTGCAGTAGTGCTTAGTGGCGAGTCCATAGCTGATTAACTTTGGGTTTCTCCTGGTGAACTCCATCAACATGCTGCTCCAGGGTTCTTGCCGAGGCTTTTGAGTTTGGTGGAATTTGTACCATTTCTTGCTGGTAACCAGGGATAAGAAAATAAAATGGCCAATGCTTGTAGTGGGAACAGGGAAAAAGTATCTAAGTCTCTGGAAAACTGGGTGTTTATGATGAGATATAGCCTTTAAAAACAATGACCAAAAACTGATTCATGACTTAATAGAATTGATTGTGGTGTCTTCTGAAGTATTTGGCATTAAGCATCTTGCTTTTTTTATTAATGTTTGAATAATGTCGTCTTATATAGTACTTTGCAGTTCATAGTATATTGCATTATTTCTTTTGATCTTTCCAACAGTTCTTTGAGGTGGGAAAGGCAAGTTATAAGTAAATCCCTTTTATAGCTAGAGAAAGTGAGTCCAGAAAGGGTAAGTGATTATTGCAAGGTCCTACAATTAAACGTGACAGGGATTTGAGCCTAGGTCTTGTGTAGGCCTCCTTAAAGGTACCACAGCAGACCTGGAGTCCTTTAGGGTGCCCGGTTCACAAAGATTTCTAGTTAAGTTGTTGCTGATACTTCCTCTTTTGGGAAAGCTCTATGCTACGGTATTTTTGATTATTACTAGGGCATTTTGCAAGCTTCCTTGCAAAAATGAGTTTGTTAGTTGGAATCATACATGTTAATTTTTGTAAATACCATTTTGCTTGGGAAAATTTCAGAGGACACCGAAAAGTAAGCAGAAAAATAAACAGTACCTGTAATCCCAACGCTCAGAAATATCATGGTTAACTTCTGGGTATTTATTCATTTAGACTTTCTTTCTGTGAGCATATGTATATGTATATTCATCACAAAGAGATATCACACTATTTTTTGTTTATAATCTGCTATTTTTATATTTGTTTATCCAGATTAGTAAATACAGTTCTGTATGATCATTTGCAAGCTTACATTGTATTTTATTCAACTAGTCCCTGTCATTAGACAATTAGATTATTCTACTTTTTTTGCAGTGTCTTTGTAGCCTCGTACCAAAGTTCGCAGATGTTTTATTTTAACCAGATATATTGGTAGGACAGATCTTTTTGTGCTTTAGAAAGCAGTGCAAATGTTTATTTTATTTTTTGTAGAGACAGGGATCTCACTGTGTTGCCCTGGCTGATCTCAGACTCCTGGCTTCAAGCAGTGCTGCTGTGGCCTCCCGAAGTGTTGGGATTACAGGTGTGAGGCACTGTGCCACTGTGCCCAGCCTGCAAATGGTTTTTAGAGGTGTGAGGCACTGTGCCATTGTGACTGGCCTGCAAATTAGGTAAAATGTTGTTGGTGAAATAAATTAGTCATTCTTGGTTTGTTTGTTGTCATGCCTTTATTGTTTCTGTTTCTGTGTCAGATAAGATTATTAAATGATGGCAGGTACAGGTTTTACAAAATGTAAGCAAACATTACTTCAGCATCAGAATTTTTTTTTTTTTTTTTTTGAGACGGAGTTTCGCTCTGTTACCCAGGCTGGAGTGCAATGGCGCGATCTCGGCTCACCGCAACCTCCGCCTCCTGGGTTCAAGCAATTCTCCTGCCTCAGCCTCCTAAGTAGCTGGGATTACAGGCACGCGCCACCACGCCCAGCTAGTTTTTTTTTGTTTTTTTAGTAGAGACGGGGTTTCGCTATGTTGACCAGGATGGTCTCGATCTCTCGACCTCGTGATCCACCCGCCTCGGCCTCCAAAGTGCTAGGATTACAGGCTTGAGCCACCGCGCCCGGCCGGAATGTTTTATAAAGTATGAAATCAATTATGAAATAGCATTTCATAATCTACTATTCATACTATTCTATGAATAGTAGAATTTCAAGTATGCAGGTATGATTTTGGAAGTTATATCACAGTGATCAAATATTGCAAGTTTTTGTGCCTTATTTAGATGCTTATCTGTTGTTAACTCTCATTTTAAAACTATGCTGAACATTAATATAGAGAAAATGGAAATGAGAATTTACTTTACTCATAATTTTAGCCTCAAAACAGTGTTGCCATAGTATTAAATTTGAAGGTAATATTGTTTCAAGGGTTTGGTTTTAGAAAGGTAACATAGGCAATGAAAGCATTTTTATTTTTTAAAAAAATCTTTATGAGTTAAACCAATTAATAAATGCACATATGAATTAAGAATGCTGTTTGTGCAGCATCTGAAAAGTAGTGCATTGTAGAAGGAACTTGAAGAAATTGATCATACTCTAAATTTGATTTGTTAAATGGTCTTCACCTAAATCTGTATTTATGTAACATTTTATAATTAGAATTTCTTTGAAATAGGCAGTAGAGACAATTTTAAAGTACTTAGTTGTCATTAACCATCAATTTCAGAAGTAGTAATAATTGGCACTGTACTTTTTGCTAGATGTTTGTGACTGTATTTCCCCTTCCATGTTAAAAACTGGAACTCCCGTTACTCTTAGTCTCAGTAGTGTCACATGAAAAGATAATTCCTCAGAATCCTCTCTTCAGAGTTCTCTGGTAAGTCTTTATTCTTAGCTACGAACTTCTGAAATTCATCAAAATGAATAAACCACCTTTTTTCTTTTTCAGCTTTTCCTTAGATCAAGCAAACAAAACAAACATAAATCCTTTGAACGTTAACTAGTAATGGAGATATCAGTAACTCTCACAGGACTGCTGTAAACGTTCCTATTTTTGAAAACTTAATCCCTTTCTTACCTTTCCTGCTATTCACTGCTTTCAATTTCCCCCCTTTGGCTGCTGGGTTAATTTCACCAAAACACTCCTTTCATTCTGTCAGGCCTGTCTATAAAAACTTTGAATAGCTTTCCATCGAAAACTGGATAAAGTCTTAGTTCTCAGTCTAGTATTCAAGATTTTCTATAGTCTGACCCCAGTCCACTTTGTGTGTATGCTTTGTCTTTTCAGCTATATAGCAAAAGCCCTTAACTTAAAGCCAGAGCTGTTAGTTTGCTTCTTTTTGTTGGCTGGTGTTCTGTTTGTACACCCCTCCATTCTCCCATTCCTACCCTGTGGACACAGTAGGTGTTTTTAATATACATGTGTCAGATGAACAAATTATGTTTAAGATTTGTTTCTGTTTCTGTAGACTTGCCTATCTTGGGCATTTAATATAAATGGAATAAAAACATGAAACTTTTTGTGTCTGGCCTTGTACTCATTTTTTTCTCTGCATGGGCATTTTAATGTGTATGTCTGTATAGTATTTGTAATTTATTTTGTGTGTGTATGTCTAGATGAGAACAAAACTAGGCACAGAGAAGGAACTTAAGTGAATGTACATGTACATAAATATCTTTTCTAAAACCACAAGTGAGATCATACTATACGTAGCATCCTACAATTTGCGTTTTTCACAATAGATACTGAAGATCTTTCCATGACATGTCCAAAAACTGAGATGGTCTCATTCTTTTTAACAGTGCATAATATTCCATATGTGTGTTTATAGAGATTTACCTCTTGAATTTATCAATGTATATGGTTAAAAGTTCTTAAGAACTTGTTTTGATGGTTTTGTTATACACTACTGGGTTGGTTGGTTTGTTTTAATTGCCACATTTAAATGTAACCTCTCTAGTATTAATGCTGGAGTTTCACTTAAAAATAGGATTGAAAACATCACAGGTAAGGGTTATGTAGCTTGAAGAGAAATGGAAGGCAGGTCTTTATGTAGTTCTGGCAGTGCACAGCCAAAGCAATTCATTTTGTGTTTGGGTTTTCTGAATGTGAGCAAGCCTGTTTTTAAAAAAGCTCATGGCATAGTGCTTAAAATAGAACTTAACATGCTATCTTGTGCTTTATGGTGAATTTTCAGACTTTTTCTTGCAGTCATGCAAGTCTAATCTTAAAGATTGGAAAGATTTCAGAGTAAATATTTTTTCTCATATGTTAAAATCATCATTCTGGTCTGTGGGCTTCTGTAAGTTACCCAAGAAAGGGGACTGAAGAGGCACAGAACTGGCTCAGAGACGGGCTTATACTAGATTCTCAGTAGTTGTTATTTATTCAAGAATCACTTATTACATTCTGTTATTCATTATATTTTTGGGTATCTGCTGTGTATGAGGTACCAGCTTATTGGTGAGTTTAGTGTATTAATCACATATGTGTGTATATTTATTTGAATATTTGTTATAGTAGAATGTTTACTAAAAATTATCTCTTTAAAAATTATACAAATAATGCCTCAGTTATTACAGAGGTTTTCAAAGTCTGTTTCTCAGGCCCCTGGTGGTTCCCTGGAGTTTTTCTGGGGGTTCTCCAGGTCAAAATGATTTTCCTAATAATAGTAAGGCATCATTTGCTGTGCTAATGTTTGCAAAATCAGTGGTGGGCAAAACGGATGACACCTTAGCACAAATTAAGGCCGTGGCACTAAATTGTTCTAGTAATTGTGTTCTTTCATCACTATGCAGTTGGAATTTAAAAAAAAAAACCACCAGTTAAACTTTCTTTTTTTAAAGATGGGGTTTCACCATGATGGCCAGGCTGGTCTTGAACTCCTGACCTCAGGTGATCCACCCACTTCGGCCTCCCAAAGTGCTGGGATTACAGGTGTGAGCCACAGCGCCCGGCCTGCCAGTTAAACTTAATGTCCTTGATGAAGCAATAAAACTTCCTAATTTTATTATATCTCAATCCTTGAGTACATTTAAAAATATATTTTGTATGATGGAATGAAAAGTACCTGTAAAATACTTTTATTGAATATCAAATCTGATGGTTAACTCAAGGAAAAGAACTTGTGCAGTTGAGTTGTGAGCTTTTTAAATTGAATACCATTTTTACTTGAAAAAATGGCTGGCAAAATATGGTTATACAGACTTGGGTATTTGGCATACATTTTCATGAAAATAAACAAAGTGTGCCTGTCACTGCAGGGAAAACAACCGACAATATTTGTTACTAATGATAAAATTTAAGCTTTCAAGTGAAGATAGAATTTTGGAAGACATGTATTTGCCACTGTGAGCTTGACAGTTTCCCAGTACTTGACTTTTTTGATAAGATCAGTGTGATATTAATGAACATGTTATGTTGAAGTTGCATCGTGAAATATGTCAACATTTGGAAGAACTGCATAACTCAGTGAACTAATATTTTTCAAATAACCAATGCATGATACTACAAAATCATGCCTGGATAAAAAGATCCGTTGGAAATGGAAGACAGACCAATGAATTTCAGTTTATCAGAGTAGGAAATACTCATTGATAGGGTTTCAGATTTCTGCATTGCAGCAGCCTTTAAGAAACTACTATTTGTTGAGTTTTGGTAAAGGATCTCAAAGAATATAGAAAGTTTATCTGAAAGGCTGCAACATTTTAATAAAAGTACTCCATCTTTTTCAACTCTGTAGAGCTTTGTAAGGCTAGATTTCCTTTATATTCTTCAACCAAAGCAGTCTAATACACAGAGTGAGTGGAAAAGTAGATGTGAGAATCAAGATGTCTTTATTAAGCTGGATATTAAAGAGATTTGCGAAAGTGTAAAACCATGATAATCTCCTAATTTTTATTGAAAAAAAAATTTTTTTTTTTTTTTGAGACGGAGTTCTGCTTTTGTTACCCAGGCTGGAATGCAATGGCGCGATCTCGGCTCACGCAACCTCCGCCTCCTGGGTTCAGGCAATTCTCCTGCCTCAGCCTCCTGAGTAGCTGGGATTACAGGCACGAGCCACCATGCCCAGCTAATTTTTTGTGTTTTTAGTAGAGACAGGGTTTCACCATGTTGACCAGGATGGTCTCGATCTCTCGACCTCGTGATCCACCTGCCTCGGCCTCCCAAAGTGCTGGGATTACAGGCTTGAGCCACCGCGCCTGTCCCGAAAATATTTTTTAAATATGAGATTTATGGTAACACGTAATGGATTAACTGATTAATTAATTAATTTTTTGAGATGGGCTTTACCGTGTCGCCCAAGCTGGTCTCGAAGTACTTTAGCGATCCTCCCGCTTCAGCCTCCAAAAGTGTTAGGATTACAGGGCTGAGCTGTCATGCCCAGCTATTCTTTATTTTTTTTTTTTAAATGACAAATCTTTTAAAGTTCTCTGCCTTAACTGCAAATACAGTAAATATCAATAGATTTAGTTAACATAAAGTTTTTGTTTTTGCGGGGGGGAGGCAGTCCTCCACTTTCAAGAGTATAAAAGAGTCCCAAGAGCAAAAACTTTGAGAACTTGATCTTTTTTAAAATTTAAAATTTGTAGTACGGCAGTGCATAATTTAAAATGAGACTATCCCTTTCACCTTCTCACTCATGATATTTTTTGTAACTTAAAAGGAAAAATAAGTCTCGAGGTGGTGGCTCATCATACCTATAATCCCAGTGCTTTGGGAGGCCAAGGCAGGCAGAGTGCTTGAGCTCAGGAGTTTCAGACCAGCCTGGACAACATGGCAAAACCACATCTCTAACAAGAATACGGAAAATTAGCCGGGCATGTTGATGCACACCTGTGGTTCCAGCTGCTCAGAAAGTTGTAGTGGGAGGATTGCTTGATCCTGAGAGACGGAGGTAGCAGTGAACTGAGATCTACTGTACTTCAACTGGGTGACAGATTGAGACCTTGTCTCAAAAAAAGAAAAAGTTCTAGTGATACTCTTATAAGGCAGTTTTCTGAGCAGAAGGTATTTAATTAAATCTTGCATCTCTGTAAGTAATTCTACGTAATAGTAGCTTGCATTGCACTGAATCAATGTGCTTGAATTACTTTGTTTTTTGGAGACAGGGTCTTGCTCTCTTGCCCAGGCTAGAGTGCAGTGATATGATCTTGGCTCACTGCAGCCTCAAACTCCTGGGCTCAAGTGTTCCTTCTGCCTCAACCTCCCGAGTAGCTGGGACTTAGGTGTATGCCACCATGCTCTGCTGATTCAAAAAGAATTTTTTTTTTTTTCTTCTTAGAGAGATGGTCTAGCTGTGTTGCCCAGGCTGCTTTCAAACTCTTAGACTCACATAATCCTCACACCTCAGCCTCCCAAAAGTGTTGGAATTAAAGGTGTTGAGCCTCTTTACCTGGCTTGAAGTACTTTTGATCAGTAGGTGTGGGAAATACATAACTTTTTATTTTTTCAAGGTTTTTTTCCCGTAGTTTTTTTTTTTCTTTTTTTTTTTTGAGATGGAGTCTTTCTCTGTTGGCCAGGCCCGAGTGCAGTGACAGGATCTCGGCTCACCACAGCCTCTGCTTCCTGGGTTCAAGTGATTCTCTTGCTTCAACCTCCCGAGTAGCTGGGATTACAGATGGGCGCCACTGTGCCCAGCTAATTTTTGTATTTTTAGTAGAGGCCAGGCTGGTCTTGAACTGCTGACCTTAGGTGATCTGCCTGCCTCAGACTCCCAAAGTGCTGGGATTACAGGTGTAAGCCACCATGCCTTACCTGATTGCTTTTTCTCTAGTAAAATATAAGAATCACATGAATAAATGAAAAATTCATGCAGATATTCCCTTACTTAATGTTAGCCAATAATTGCCTCTCCAGCAGAGTTTAGCTCTTACCAAATATATATGATGGATTTACATTCTACCTGTTTTGTTTTCTTCCTTTCCCTTTTGTGGGATAAACATGAAACAGGCCAGGCGCGGTGGCTCACGCCTATAATCCCAGCACTTTGGGAGCCCGAGGCAGGTGGATCACGAGGTCAAGAGATCGAGACCATCCTGGTCAACATGGTGAAACCCCATCTCTACTAAAAATACAAAAAAGTAGCTGGGCGTGGTGGCACACGCCTGTAGTCCCAGCTACTCGGGAGGCTGAGGCAGGAGAATTACTTGAACCCGGGAGGCGTAGGTTGCAGTGAGCCGAGATCGCGCCATTGTACTCCAGCCTGGGTAACAAGAGCGAAACTCTGTCTCAAAAAAACAAACAAACAAACAAAAAAAACATGAAACAGGATCTAGATGTTTTAAGACTCTGAATACTTTTCAGTTTAGTTCTACATTTCTTTATTTTATTTTATTTGTTTATTTTTTTATAGACGGAGTTTCACCACGTTGGTCAGGCTGGTCTTGAACTCCCGACCTCAGGTGATCCACCCACCTTGGCCTCCAAAATGCTTGGATTACAGGCATGAGCCACTACGCCCGGCCTTGTTCTACATTTCTTTAGAGTGGTATGTGAAAAACTCCAGCCTTTGTTCCCTAAACATCTTTCCCCAGGGTGTCAAAGTAAGACTGGAAAAGGAATATTTTTGTCCCAGAAGTTATTCTAATACTTGATTTCAAAATCAGGTAGCATCTTAAAGGTTGAAGGCTTTTTTAAAAACGGTAGTATTTTGTGTCTAATTGAATCATAATTAGGGAAAAGAGCATGAATTTTAGAATTGTTGTTAGTCTTCACCTCTGAATTTAGATAGTCCCAGGAATAAGATTAATGCTCTTCTAACTGTGAGTAGGTCTTGGTCTGTCCATTTTTTCCAGAGAGGAATTGTGTAATCTCTTGTTGAAGCTGCTTACCTGGCTCCTGATGTTTGGGGAACAAGGCAGGATAAAGGTGTCCCACGTATGGGTATGCAGACTTTGCTGAATCTCCCCGTGTTTAGATTTGTACCTTACCCTTGATCTTAGCTCCATACTAGTCTGAGTCTGGAGCATCTCTGGTTCAGTTGTTCCAGTAAACCTCTGGCCTCTTGTGTTATGAGAGGCTACAGGGCATAGTAGAGAAGTTGTTTCCTGGGTATTAAGAGGAGACCTGAGGGTCTAACTATCCGGCATGTTCAGGTTTTCAAACAGCCCCCTTGTACTTTGCCCCCTGTCTTCTTTAGGGATAGATTTGCTCACCTTTCTTTAGTATTCCCCTCTCTAGGCATGTGTAGGTTGTAGATTGTAGATTCCTCTTCTGATTTAGTTATCATTGCATTGTCTGCTATTCATTATTAGAAGGTTTGTTGAAATTTCTAGTTGGTTATTTTTTTCTTTTTTTCTTCCCTCACTATCATTTTGTTTCTCTTTATGGGAATATGGCAGATATTTGTATATGGTGACTTCATATTTAACTGGAGGTCATTGTAAACTTTCTGCGAAGCTTATAATACAAACCATATTATATATGATAATGATTCTTAAATAGTTGCCTATCTTGAATTAAGATGTGTTTTGAGTAGTAGTAGAAATTGTGTTATTTTCTGAGAGAAAGCTAGGTTTTTAAAAAATTATATACAGCATAGTATGTATAACCTTACAGAAAAATGTATAACTCATAGACAGGCAATAAAACAAACATCAAACATAATAAATAGAGCATCGTAAAACTTTGAGGCTTTCCTTTGTGCACCTTGTCCTCTCTTCCCTATTTCTTCTTGGTAACTTGTATCAGTAGGTTATTTTACAGGTAAAAACTATTAGTGAAACAATAGTTTCGTGTATTATTTATTTGTAAGGTTGTCTTAAAGTCATTGCATCTAGTATTTTATCTCGCAGTCTTGTAAATTCCCAAATTTACTATAGCGTTCTTCAAAGAGGAAGATTCCATAGGAGAAGGTGAAGAGGAAAGTTTTGGAGACCTGAAAATATGTATAGGCTGATTGTGGTGGCTCACACCTGTAATCCCAGCACTTTGGGAGGCTGAGGTGAGCAGATTGCTTGAGTGCAGGAGTTTGAGACCAGCCTGGGTGACATGGCAAAAACCTGTTAAAAAAAATACAAAAATTAGCTGTCTGTGGCATGTGCCTGTGGCCCAGCTGCTTGGGAGGCTGAGATGGGAGGATTGCTTGAGCCAGGAGGTTGAGGCTGTAGTGAGCTGTGATCGCACCTTTGTACTCCAGCCTGGATGAGAGAGCGTGCGAAATGTACATGCTCGTAGATTCCAGTAATTATATCTGATGATGTCTAGGGAAGAAGAAAGGACTTAAGTTAATTATCCTAGTGATATACACCAGGTTAAGCCTTTTGTTTTTGAGACTTGAGTTTTTGCTCTTGTCACCCAGGCTGGAGTACAATGGTATGATCTTGGCTCACTGCATCCTCTGCCTCCTGGGTTCAAGCTGTTCTCCAGCCTCAGCCTCTTGACTGGCTGGGATCACAGGTGCCTGCCACCAGGCCTGGCTAATTTTTGTATTTTTAGTAGAGAAGGGGTTTTGCCATGTTGGCCAGATTGGTTTCGAACTTCTGGTCTCAGGTGATTCCCCCCAGCTTGGCCTCCCAAAGTGCTGGGACTATAGGTATGAGCCTGGCCTAGGTTAAGTCTTGAAAAGTGCTCTGATTTATATGTGTCCATACTGTCACCCATGAAGAAGTTGAATCTGAGTTATTTTTCTGAGTTATGAGTTAATTTTCTGAGTTATGAGAAAAGTCCAGCTTTTTAGCAGAATCATAGACGATTAAAGTCTGTATTTTATCTTACGAATTATTGTCGATTATTTTTAAAGATACGTTTAGAAAATGTCAAATGTATAAAAATAGTTACTCCTTTACTGGGCTGTAGGTATTCTGTGCTAAATCTTGCAAACAAATAAGTGTTCTCCCCGACTTTCCCCTCTTTCTTTCTTTTGCTTGTTCGGCCTTTGGTGTCACATTTGCTTAAAGCAAGGTTCTTATTCGTCATTCCATCAATAAAAATGAGTGCCGATTTATATGCCAAATACTGTGTTAAATGCTTAGATGTCATTTGGGAATGAATTAGGGTTTTTGTTGTTGTGAAATTACATTCTAGTACTCCTGTAAGCATATGAAAAATAGTGTGGTTCTCTTGTGCCTTTCCATATTTGAATTTTTACAGGGAGCACATATTTTAATAATTAGCAAAAACTTTATTTTGGGAACTGTTTTCTTGAATATCAAATAACAATATTAAATGCATTGTTAAAGTTTAATAGTCATTTGTTCTACATATGCTTCCTAAAGGTAGTTTTTGGAGGAAGGAGGTGTGGGAGGAGCAAGGAAAAGATAGGAAAGAGTTATTGTAGGAAGTTTGATTGCTGGCTCACTGGAAAGTTTAGTTAGATGCCTGTGCCCATTGAGATTGACGACTATGGATGTAAAGTAACATCCGTTTGCATGAGTGCATGCATTCTTTTCTCCCACCAAGTGGGAACTAGTTGAATGTATCAGGCATAGAGGAACAAGGGAATTTTGCAAAGGAATGTTTAGGGGCTAATGGATAGGGGGTGACAACATTAGTGAATTAGTGATCTTCATGAAATTGAATTCTTGCAATGAAGCAAGTAACAAAAGGAGGTTGTAGTTGGAAAATGGAATGATTTTGAAGGTGGTGCAGGTTCTGATGGAAAGGTCCAGAATGTGGCCTGGGGAGTGGGTGGCCGAGGGTGGAAAGTAATGATGATGAGTTAAGTTGGAGCCTGAATGACCACGGCAGGTACTAAAACTTTAACTCAGTGAATGACAGGATGTTCTAGAGATGTACTGTCCAGTACTGGTGCTACTACTTCTGTGTAGCTATTGAAAAAGTGAAATGTAGTTAGTCCTAATTGAGATTTGCTGTACGTTTGAAACATACTGGATTTCGAAGACATAGTATGAAAAAAAGAATGGAAAATATTAATAATTTGATATTGATTACATGTTGAAATGATAATTTGGGTTTATTGGATTAAGTAAAATATATCATTAAAATTAGTTTCACCTACTTTTAATTTTTTGAAATAGAGATGCTGTCTCACTATGTTGGCCAGGCTGGTCTTGAACTCCTGGGCTCAAGTGATCATCCTACCAGCTTCTCAAAGTGTTGGGATTACAGGCGTGAGCCGCTGTGCCCGGCCTTTTTACTTTTTAAAATGTGGCTAGTAGCACATTTAAAATTACATATGTGTTTCACACTTGCAGCTTACATTGTATTTTCATTAGCACTTTTCTAGAGAGATTACTGCCCATAAGTAGAATGGGGATTAGGTGGGAGGACAATTGTAGGGGCCTGTAGAACCCAGTGTCAGAATCTTTTGGGAGAGGGAGTGGACACTGAGGCTTCTTTTCATTAAGTTCCCTGGTGCTTCGTCTTTTGCTGTACTTGGTGCTTGGAATTATGACCTTCTTTTCATCCCCCTACCCTTACCTCCCTTCTTTCTACTGGGTGGCCATCCTCAGGTAGTTTGCTTCATTCTTTTGAGGAGAATAATGATAAACAACGATAATAGAAAGCAATACCAACAAAACAAATAACCTTGTAAATGCAGATAATTAACACTGTATTCATAAAAGGAAGAGGTCACTTCTGACTAAGCTTATTTCAAACTGGGCCTTAAAAAAGAAGAGTTTTGAAAGTTGGTGGCCAGGCACAGTGGCTCATGCCTGTAATCCCAGAACTTTCGGAGGCTGAGGTTGAGCTGAATACTTGCAGGAGTTTGAGCTGGCAACATGGTGAAACCCTGTCTCTACAGAAACCAAAACCAAAAATTAGCCAGAGAGGGGGTGACATGAATCTATAGTCGCAGCTACTTGGGAGGCTGAGGTGGGAGGGCTGCTTGAGCCTGGGAGGTCAAGGGTGCAGGGAGCCTTGATCATGCTACTGCATTCCAGTCTGGGTGACAGAGTGAGACCCTGTCTTTAAAAAAAAAAAAAAAAGGTCATTACTGGGATGTTCTTTGAAGCAGAGGGAACAGCATGAGCAAAAATAAAGAAGAGAGAAAACATTGAGGTATATTTGCAGAACAGCTACTGGGTCCACATGTGGATGTCTGTGTAAGAAAGTAATGTGAGTTCTGGGAAGCTGGGGCCAGATTGTTATGAGAATTTTCTACATTTAAACTGTGTGAATCTGAAACTATGTTAATGCTATAAAGGAAGAGGACAGAATTCTGTAAGAACATTAGCCAGGAAACCTGACTGTGAGTTAGTGTGCTCAGAGAAGACTTCCTATTTTGAACCATCTGAACTACAGACTTCCTCCACATCCAGGTCTTTTCAAATCCTCTTAATGTCATGCCTTCCTTTTTTTCTTAGTTACCTTCACTATTTTAGACTCTTGTAATATCAATTTGGTATTTATAAAACAGCCTCAAAATTGATCTCTTGTATCTTATATCCTCTTTGAAGTTATTTACTCTTCAATTAGATAGGTTTTTGATGTCAATTTCCTCCCCTCAACATTTTCTACAATTGAAAATGTTTTTATAACTTCGCATTCTTTTTAGGCTTAAGTATAAACTTCAGTTTAGCCCTTCAAACTAAAAAATTATTGTTTGAACACTAGTTGCTGAGTGGTTGCTAGTATGCTTAGTAGGCACTGGGCATATTTATGTAATGTCCTCATTTTACCATTGTGGTTCGTCATAATTAACAAGTGCCAAACTGTTGTTAGTCATTTTTATTGACAACGAACAAGACAGTCTTTATAGACAGAGCATATATTTTGGTCAAGAATTGACAGGTAAACAGGGCCTCTCTACATACAGCATAAGAGTGGTACACTGAGTTAAACAGGAGAGCACATAAAAGGGTAAATTTTTAATGTTAGGAGTGGATTGAAGAAAATATCCCAAAGGTTGTGACATCTCAGTTGAGAACTGAGTGAGTTGGAATTAGCTAGTAAAAAGGTTGGGATGGGAGTGGGGAGAAGAGCTGCTCCTTCAAAGAACAGCATATATACAAAAGTGCTGGAAGATGGAGAGTTGGTTAAGAGATTGGTTACAATGGTCATGCTAAGGAGTTGGGTAGTAGATGATCATGGAAAAATTTAAGCACAAGTGTGACATGATTAGATTTATATTTTAGAATGATCACTGGCTACAGTGAGGAGAATGATTTGGAGAGGATAATATTGGAGGCAGGAAGAAAAGAGTCCTTGCAAACTCTGGATTAGAGTGGTAATAGGGACTTAGACATTTTTAAGGTGTTAAGATCGACAGGACTTGGTAAATAGATGTGGACGTGAACAAGAAGATGGAGTAGCAGCTTCTGGTGTTAACAGGTGGTTAGGTGGATGGAAGTTTTGGAGAGAGTTGATGTGTTAGGTGCGAATATGTTGAGTTGATGACTTCTTGGGACATAAAGGAGAGGTGTTTAGCAGATGTGGATTTGTAGTTTAGGAGACCAGGGTTAGGCTGGAAATAAAGATTTGAGCTCAGTGAAAATAGGGTTACTTTAGACTTAAGATTCAGTAATACTCTTTTTCTTCCATCAGAGTTTCTCTCTGCTTTTTAAAATAATTAATTAATTAAATTTTCAGGCATGGTCATGCTCTTTTGCCCAGGCTGGAGGCTTGATCTGCTGGGCTCAAGCCATCCTTTTCACCTCAGCCTCCTGAGTAACTGGGACTACAGGCATGCATCATCATACCTGACTAATTAAAAACGTTTTTTTGTATTTTTTTTTTTTTTTTTTTTTTAGTAGAGATGGGGTCTTGCCTTGTTGCCTAGGCTGGTCTCAAACTCCTGGGCTCAGGGGGTCCTCCTGTCTTGGCCTCCCAAAATGCTGGGATTACCGACATGAGCCACCATGCCTGGCCCCTCTCTTTGTTTTTGAAACTCAAATGGGGAAAATCATGCCTTCTAGATTTAGGAAGTAAAATAACTTTTAAGAAATAACTTTCAGACTTTTAAGAACATTGGCTGCATTGAGTATTTGGAGAGATACTCTGGAATTTGATTAGCTATATGATCAAGGAATAGTGTTAAGAGTGAGTTTTCAGTAATTGTTCTTTTTGATTGATTATGATAAACTTATATTTTATTTCACTTTCTAATAACCACAAAAGATTAAAAGACTTCTTTTTAAAAAACCATAACCACAGATCATTTCTTTCTTCTTTTGGCTAGTTTATGAATTGTCCTTTAGACATGGACAGTTTAACTTTTTTTTTTCTTCTTCACAGGGTAAGTTATAGACAGCTAAACCTTTTTTTTCTGTTTTTGTGGTTTAAAAAAATTGTTCCTTATCTGTAACTTTAGCATTTTTTTTTTTTTTGGTTAATGTTCTGGTTATGTTAAAATGGACCCTAGAAAGTATAGTCTGTTTGGGGTTGTGGCCTCAGAGTTTTGTGAGTAGCTCATTTTCCTTCTCTTCCATAAATTTCAGGAAGAATGTGTAATATGTTTTCATGAGCCTTACCTTGAAAATGTATTTTTATGTACATTAATGGAATTTTTGAAAGAAAAAACCATTTTCTTAAACTTGGTTTTGCTACTGTAGTAACTTTGTAAATATCACTTTAAATTATAAAAGGTAAATTTTAATCATAATCTGTTCTGAAGATAATGATCATAATGATCTGTAAGTTTTGTGGTAGGTTAGCAATTTCACTTTACATAGACTAAAGGATGTTTTTGTTGTGAAATTGTTTCTCTTATCTATAACTAGTAGAATAATCAAGTTAAAGTTTTCCATTCTGTGTAGAAAATAAAGGGTTGCTATCATTGATGGGTTTCTGATGGAATTAAAAAAAAAAATACTTAGGCAAGCTCTCATTGCAAGACTTGGATAACTTTTTGCTGTAATTTTTTTTTTTTTTTTTTTTTTTTGAGACAGAGTTTGACTCTGTCTCCCAGGCTGGAATGCAGTGGTGTAGTCTTGACTCACTTGCAACCTTGGCCCCCTGGGTTCAAGTAATTCTCTTCCCTCAGCCTCCCAAGTAGCTGGAATTATACTTGCCCACCACCACGACCAGCTAGTTTTTGTGTTTTTAGTGAATATGGGGTTTCACCATGTTAGCTGGGTTGGTCTTGAACTCTCCTGAAGTGATCTGCCCGCCTTGGCCTCCCAGAGCGTTGAGGTTACAGGTGTGAGCCACCGTACCCAGCTTCCTAGGGCTTTTAGAACATTTGTGTAGCTCTTTTAAAAAACTTGTTTCTGTCTAAAACTTATAAATCAGGACTGAAATATAATAGCCTTAATTTTCTTGAGCACTCTGGAAAATGTTTGTTTTTACTTTAAGATTGGGGAATCTGGCTGGGCGCAGTGGCTCACACCTGTAATCCCAGCACTTTGGGAGGCCAAGGTGGGTGGATCATGAGGTCAGGAGATCGAGACCATCCTGGCTAACATGGTGAAACCCCATCTCAACTAAATATACAGAAAAATCGGCTGGGCGTAGTGGTACTTGCCTATAATCCCAGCTATTGCATCGGGGAAAGGAAGGGACTGAGGCAGGAAAATCGCTTGAACCCAGGAAGTGGTGGTTGCCGAAATCACAACACTGCACTCCAGCCTGCTGGCAGAGTGAGAAACAAAAAACAAAACAAACGAGCAAAAAGATGGAGAATTCTAGGAGAAAATAGTCATCTTAATTGCATATAGTTGAATAATCTTATTTGTAGCCTTAAATTTTGTTGTTACCTGGAGGAGAATCTCTTGATATGCTCAGGGCCTTAGAGAGTTGACACTCATATTCCAAGTTCTTAAGGATGACTTGGGTGAATATTTAAAGGCAAAATTCTCAGATTTTATATGTGGTGCAGAACTAGAAAGGGTGTGTTAAGATGATAAAAGGAAGAGGAATTCATCATCATCATCATCTCTTGGGCACTTACTTACTTGGTGTCATTAACTATACTTAACATGAGGACATGAAGGTAAGTGCTTGCCCTTGAAAAACTCAAAGTCTATGGAAGGATATGAACTGGAAAATCAATGATATACCACATTTTGTGATAATTGTATAATAGAGGGGTGTAGGATACAATTTTTCAGAAGGGGTTTGAAAGGCTGGAATGAAGAGCTGAAAAACATTAGGTTTAATGGCATGAAATGTTAAGTTCTACTTTTAAATTTCAAAAAATGATATTCGAGGATGAGGTGGTTTAACTTAATACTATAGCTGTTTATGTGAAAAAGATAGAATAAAGGTTTTAGTCAACATAAGCAACAGAGTGATGTGGTTGGAGCCCCCTCCCTACTGAAACAAAAGAACAACATATACCACCCATCCCCTCTTGCCCAAATAAAACAAACCTGAAATGTGAATGCCTTTTTAGGTTATATTGGTAAAAATATCATGTTCATAGTAAGAGGGTTAGTAGTAATACTGCTGTATCTGAGACTAGTCACACCATATCTAGATTATTTCACTCACTTCTGAGTACTGTGGACTGCAGAACACTCAAGAGAATGATCAGGAGTGGGAAGGGGTCTAGCTAGTTGAAGGAAAAAAGTCCTTTTAACACATTTTAAGAGTCGATTCTGGAATACCAAGAAGATGAAATTTTAGAACCATTGGGTGGATGTTAATTGGAACTTTCAATTCGTAGAGCTTTTTACTAATGTGGGCAGCCTTTAAAGGATGTGAACTCTTGGCACTCTTAGCCCAGACTAAAGGCTATAATTTAGACTGTTTAGTTTAGAAGATGCAGTCTTCTCACTTTTTGTTTTGTTAATACATGTTTCTTTTTTTAGGCTTTTCAGCTTTCTTTCAGATATAGTATAGTGTTTGTTTCATTGCCTCTAGTCTTAACTGAAACTTAGGTCATCTAATTGCAAATGCAGTGTTTTATTTGTTTTTGGCAAAGGGACAGTTAGGAAAGAATAATCATCTTTTGGAATTTAATAGACTTAAAACTTAAAGCCCTGCTTAATATTTTTAAATTCTGGATTTTATTTGAAAAGTGAATGATGATTGTTCCCATGATCAAATACGGTACTAATTTTTAAAAGACCAACCTGTTTTATTTGCAGTATTTCTTGGTCCTGTCTCCTGTATTTCTACTGTACAGTTAGTTTCTTCTTACCTTACATGTACATAAATCCTGCTTGTTGCCATATCTTTTAGCTAGAAGTCTTACTTATTTTTTTTCTTATTTCAACCATCCTGTTGGTGGTTACATCAGTAGCTTCCTTAAGCACTATTTCAGTTACATCTTCACTGCCTCTCAGATATGCATTTATTTCACTGCCGGTTCACCCTATACCATGTATATTTCCTAACTGTCGTTCAGTGCCCCCTGTCACCCATTTCCTGTCCCTGTCTCACTGTAGCATATACTCTGCCCTTGTTGAGCTTGTGAGAAGACACTATGTTAGTTAGTAGTTATGAGCTCAGGAGTCAGGTCAGATTTGAGCCCTGTGTGCATCACATGTGTACTGTGTAATTTTAGGTGTAATGTCAGTTTTCTTATCTATACAATGAGAATAACAATACTCTTGTCTTGTGGGTTCATGTGAGGATTACATAAGATAATCATGTTTACTATAATTAGTATGTTACTGGTACATTATAAGTATTTAATACATATTAGGTTTTGTCATTTTTACTCTATCAACCCATGTAAATGACACTAGAAATTATGGTTGAAAACATTGCTAATATAGAAAGACTTCACTAACTGTATAGATTGTATTTCTTCAACTATAGAAGAGTGGAAGAATGAGAAAAAAATTTCATTTAATACTGTTACGATGTAGAATTTTGAAATTGCAAGGAATCTTTGAGAACCTCTAGTTAATCCCTCATCTTTTTTTGAAGTGAGGAAACAGAACCTGTGAGATTATAATTTGGTGAATTAGTGGTCAAGTCAGTACCAGAATCCAAATTCTATATATGCCAATACCATTGTATTGTACATTTACTCAGCATATTTTAAGTATTCAGTAACTTTTGAGAATTAATATGATGAATGTGTGTTTCTGAAGACTAGTTTATTTCTGTGTGTTCATTGTTCCTCTCTTCTCTTCCCACACACATTCGTTTAGGGCCTGTGCATTGATTTAAAAAGCATTTATTGAACATCTGTGTGCAGAGCAGCCTTTTTCTTAAGAGTCATATTTTCTCACCTCTGCATAAGAAGTTTGGCAATGTGTTAGAATTTTAAACTCTAAATTTTAAAATTAAACTAAACCCTTAACTTAAAAAAATATTTTCCTTTTTGAGACAGTGTCTCACTCTGTTGCCTGGACTGGAGTTCAGTGGTATAATAACAACTTACCACAGCCTCAAGGCATCCTCCTGCTTTAGCCTCCTGAGTGGCTGGGTCTATACGTTTGTACCACCAATGGGTCTGGCTAATTTTTTTTTTTTATTTTTAGGAGAAACGAAGTCTTGCTGTGTTGCCCAAGCTGGTCTCAAACTCCTGGGCTCCAGTGATCCTCCTGCCTCAGCCTCCCACAGTGCTGAGATTACAGGTGTGAGCCATTACACCTGGCCTAAACTTTTTAGGAAAAATATTATACCCCACTGTTATAATATTTTGAGTTGGATTGTTATTATTTTTATTTTTGAGATGGAGTTTTACTCTTGTTTCCCAGGCTGAAGTACAATGGCACTATCTCAGCTCACTGCAACCTCTGCCCTCTAGGTTCAAGTGATTCTCCTGCCTCAGCCTCCCAAGTAGCTGGGATTACAGGCATGCGCCACTATACTTGGCTAATTTTGTATTTTTAGTAGAGATGAGGTTTCTCCATGTTGGTCAGGCTGGTCTCAAACTCCTGACCTCAGGTGATTACGCCCACGTTGGCCTCTCAAAGTGCTAGGATTACAGGCATGAGTCACCGCGCCCAGCTGGATTTGTTATTTTTAATGTTGAAGTTACTGTCCAGAAGGAACTTTTTGATGGATAGAAGTTTCATGAAATGTGGTAGTATATAAATAGGGATAATGTTTATCAAAAATTGAAGCCATGGTACACCATTTCAGCGGTGTTTATACTTTGTTTAAAGGAGAATGGAATCTCCATTTATGTGTAATTGCAATATTTTGTCATTTTGTGGGACCTGAATGCAGTCAATAAGATGGACCTGGAGAGGTAGAAGATAATTAAGTAGAGGAGTAGACACTACAGGTCATTTTCCAGTTATCTTATGCTGCTGGAATAAGATAATTGGGTGAAACAAGATTATGGAGAAGTATGTAACCATCCAGATTTGCTGCTTTGAATAGAAACTGTTTAACTAGGTTTTCTGGTTGAACAAGGCGTTGTTGACCAATTGCTAATAACTGCTTATTAACAGTTTGTAATGAGAAGATGTAGAAATCATCCAAAAGTAAGTCCCATTGAATGAAGAATCTGACTTTGAAAATAATAAAATACTTTCATTGTTGTGTGCAGGCTTTAATATGTACATTTACAGAATTTGTGATTATTCATTTGCTTTTGTGGCTAAAAAGCAAAAGTATAAATGAAATACCATGACATTGTTAAATGTCTATTTTGTCTGTCCTCAGAATTCATTCTGGTTTACAAATGGTTATAAATTGATAACAGATAAAGACCCATAATGTAGAGTCTGCTTTATGACTAATCCTGTGAACTACTGCAGTGGGATGTGTGAACAAGAATAATTATGTTGTTCATCAAGAAGTACCTAATTTTTTTTTTTTTTAAAGATGGGATTTCACCATGTTGGTCAGGCTGGTCTTGAACTCCTGACCTCAGGTGATCTGCCTGCCTTGGCCTCCAAAGTGCTTGGATTACAGGTGTCAGCCACTACACCCAGCCAAGAAGTACCTAATTCTTATCGACAGTGTAGATATAACCTTCAATAATGGAAGGTCACATCTAATGAGACAATAAAACTGGCACTTTCTGTTTAGTTGCAAAAGCCTGTTTGCTTGTTGATGTTGTTTGAGTATTGGCTGTATTTATCTTTCTTAGAACATGGCCCTTGCCTCTGTATAGTTGGGACAGAGATCTCATACCTATATTATATGCGTGTTTTTGTAAAGTTTTACGTATCTGAAAAGGAGAGTAAAATGTTACCGTCTTGAGTGGTGAGAACTTCCCCATTCCCCACTGCTCTGCCCTGAGAACACTAGAAGCCAGCCTTATACCACCAAAGCAGGAGATTGGATTATTCCTCTCTGTCAAAAGTGATCAGACAAAAGGAAGCAAAGGGAATCTAAGAAAAATAGCCAGGTTCTTGCCCAGTCATTCTAGAGTGAAGTACCCTGGTCTACTCACTCACATAGATTTTCCAGTCATCTCTTTAGTATCTTACTCTTACATATGTATGCATAGCCCAGGATTTCCTCTTATTTAAGGAAAGCTTCACTCATGAAAGGCAGACACCAATGCAGGGAGAAGAAAACAACATCAGCACTCAATTTATATTCTCAAATAAGAAAAATAACAAAATGTAGAGGAAAAACAAAAGAGAAATATACAGAAAATGAAAAGAGTTCATGGAAATTAAAAATGTAATCGAAGAGTTAGGAGATGAAATTGAGGAACATCCCAGAAGTTAGAGCTAAAAGACAAGAGATGTAAAAATGCATGAGGCAAAAGAAAATGAAAGAAAATTAGATAATCAGTCTAGGAAGACCAGTGTGTGAATAAATATGTAAGAATGAGAACACAAAAACATGGAAGGAAGATTATTGTAAGAAAACTTTCCAGAACTGAAGGACATACATCTCTCGACAGTTAGCAGTTTATGCAGTTAAAGAAAAGAAAAGACCAATCCCAAGACACAGCATTGTAAAGTTTCAGAACACGTTAAGAGAAGCTGCTGTGATTCCAGATGGGGATATATAGTTGACTGTGAAAGATAATGGGTCAGATTGGTACTAGGCTTCTTAACACTAGAAACCAGAAAAGAATAAGGAGAGGCCTTCAGAATCTTGACAGAACATGATTTCCTGCCTAGAATTCTGTACTGAGCCAAACTCAGTAGTAAAGGTAAATTAAGATTTTAAAAATACAATGCAAGGAATAAAAAATTGTACCTCATGTGCCCCTTTCTCAGTTGCTAGAGGAAATACCCCACTAAAAAGAGAAAACTAAGAAAGAGGAAGTACTGGGATAAGGAAGCAGGGCATCCAGTATAGAAGAGAGACAAGGGAATTCCCAGGATAAACTAAAGGGAAGTTCCAGGACCATAGTTGTGCTCCAGGCCTAGAGAGCCTATAGTCTGAGTTGGAACACAGTGGAGGGCTACAGGAAGTATGTCTCTAAGAAATAAATTAAAACTGATTTATCTGATATATTTGAATATATTGAGAAGAAAGTTAATACTTTCAGCTGTTTGCAGATGAATTACCAGTAGGTACCTAGAAACCTAAGCAAATAGAAAAATGGTGTAGTCATTAACTATAAGGAGAGCAAAGTTAAACAGAAAAGTAAGAGTAATCATGATGTACTTTTGGCTTAGCTGTATTATTTACAGCCATACTAATAATATAAGTACTGACAATTGATTAAACCAAAAATTGTGATAGAAAGATGAGGGAGAGGAGATATAACAGAGCTAAACTGTTATATTTTATAATGGGAAATCAGTAGAGTTCTAAAAGAAAAAAATAAATTATATAGACCTACTATATAGAATATAAAGAAAAAAATGCCAGAAGAACTAGCTAAAAAGACTTGAAAGTGGGTGTCTTGGGGATTTGAAAATTGAGGGGTATGTTAAAGGGGGAAGGAAGTGCTGTTTTTCTTGTAAGACTTTTTGGTTTTTTAAATTGTGTTCCCATCTATCAGATCGAAAAAAATCAGTTTTAAGAGGATGCTTCTTACGGAATGCTCTTGTGTTCAAATTATATACAGTTCTCAGGCATTCTAAATCCCCTAGGATTCTGAGAACTATATCAGTTGAGGACGTAGAGTCAGCAGAATGCTATGAAATCGCTGAGGAAGTAATGATTTCTGATAGTAGTAGTTGTTGATGTTATCCTTAGTTGTAAATATTCATTTTGTTGTAGTGCTAACAAATGGAGATTTTTAAACACATTACATAAATGCAGATTAAAATATATTTCATTTCAACATCTCAGATGTATTAGTGTTTAGTTTTCCTCAGTGTTGTCAACACTTTTCATTGTGAATTGACTGCTTTATGCTTCTTTGCAGCTTTTCTGTTGAAAGATGCTTGTGTTTCCCGCCCCCTTCTTTTATTTCACTTTTTAAAATACTGCATGCTTATTACAGTCCTTAAGAGTAATGCAACAGCTGTTCCAATAATAGCAATAGATACCACCTCAGTTTTCATTATATCTGATTATAAGTTGCAATGGTTAATTTGAATCCACACACATTCTTTTCTTATCTTAATCACCAGTTTTTAAAAGCCAAAATGTTGAAGCTTGCAATAGAGATTGAATGTTAAATAAATTAATCTTCAGATAGATTTTTCTGTTTTCCAATTAAAAGGCACATGGTTTGTTTCCTCTAAAAGTCAGCATATTATAGTATGAAAGAAAGTACCTTTGGAGTAGAACTCGTTGCATGACATTCAACAAGTTTCTTAACCTTTTTTTTGTTTGTTTGTTTAATTGAGATGAAGTCTCGCTCTGTCGCCCAGGCTGGAGTGCAATGGTGCGGTCTTAGCTCACCGCGACCTCCGCCTCCTAAGTTCAAGCAGTTCTGCCTCAGCCTCCCAAGTAGCTGGGATTACAGGTGTGCGCCACCATGCCTGGCTAATTTTTTTTTTCTTTTTTTTTTTGTATTTTTAAGTAGAGAAGGGGTTTCACCATGTTGTCAGGCTGGTCTCGAACCTCTGACCTTGTGATACGCCTGCCTCAGCCTCCCAAAGTGTTGCGATTACAGGCATGAGCCACCACACCCGGCTGTTTCTTAACCTTACTAAGTCTTATTTTCCCCCCTGAAAAATGAGGAAAGTACCTGCCTGATAATTATGACAATTGATGATGAATCCTGTAAAAAAGCAGAAACACTCAGTTACTTGGGAGGCCAAGGCAGGATCACTTGAGCCTAGGTGTTTGAGAACAGTCTGGGCAACATAGCAAGATCCTCTTTCTTTCTTTTTTTTGCGGGGGACGGGGGGTGGTGGGTCTCGCTCTGTCGCCCAGGCTGGAATGCAGTGGCTTGATCTCGGCTCACTGCAGCCTCCGCCTCCTGGGTTCAAGCAGTTCTCCTGCCTCAGTCTTCTGAGTAGCTGGGACTACAGGTGCCTGCCACCACACCCAGTTAATTTTTGTATTTTTGTATTTTTTTTTTTTTTGAGACGGAGTTTCGCTCTTGTTACGCAGGCTGGAGTGCAATGGCGCAATCTCGGCTCACCGCAACCTCCGCCTCCTGGGTTCAGGCAATTCTCCTGCCTCAGCCTCCTGAGTAGCTGGGATTACAGGCACGAGCCACCATGCCCAGCTAATTTTTTGTATTTTTAGTAGAGACAGGGTTTCACCATGTTGACCAGGATGGTCTCGATCTCTCGACCTTGTGATCCACCCGCCTCGGCCTCCCAAAGTGCTGGGATTACAGGCTTGAGCCACCGCGCCCGGCTCAATTTTTGTATTTTTAGTAGGGATGAGGTTTCATCATATTGCCCAGGCTGTTCTCGAACTCCTGACCTTTGTGATCTGCCCGCCTCTGCCTCCCTAAGTGCTGGGATTACAGGCGTGAGCTGCTGCACCTGGCCGATCCTATCTCTTAAATAACAAAAGTAAAAAGCTTGGCTTGCTCATAGCAGCTACCGTTTGAGTGCCTACTGTGTACCAAGTATTGTTATTGCTACTGCTTTTCTTTGTTTTAGAGAGAGAGCATAATGTAACTGAGGGCTTTCAACTTTATTGTTGTGTCATGAACTTTTTTTGGACCAGCAGCTAAGAGATTTTATGAGAAATGTCATTGTGTTCTTCAACAAAAATAGAAAAATCATGCATCTATGTTGCATCTAAGTCTTTTTACCTGTAAAGACAAAAGCTGTCATCAATGCAGTTTATAGTAATCACTAAATTTTGCTGGTTTGTTTTTGATTTAGGATAATGGAGTTGAATTGAAATAGTTCTCTTTAAAATTTGTACTTTTTTTCCCCTGTAAAATGCAGAACATTTAAGCCATGCAAACTTAAATTTATTTTTTTATTTTATTTATTTATTTTTTTTGAGACGGAGTTTCGCTCGTTACCCAGGCTGGAGTGCAATGACGCGATCTCGGCTCACCGCAACCTCCGCCTCCTGGGTTCAGGCAATTCTCCTGCCTCAGCCTCCTGAGTAGCTGGGATTACAGGCACGCGCCACCATGCCCAGCTAATTTTTTGTATTTTTAGTAGAGACGGGGTTTCACCATATTGACCAGGTTGGTCTTGATCTCTCGACCTCGTGATCCACCCACCTCGGCCTCCCAAAGTGCTGGGATTACAGGCTTGAGCCACCGCGCCCGGCCTAAATTTATTTTTAACCTCTAATCCTTGAAGTTTCATGTTATTTCTTTAAAAACAGAAGTTTACTTATTAATAGTGCAATTCTGTTTGAAGTCCCTGTTCCTTTTTAAATAATAAAAGTCTTTAGAAGTATTTTGTACTCTTTTGGTGAGTAGGGAGAAATTGATATCCTGCTGATATAGTTAGTAATTATTTACAGTCTCTGATAACATCTAAAAACAGAAACATTTCTAAGATTTGGTAGAATTTGTTTTTAGGGTTTACATTATATCTTTGCATGCCTCTATAGAACATGCATTTGAGCATTCATTTGGATAAGTTATCACTGTAGATGCTACCTCCCACCCTTTCTTCTGGTATGCTTTCTAGTTTGTTCGTTCGTTCATTCATTCATTCGTTCTGCAGGCATTTTAAGAGTCTCTACTGTTGTCAGGTCCTAGTCTTAGATGCTGAGGTAATATGGTTGTGTACCATGGAGAACCCTGGTTTGGTTGTAGAATCTTGTAAACAGAAAATTACAATAAAGCAACATAAATGCTAAAATACAAATATGAAAAGTGGCCAGTAAAAATAGTGAGAGTCAAAATCATTCTACCAGGGCTAATGGGCAAAGGCTAACAAAAGCTGGACCTTGAGGACAGTTTTCCAAGCCACAGAAGTAGGAGAAGGATTCTTATTTCTTTACTAGCCAGCTATATTGCTTATAAAGCTCTTTATATACTTTTCTCCTCAGTATTTTATTTTTTGCTTAATGGTTTTGCTGCCTGCCACGAACTCTTAGAGAATTGGCTAGGGTCATCGTAGTGAGTGGTGGTGAATTAGGGAAGGCAGCATAGCTTTTGTGTATTTGGTATGAGGTGAAGGAATCAGTTGGGGAAATAGTAAATGGTAAGCTTACATGTGTCTTTTTATCCTAATAATCTCTGTCAGTGGTGATGAAGTCTTTTAGGATTCTCCTAATAGCTGTGTGATCTTGGGTAAGTCATTTCTTCTCTTTGGATTCCATTTTTCACTGCTTTAAAATGGGAGGATTGGTATAGATGGGCATTTCCTATTGGTAGGTGGGGAAAAAGGAGTTAACAGTGACCAAATAAGTTTGTGAACATAGGTAAACAAAGTTAAATAGATTTCTTTACTGCAGCCCCATACATTATGGCATATGGATTGGATTGCTGGACATGTAGCTTGGCCTTGCAAGTAAAGTAAGAGTCAGTAATATGAGTCCAGCTCTGTGTTTTTCCTAATGGTTTAGTGGAAAGAGTGTGGGCTTTAGAATCAGACATTTCTGGGTTTGAATCCTGACTACTCCTTAGTAGCTTTATGGCTTTTTAAGTTATCTAACCTTTCTGAACTTGTCTCTTCATATGTAAATCAGGGAGGCGAATACCTTGGGGAGTTCTAACAATTATTACATTCCACATGAAAATATCAAATACAGTATCTGATATGTAATTGGTCAAAAAAGGTATAACTTAAGTCTACAAATTCCAGAGTTAGTATAGAATGTAACACTTGATAATAGGTATTGATATTCTGCCTACATCTGGTGTTTGAGGTGGGCTGTTTGTTGTTTCATATATACTTAAAATTTTCCCCCAAAAAAACATAATACTCTTGAGGGCACATCATTACATTTTGCCATGTACATAGCACTCTACATTCTCCTGGAGACTCAGTAAGCTCTTGATAAATACCTGAGAGTTCCATCAAAACAGTAAAATGAAGTGAGGTGTGGTTTTCCCTGGTGTGTACTCTGTCTTGTATTTCTTATAACCAAGGGTGGAAGTCAATGAATTTATGAATATTTTAAATTTCTTTGGTTACTTATGTTAAATGATTAAATTTGAAGTTTGAAATAATTAGGATTATAAGTGAACTGGCCTTTATTTAAGCAAACCATAGGAAGGGGGTTATAATAAAGTGTTGTTTAATAGTGTAAATTGTATTATTGGAATACTAATGTTTTATGTTTTGTTTTTTTCTCTAAGCAAATGGTTATGAGCCTTAGAGTTTCTGAACTCCAAGTACTGTTGGGCTACGCTGGGAGAAACAAGCACGGACGCAAACACGAACTTCTCACAAAAGCCCTGCATTTGCTAAAGGCTGGCTGTAGTCCTGCTGTACAAATGAAAATTAAGGAACTCTATAGGCGGCGGTTCCCGCAGAAAATCATGACGCCTGCAGACTTGTCCATCCCCAACGTACATTCAAGTCCTATGCCAGCAACTTTGTCTCCATCTACCATTCCACAGCTCACTTACGATGGTCACCCTGCATCATCACCATTACTCCCTGTTTCTCTTCTGGGACCTAAACATGAACTGGAACTCCCACATCTTACATCAGCTCTTCACCCAGTCCATCCGGATATAAAACTTCAAAAATTACCATTTTATGATTTACTGGATGAACTGATAAAACCCACCAGTCTAGGTAAGATTATTGTATGATGGTATTTAGTTACTTTTGCAGGATGAATTTTCATTTTAGACTTTTACTTTGATCCAGTTTATTATTCATAATGAAATTTTCATTTGATAACAGCTGGATAATAATAAGGATCTTTCAAATTTAGATAAAATCAAATGTATAAAAGCTATCTTTCATAGGGAAAAAGGTAGTATAGTGATGATTACTGACGCAGGAAATACTAAAAAGTTTCAGCAACATAAACTTCTAAACAGTAGTATTTTAGAAAGTTGATTAATATTTTACAATATCTCTTACAAATTAAAAAATGAAAACCAGATAAATCACCACAAGTCTCTGATTAGTTGGTAATTTTCAGTGGTTGATGACCTCTAAAACAAATGACTGACTAGTTTTGATTATTTAAATGAGGAAATGGTTTTAATTATCATAAAAGGCGACTTGAGCTTTGATGTGTGGTAGTTAAATTTTGGCTGATTTTTTTCAAGTGGAAAAGTACATGCTTTACAAGCACATGTACACTCTTGATCATGTTACATAATATAAATGCTTGAAATTTCATTTACTGTGTTGTTCCATCATTTAATTAGAAGTCTAGCATATAGAATTCAATATATTGAATTTTAATTGCTATAATGCTACCTTATTTGTTTAATGTAGAAAAAAACTGAACTATGTTGACCTCTGATGCCTTTGGTATAACATATTTAAAATATCAGACTTCTAAATGCTGGTTTGTTGGCATGCTATGGCTGGCAAGCTATATTCAGTCTGTGCCCTGTTTTTGTGTGATTCTGAACTAAGAAATCTGAAAAATCTTCCTAAAGAGTTGTTTAAAAAACAAAAAAAGAATCAAAAAGAATATGTAACAGAGATCATGTACAATCTGCAGAACCTCACCCGTATAGTAAAAGCTTGTAAAACCCTGTTCCAAATCATTGAACAGTTCAGTTTGGGGGATTGGCAAGTGTTGAGAACATTTTTTTGTGAATTTTTGAGAACGTTTTGAAAATGTTTACTGAAATTCTATCTTTGAAGTGTTTGTTTTTAATTATATTTAGTGGAATTTACCTGAATACATGAAAATCATAGGAGTCATTTTCAAACAACATGAGTTTTGTATATTATTTTATTTTTTAAGTGACCATAATAAGAAA
Organism: Saimiri boliviensis; assembly: GCF_048565385.1. Classification (NCBI taxonomy): domain Eukaryota; kingdom Metazoa; phylum Chordata; class Mammalia; order Primates; family Cebidae; genus Saimiri; species Saimiri boliviensis. The sequence continues at coordinate 10,365,001 of NC_133450.1, read as the reverse complement.
ACACTTTCTGAGAATCTGCTGTATGCTTATAAAACTGACACATGCTTACTGTAAAAAATCAAATTCCCAAAGTTCCTTCCTTGTTAGCTGTTTAGTGTGTATGCATATATAGTACAAGCAAATTGTTTCTTGTTTTTTACAGAAGGAATCATATACGTAGTATTGTGTCAACTTGCCTTTTTCCCTCTTAATAGTATAAGCATCTTTTTCTTCTCTGTCTGATGTATATATCTGTCCCATTTTAAATTAAAGGCCATATCTGTATATATGGTCTGTATGTGTACATATGTATTATGTATTGATCAGTTGATGAAAATGTTGTGACCAGAGGCTTGCAGGAACCTAACCATATATTCCCCTAGTAGCAGTGATTCTATATTCACTAATTGAGTGTTAATAGTGACTTTATAGAACATAACTGTCACAAATAACAATAATTCACTATATTTAAAGTGTAATTTGATTCGAATGCCAGTTTTCATGAGTAAACTTGCTGTTTATGGTATGTATTCACAGAAAGTCACCAAATGAATAGGTGGTGTAGAATTGCTTAGTGATATGTAAATAGATTTTCAGTATCTCATTGTTATCATAGAATTAAAAACAAACCATTTTGATTATGCATAAAAAGATCTCACCAGAAAGTAATTTGTGGAAGTTTATTGGCTCAATAAATATTTATTGCAGAGGAATACTCTGTGAATGTGAAAAATATTTATTGAAAAAAATTTTATGTAATCAGTTTTCAGGGTTTAGGGTAAGCATATTTTAAGGCTCTGTTTTTATAGATTCGTTATCATTATTAAGACTTTTTCTGTACTTCATTAAATGAAGTGCCTGTATTTGTCACAGAACTTAGTTTCCTAAATGATTATTTTTGCCAGTAGTTCATTTGTTTTAAATCTAAGAAAACCATGTTTTCTGAAAAATTAAATAGCTTCCAGCATTTTCTTTCTTTCTTCCCCCCCCGCCCCCCCCCCCACCGCCAGAAGGAGTCTTGCTCTATTGCCAGGCTAGAGCGCAGTGGTGCAGTCTCTGCTCATTGCAACCTCCTCCGCCTCCCGGGCTCAAGTGATCCGTCTGCCTCAGCCTCTCAAGTAGCTGGGACTACAGGTGCTTGCCACCATGCCTGGCTAATTTTTGTATTTTTAGTAGAGACGTGGGTTTCACCATGTTGGCCAGGATGGTCTCAATCTCTTGACCTTGTGATCCACCCACGTCAGCCTCCCAAGGTGTTGGGATTATAGGCATGAACCACTGCGCCCGGCCATTCTCTTTATTTCTAAACAACACACGTTTAAAATCAAGGTTTTAAGAACATAGTTTTGAACACTAGCTGACTAGTTGATCACAACTATCATTGAGTCCAGAATGGGACAGGTATGTTTACTTTTAAATTTTTTTTGCTTCCATTGTGGCTTAAGGCCACATTGGAAGGGAAAAAATGGATTTAAACAGATTTAAAGATGTTCGGATATAAACTGAATGTTTTTATGTATGGTTTATATTTCTAACAAAAATTGAAACAGTTCTGATAATTCCCATTTTATTAGATAATTCTTGTTCATTCTTACAATCCTTTTGTTATTTCTTTAAAACAAAATAATTTTAAGGTCTTCATTTTGGAGCCATAATTATTCTTTTCATTGTTCATAATTAACTGTAAGAATTGAGAGGTGAAGTAAAAGGTGGTTGTAAAGTAAGATGTTTAATTTATTGTGTACTTTTGCCTATCGTCATCTCAATTCTGTTTTTTTCTATGAGTCTCATTTGAGATGCTTTTTTCTTTAACCTTTTTCATTTATCTTTCTAGGCTTTCCTCACATCTGTGTATTTCTTCCTCCAGCCAGAATCAATTTCACTTTCCCCGCATGCTCTCATAACATTTATTTTAATTTTTTGAGACAGAACCTCACTCTGTATTCAAGGCTGGAGTGCAGCGGCACAATCTGGGCTCACCACAACCTCTGTCCCACTCAGTTCAAACAATTCTCATGCCTCAGCCTCCCAGGTGGCTGGGATTACAGGCATGTGCCAACATGATCTACTAATTTTCTATTTTTAGTAAAGATGAGGTTTCACCATGTTGGCCAGGCTGGTCTCAAAGTCCTGACCTCAGGTGATCTGGCCACCTTAGCCTCCCAAAGCACTGGGATTACAGGTGTGAGCCACTGCGCCACGTTTATTTGTTAAATTTTATTTTATTTTATTCTTTTTATTTATTTTATTATTTGAGACAGGGTCTTGCTCTGTTGCCTGGTTGGAATGCAGTGGCATACTCTCAGCTCATTGCAGTCTCTGTATTTCAGGCTGAAGCAATTCTCCCACCTCAGCTTCCTCAGTAGCTGAGACTGCAGACATGTGCCACCATGCCTGGCTAATTTTTGTATTTTTAGTAGAGACAGTGTCTCGCCATGTCACCCATGCTAGTCTCGAACTCTTGGACTCAAGTAATCTTCCCACCTTGACCTCCCAGAGTGCCAGGATTACAGGCATCAGCCACCACACTCAAATTTTATTTTATTTTTATTTATTTTTATTTATTTTTATTTTTTTTGAGACGGAGTTTCGCTCTTGTTACCCAGGCTGGAGTGCAATGGCGTGATATCGGCTCACCACAACCTCCGCCTCCTGGGTTCAGGCAGTTCTCCTGCCTCAGCCTCCTGAGTAGCTGGGATTACAGGCACGCGCCACCATGTCCAGCTAATTTTTTGTATTTTTAGTAGAGACGGGGTTTCACCATGTTGACCAGGTTGGTCTCCATCTCTCGACCTTGTGATCCACCCGCCTCGGCCTCCCAAAGTGCTGGGATTACAGGCCTGAGCCACCGCGCCCGGCCCTCAAATTTTATTTAATCATCATCATTATTATTATTATTTGAGATAGGGTCTCCGTCTGTCACCCAGGCTGGAATGCAGTGGTGAGATCTTGGTTCACTGTGGCCTCGACCTCCCAGGCTCATGCAATTTTCCCACCCCAGCCTCCCAAGTAGCTGGGACCACCAACGTGCACCACCACACCTGGCTAATTTTTGTTTTTATTTTTTGTAGAAATGAGATCTCATTATGTTGCCCAGGCTGTCATAACATTTAATTTACCTCTTAAGTGTTTTTGTTTTGTTCCTTAAAGATAAGTGTTCCGCTGCATTTATATGTAAGTCCTCATAATAGCTAGATATGGACCTGTTATATGGTAGTTGTTTAGTACACATTTATTAGCTCTCCAACTCGTTTTAATGAGATAGATAGAATCTTTTATTTCACTTTAATTCAGTGGATTTTAATCATTTTATCTTGCAGACACAACTGAGCCATACCACACTCTCATTACAAACAGTGGCTGTGATAGGGATGGGACATAGAGTAGGGAAAAAAGGTGTCCTTCTTCTTATTGCCCTAGTCTATCATCTCTGAGTTTATTTGATGTCTTTGAAATTTAATATACTCTATTAAAATAAATTTCCCCAATTATAAAAATATCATGTTTAATGTAGAATCCACAGAAATTATGTGCTTACTTTATAGATAAACTTTTTTTTTTGAGATGGAGTCTTGCTTTATCACCAGGCTGGAGTGCAGTGGCTCCATCTTGGCTCACTGCAACCTCTACCTTCCGGGTTCATGCGATTCTCCTGTCTCAGCCTTCCAAGTAGCTGGGACTACAGACATGTGCCACCACACTGAGCTTATTTTTGTGTTTTTATTGGAAATGGGTTTTCACCACATTGGCCAGGATGGTCTTGATCTTGACCTTGTGATCCGCCCACCTTGGCCTTTGAAAGTGCTGGGATTATAGGTGTAAGCCACCACAATGGCCCCGATAAACTTTTGAAATACTTCTGTGGTGTTCTTTTTGTTAGTCGTGTGTGTGTGTGTGTGTGTGTGTGTGTGTGCGCGCGCGCGCATGCGCGAGCGAGCACATTTTTTTGTAAAGACGGAGTTTTGCCATGTTGGCCAGGCTTGTCTTGAACTTCTGAGCTCAAAGCAGTCTACCCACCCCAGCCTCCCAAAGTGCTAGGATTACAGGTGTGTGTCAGGGTCTCATTCTGAAGGAGAGGAGAACCTCAAATACTAGCTGACTTAGCCAGGCAGCCGCATATATTATTGATCCATAAAATAATGGAGCACAAAACAATTTTAATCTTAATAGTATGTTGAGCACATGTGTTAAGGGGTACTTTGTTTGAAATGCCTTATTGTATAGTGTGCCGATATTGGTATTGATGGCTATGAAATTTACATAATTATGAAAATAAAAAGGAAAAATAATTCTGGATTAGAATATCATGCCATGTCCATTCAGGGACAAGATAATTATATGCTATTTTCCTCTCAGTACTTTAACATTGTTTTGTCTAGAATAATACCTATATTATTCAAAATAGTTTATGATATTGTTTATAGTTAATGTTTAAATTGGCTTTGTTAGAACATAATGGCAAAAACACAAAATACTTTCAAGGTGACTAAAATAATAGTTAAGATACAGTATTTGATTTGATTCAGACTTAAGTGTAAACAAATCCAATAATAGATTTATATTTGTTACTAGTTATTTATATCTTCCTTGACGCAGGTAAATTTTCAAATAGAAAATAGATTTTTAACCTAGTGCTTTTAATTATTTTTAGTATTTTTAATTATTTTAAAGGCCAACATGTAGAGAACAGACAGCTTTGTGTTTGTTTGGAATACAGATACTCTCTGGTTATGTCCCAGTAAATTCATCATAAATTGAAAATATCGTAAGTCAGAAATGCACTTAATACATCCAGGTACCAAACATGGTAGGTTACCTTAACCTACTTTAAACATTTATATTAGTCTACATAATACTGTCTAACACAAGTCCTATTTTATAATAAAGTGTTGAATAGCTCAGGTAATTTATTGAATATCATACTGAAGTGAAAAACAGAATGGTTTTGTTACCCACAGAATGGTAGTGTAGGTACTCAAAGTAATTTCTACTGAACGCATATTGTTTTCCTACCATTGGAAAGTCAGAAAATTGTTAAGTCAAGCCATCTGTAGTCATATAAAAGCGTGGTGACTCATCTTGTTTGCTTTATATCAGATTTAAGTCAAATTTTACCTTCTTAGGGGATATCTTTTCAAGTTTTTAAAGATCTTAGGCAATATATCTGATTAAGTTCACATCATAATGTCTTATCGATTATAGTGTTATCATTGATTGGTATGAGGCATAATCATTACTGACTACAAGCGTGAGGTTTTTTTTTTACTTTTCCCCCCAAGACAGTCTTGCTCTGTTGCCCAGGCTGGAGTGCAGTGGCACAATCTTGGCTCACTGCAACCTCTGCTTCCTGGCTCAAGCAATCCTCCCACCTTGTCTCCCTAGTAGCTAGGACCACAGGCTTGAGCCACTACACTCGGCTCATTTTTGTATTTTTTGTAAAGACGGAGTTTTGCCATTTTGGCCAGGCTTGTCTTGAACTCCTGAGCTCAGAGCAGGCCTCCCACCTCAGCCTCCCAGAGTGCTAGGATTATAGATGTGAGCCACTGCAACCAGCTGACTATGAGTGTTATTTCAAATGTTCTAATTCGGTGTTCTTCTACTTGATTACTGAAGGTTACAGTATCTCCCTGCTGTGGTCCGAATGTGTCCCTTGCAAATTAGTATGTTGAAACCTAATTCCCAGAGCAATAGTATTAAGAGTTTGGGCCTTTGGCAGGTGATTAGGTCATGAGGTCACAGCCCTCATGAATGAGATTAGTGCCTCTCATAAAAGAGGATCCAAGGAGCTTCTTTGTCCCCTTTCATCCTGTGAGGACACAGCTGGAAGGTGCTGTCTATAAGAAACAGGCATCACCAGACACAAAATCTGCAGATGCCTTGATCTTGGACTTCCCGGCTTCCAGAACTGTGAGAAATAAATTTCCATTGTTTATACATTATCCAGTCTGAGGCATTTTGTTATAGCCACCCAAATGGATTAAGATACTCCTTTTAGCCAATCCAGTTGGAACCAGTAGTGAATTTGATAAAGAATGATACGCATCTTATTTTAATATATATTTGTTTGCCAGTCTTTTGATGTAGGTCAAGGCCTTTTCTTTGAGACTGATGTCTTCCAGTTTTAGATTATTTTAGCAAGATAATTTAAAGGCCTTTATGAAGGTATTTGAGTATAGAATCTGTTGCAAATGGGGAAAAATCTTTTATAGTTGTCTTCATGGCATTTTTTAAATAGCAACTTGCCTTTATCAGGTCTTTTCAGAGCATTTAACTTAGGTTTCATGAAAACAACAACTTTCTTTTTACACTTGCATTTTAGCAGTTTTTGTAATATTTAATTAAGTTTTGTAATTACAAGTACAGCTAACATAAAGAAGTTTGAGAATAAACCTCTGGTTCTTGGTAAGCACACCATGTGGTGTGAGCAGAATTGTGTGGAAGCACTGTAGAGTTGTCTGCTGGTCTCAAGCAGTTAGCTTGGTTAGGGCATTGGTCTGGATACAGGGAATGGAGAGCATCAGTTAATCATAATGTAGTTAAGAGGACTTCTACTGAATTTCTTTTGCACCATCCTTTTTTTTTTTTTTTTTTTTTTTTTGAGATGGAGTTTCTGTCTGTTGCCTGGGCTAGAGTACAACGGCATGCTCTTGGCTCCTTGTAACCTCCGCCTCCCGGGTTCACACGATTCTCCTGCCTCAGCCTCCCAAGTAGCTGGGATTACGGGCATCCACCATCACACCTGGCTAAGGTTTCACTATGTTGGCCAGACTACTCTTGAACTCCTGACCTCGTGATCCACCCACCCCGGCCTTCCAAAGTGCTGGGATTACAGGCGTGAGCTATGGCGCCCGGCCTCTGTTGCACCATTCTTATTAAACTCCCCAAAGGCAGTGAAATTAGAATTTCTTTTGTTTTCTTGCCTGAGAATAATTTAAGTGGTTTATTTTGTGAGGGAACAACATGGATCATAATTGTGGTTGAGTTTTAAACCTTTTAGCTTCCTTTTATCCCCATTGAGAGGGTTATAATGGGGGGAAGGATTGGGAAAATTAGAGAAGCAAATTAGGTTTTTTATCATACAGTTTTATGTTTATAGTTTCTTTTAGAACTCATTTCAGTTTCTTTTCTCAACAAAGACAGTGAGTAAATAAGGAGTATAAAAATGAAATAATTTCACAGGCATTTTTCCTTGTCTCCATTTTTTCATCAAAAGTTATTTAAAATTTTGAAATTATCTGAAAATCACTGCCTTTTCTTGGTCCTCCTAAGTTCTGAAAATGTCCTAATATTGTTTAGAAAGTATTTGGATACTACAGACTGAAGACTCTGAAACATTGAGAAACATTTAAATTGACCACATGGTTATTCTTCAATTTGTGATTAAACAAATCATGTATAATCTTTCTCATTGTTAAGCCTTGGAAGACGACTTCTATTTAAATTTTGATGTTTATGAAAAAGTCTTTTCCATTAAACACTAAGAATGTCTATTTTCTGGGATATATATATTTGAATTTTCCTGTGCTCTGTTAAAGGTATAGTTGTTCTTGTTTGATGTGGGACAGTATACCAGTACTTCCTGGAGAAGACCAGCAACTTAAATGTGCTGGTTGTATAGTCTTAGTATTTAAGAAAACTGGATTGACTCCTTTTACTGTTTAAAGTAGAATATTTTTCTGTAGATATTTACAACTCTCTTAGGCTTGAGAAGATACAGGAATAATTTATAGAAAATAATTTGAAATTTAAAAATACTTACTTTTATATAAACTTGGGTTTTGCTTTAGGAAAAAAGGCAACAGAGGCTTCAACACTCCTAAATAGTTAAAATGATCCATCATGTTTTGTGCAATGTGGGTAAGGTTTCTGCTACATCTTAATAACATTGGTTACCAGTGTTTTCTGCCAAGGGCTTCTCTGACATTGGATTATATTTCACAGTTTCCTTCTCTTCTCATTTTTTATAATTGAATTTTCCTTTTTCCACATGCCTAATAGCCAGTGCCTGGAGATCAGGTGATACAAATTTAAGGATGCAGGCTCTGATAAGTATTAGAGCATTCAAAGGTTTTATGATTCATTCTAGTCTGCTTTTAGATAATTCAGCACAAGCTGTGCTCCTCTATACTTGAATTTTGGGAAATCAAGATCACGAATTTTTCTGTAGGTGGATTTCTTTGGAAACTTTTCTTCCTAATTTGGCAGCACTGGTTTCTGACCTTCAAAATGAAATCTGACACTCACCTTCTAAATCTTACATTCCTTTGCAGATAATATTCTATCTTTTTATCTGGTGATTTTAATGTAATGGTCCTGTTTGTATAGTTGTCCAGAATTCCCCAAGGCATCCAGTGTGTTTTTGATAAATGGATGTCTGTACACTTGAGTATGATCGTGGGAGCTAAGAATGATTAGCTTTTTTGGATTGGAAAGAAATCTTGACTATTAGAATCAGTAAAAGAACCACTCTATATAATTATAAATATGAAGTAAAAATTTTTTTAAATTGAGAGATTAAGGAGCCAGACACTTAGGGTCAGAAGTAAGTACAATTTACCAAGAAATCCAACATTTAAGATCTTACTGTGATGGAATTTAAAGATCAGGCATCTAGTGCAATACTGTATAGTGTTTGAAATGCAGCATTTCAGAATTTAACAGTAAATTCTGCAGTACTTGGCTCAGCCTGCTGAGCACAAATTGGGTTGCCATGGGTTGCAGGGCAGCCAGCTGGAGGACTTGGTTGTGTTAATCATGGGGCAGGTAGGATAATATAACAAAAGGGAGAATCTGATTTTGGCAATCATTTGTTTCTTTTTTAAAAAGATGTTTTATTGATGCATAGTTGGGTATTTGAAAAATAATTTTAAGCCATTCTTTACTTTATTCCTGACAGTGCTTGCAGAAGACCCTAGTAGTTCTGGGCAGAGATTAGTTATCCTGATTCTTTGGCACTACTCTTGGCTAAATTTATTAAAACTGAAATGTAAATAAGCTGTAGATGTGCCAAAGATGGAGATATTACAGTACAAAATAAACTGGAAGTTGAATGTAGTATTAGAATTAAATTACTTTAAGATAGATAAAAATAAAAAGCCTGAATTATTTGAAAAAACAAATAAATTTAGTTTATTATCTCTATATGTCCTTTCAAGATAATCTGCAGTTCCTAGAATTTTATTTCACTGTTTATTTTGAAACTATATTTTTTAATACATTTTTTACTTTTGCTCTTAAATTCTAATTTTAAAATTAATATTTTATTTCATAAGATACAGATTAAAAGGGAAAATTACTTACCCATAATATAAATACTCTTAGCTTTTTGTGCTTCTTATTCTCTCCCCCAATATAAAATTTAAGTGTACAGTTAGCAATTTGTGTTTACAGTTTAAAAAATCACAAAGGAAATGATGGGTAAAGTTGATTTTTATATAAAAAATTTAAATCTGTGTGTACCAGCTTTTTAAAAACTGTCCAAATGTGAAGGTAAATATCAAATAAAAAATTTTAATCTAAGACTAATGGAAAAGGCTCACATATCATATGGAGGACGGTATAAAGACTGTTAAGTAAAACCTACAAACAGGTAAATTACTAATGGGGAGATGCAACTAGGAAACTTGGAAAGACACACAGTTTTACTAGTTATCAAAGGAAATTCAAAATAAGTCAGTAATGAAATTTCAAGTCTTATTTATAGTATTTGCTTTTTAAATTTTTCCATCCAGTATTAATGAGATTTGTTAAAATATATATTTATTATTGGTAGCAATATAAATTGTAATATAGTTCTTTATGCCATTTGGCAACATGTAGCAAGAGTTTAAAAATAGTTTCTGATCTATTAATTCCATCTTTGAGAATCAAGATGAATATTGATTCAACCCCAAGAATATTCATTGCAACATTATTTCTAGTATAAAAATGAGACCCTAAATATTCAGTAATAGAATAATGCTTAGTTAACCTGTGATTTATCTACTATGTGGAATATTTGAGGGCTGAATTAAAAATAATTACCCTGAAGGTTTTTATATTTTTATTTTTTATTTTTTTATTTTATTTATTTATTTTTTAAGATGGAGTTTTGCTCTTGTTACCCAGGCTGGAGTGCAATGGTGCGATCTCGGCTCACCGCAGTCCCCACCTCCTGGGTTCAAGCCATTCTTTAGCCTCAGCCTCCTGAGTAGCTGGGATTATAGACACACGCCACCACACCCAGCTAATTTTTGTGTTTTTGGTAGAGACAGGGTTTAACCATGTTGGTCAGGATCATCTTGATCTCCTGATACCATGATCTACCAGCCTCGACCTCCCTAAGTGCTGGGATTACAGGAGTAAGCCACCATGCCTGGCCACCATGAAGTCTTTAATACATAACTTAAGGAAAGAAAATGGGTTACACAACTGAAAATTATTAGACACCTGTTGTGCTAGGGATTAAGCGAGGAGGCTTATATATATTATCTCACTTAGGCCTCAGAGCAGCTTTGGAAGCTTAAACCTAGAGCCTACTAAATTTTGTGAAAGAGATACCTGAGACCTGAAGAAGGTAATTTACAAAACTTACGTAAAGGAGTCAGGATTTGAATGTAAGTTTGTTTGACTCCAAAGCCAGTGCTCATCCTATTATATAACATAAGGTATTAAAAGTAAATAAAAAGATTTTAACATTTATTCTTTAAAATTGTTTTGTAATTTTATAATGTCTTTTGCTTTTGTTTTTATTTAGAAAAATATTCTTGAATTGACTGGGTGTGGTGGCTCACACCTGTAATCTCAGCATTTTGGGAGGCCCAGGCAGGCAGATCACTTGAGGTCAGGAGTCAGAGACCAGCCTGGCTGACATGCTGAAACCCTATCTCTACTAAAAATACAAAAATTAGCCAGGCATGGTGGGCGCTGCCCTTATTCCCAGTCACTTGGGAGGCTGAGGCAAGGGAATCATTTGAACTTGGGAGGCAGAGGTTGCAGTGTGCCAAGATTGTACCATTGCACTCCAGCCTGGGTGACAGAGCAAGACTCTGTCTCAAAATAAATAAATAAATTTAATTTAATTTAATTTAAATCCCTGAATATTGTCAGTAGAAGTCATTGGAGAAAAATGGGATCAGTTTGAATTACTCAGTGTCTTTTGTAATTCATACATACACTGAGAGAGGGAGGGTTTGTGGTTTTAATTTTATGTGATCATTGTTACCAGTGTTTACTGTAAACGAAATGGTATTTAAACAGATCAGTTTGGACCTTGCAAAATGGATAGTATATATGAGGAATTCTGATTTATCACTTTTAGGTCTTAGTCTCTAGATTACAGAACTCTTTATAACTCAGTACATAAATTTTTTTAAAAACTTGACTTTTTTTTTTCAGTCCAGTCTAATTTCAGAGTTTTACTAAGATTCATTTTGTTGAAATGATGTGTATATTGCAGTTACTCTCAAAATCTTTTTGATAATTTTCTAATGTTTTGTGGCAGGAAAACTTTCGAGACCTTAAAGAAAGTAATTTAAACTGTTTTCTAAGATGTAGAGAGACCTTAAAGATAAGATGAATCATAGAAAACTCCTTAAAAACAGTAGGGAAAAATGATAAACACTTAATTTTTTTTTTCTAAAATTACTTGAATAATAGAGAAATATAAAATGAAGTTATAGATACTGATTTTATTGGTTATTTTCTTCACTCCCTGGTTATCTTTAAAAATTTTTACTCTTTTTACATAAATCAAACCACTGTAAAACATTCCAAAAGAATAAAGATTTTGTTAAAAGCATGGTTTCATTCTTCTCATAGTCATGGGAGTAGAATTTTTCACATCCCTTTTTCCCCAGATTTGAGATGTTAAAAATAAATAAATGTAAAATGTTTCTTTTTGATTGTAAAAAACTATTTTTTCAGCCAGTGTTTACTGAGTGCTTTCTTGTACCAAGCATCATTCCAGTTGTTGGAAAAGAATAAAACATGGTTATTTCTTAAAAAAAGAAAAGGATTATTTAAGGAGTTCATGATCTAGTAGATGAATCAAATGTAACATTAGCTCCTCTTAGAAAACACAGAACATAATAAACTAAAAAATAGACTAAATTTTTTTAGTTTATTATTTTATAGATAAAAATTGAAGGGATGGGCTGGGCGTGGTGGCTCACGCTTGTAATCCCAGCACTTTGGGAGGCCGAGGCAGGTGGATCACCTGAGGTCAGGAGTTCGAGACCAGCCTGACCAATATGGTGAAACCCTGTATAAGTTGAAGGGATTATATCTACTAGGGAACAGGAATTTAACATTTTTGTCTTGGTTAGTAGTTGAATCAGAATTACATGAGGTGCTTATTAAAAATAGAGGTTTCCCTATGGTCCACATCTCTCTCTCCTCCTTCTTCTTCCTCTCCTTCTCCTTCTTCCCCCTCTCCCCCCATTCCTCCTCCCCTCTCCTCTTCCTTTCCTCTTTCTCCTTTTCTTTTTTGAGACAGTCCCCCACCTCCCCCATCTCGTGTCTGGACATAGGATCACAGCTCACTATAGCCTTGATCTCCTGGGCTCAAGCAGTCCAGTCATCTCATCCCCCTGAGTAGCTGTCACTACAGGCATGTGCCACCATGCCTTGCTAATTTTGAATATGCGCACGCGCGCGCGTGTGTGTATGTATATATATATATATATATATATATTTTGTAGAGAGTGGGTCTCACTATGTTGCCCTGCCTAGTCTTGGACTCATGGGCTGAAGTGATCTTCTTGTGTCAGCCTCCCAAAGTGGGGAGATTATAGGCGTGAGCTCCCGCGTCCAGTCATTCCCCAGATCTTCTGAATTATGTTTAATGTCATAGTGTGTTATATACGCGTTCCCATATAGAGCACATTTCTTTGAACTCCTACAGAATGTATCATAGTATAATAAATTTGTTTTCTCCTTTCCATGAAGATACAAATTGTTTCCCTTTTTTTGCTGTTTTATTAGTGAACATCCTTATATATGAGAATATATATTTTTATGCTGATGTATTTCTTTAAGTTCAAACTGGTTGTGCTACGTCACAAGGTATGCATACTTCTAATTACTATCAAATTGCACCCCCCCACACACACCTTTTTTTGTAGAAAAATATTTCCGCTCCTACCAACATTTATGAGAATGCCTATTACTCGCAATTTTATCAATAATTTTAAAAAGTTTTATAAGCTGATAAAATGAAAACATTTTATTTTAATTTGCATATATTTGCCTACTGCTGAAGTTTAACATTTTAATGATTATTGACCGTTTATACTTGGTGAATTGCTTTACTCATTTTCCTATTCTGTATTTTTTTCTTATTTATACTTTGTCTATAACAAGAGAGCTGGCCAGGCGCGGTGGCTCAAGCCTGTAATCCCAGCACTTTGGGAGGCCGAGGCGGGTGGATCACGAGGTCAAGAGATCGAGACCATCCTGGTCAACATGGTGAAACCCCGTCTCTACTAAAAATACAAAAAATTAGCTGGACATGGTGGCTCGTGCGTATAATCCCAGTTACTCAGGAGGCTGAGGCAGGAGAATTGCCTGAACTCAGGAGGCGGAGGTTGCGGTGAGCCGAGATCGCGCCATTGCACTCCAGCCTGGGTAACAAGAGTGAAACTCCGTCTCAAAAAAAAAAAAAAAACAAGAGAGGCTTCCCTCTCTTATATGTTGTGAATATCTTACTTCATCACTTATATAATTTATAGAGTCTTTCATTACACAGAAGTTAGAAACAAATTGTCAAATCTATTATTTTATGTTGTTTGGATGAAACAGCTTCATTGAGATACAATTCAGATGCTTTAATGTTCACCTCGTTAAAGTATACAATTTGATGATTTTTTAGTATATTCAGAGGTGTGCACCCATCAATACTCATTCAAAAATTTTCATCACTCCAAAATGAAACCCTATGTTGATCAACAGTCACAATCATTACCCCTTCCTCCCAGCCACTGAAACTCGTTAGTCTTTCTGTCTTTGGATTTGCTTATTCTTGACATTTCTTACATGACCTTTTGCTACTAGCTTCTTTGACTTAGCAAGGTTCTCTCATGTTGAAGCATGCACTGGTACTTTGTTCATTTGCCAGGTAACTTTTTTTTTTTTTTTTTGAGACAGAGTTTCGCTCTTGTCACCCAGGCTGGAGTGCAATGGCGCGATCTCGGCTCACCGCAACCTCTGCCTCCTGGGTTCAGGCGATTCTCCTGTCTCAGCCTCCTGAGTAGCTGGGATCACAGGCACGCACCACCATGCCCAGCTAACTTTTTGTATTTTTAGTAGAGACAGGGTTTCACCTTGTTGACCAGGATGGTCTCGATCTCTTGACCTCGTCGTTATCCACCCGCCTCGGCCTCCCAAAGTGCTGGGATTACAGGCGTGAGCCACCGCGCCTGGCCTGCCAGGTAACTTTTAATGGGATATATCTAATTTTCCTTTTAAAATTTTTGATTATGGTAAAAATTTTTTTACCATCTTAACCATTTTTAAAGTGTATACTTCAGTAGTGTTAAGTAAATTCACATGGTTTTGCAACAGGTGTCTAGAACTTTTTTGTCCTGCAAAACTGAAACTCTGAACTCATCAAACACCTCCCCATTTTCCCTTCCCTCCATCCTCTAGTAAGTACCATTCTGCTTTCTCTTTGTATGAATTTATCTATTTTAAATACCTCATGTAAGTGGCATTTTACAGTATTTGGGGTGTGTGTGTGTGTGTGTGTGTGAGAGAGAGAGAGAGAGAGAAAGAGGGAGTCAATCAGAGAAGCTTATTTCATTTAGCATGATGCCCTCAAGTTTCAGCCATGTTGTAGCATGTGACAGGTTTTCCTTCCTTAAGGCTGATAAGTATTCTGTTACGTGTATATTCCACATTTTGTTTATCCATTTATCTGTAGATAAACATTTGGGTTGCTTCCACTTTGTGGTTATTGTGAATAACACTGCTATGAACATGAGTGTGCAAATAGCTTTTCAACATCCTGCTTTTAATACTTGTGGATATTTACCCAGAAGGAGGATTGCTGGATCATATGGTAGTTATATTTTTAATTTTTTGAGGAACTGCCAATCCTGTTTTCCATAATAGCTGCACCATTTTAAGTTTCCAATTTGTCTACATCCTCACCAACATTTGTTATTTTCTCTTTTTTTTGATAGTAGCCATTCTGATGGGTGTGAGGTGATACGGTTTTGGTTTGCATTGCTCTATAATCAGTGATGTTGGTATCTTTTTGTATGCTTTTTGGCCATTTGTATGTCTTTTTTTGGAGAAATATCTATTAAAGTTCTTTGCCCAGTATTCATTCATTCATTCATTCATTCAGTATTTGTAGTTTTTGAGACAGGGTCTCTCTGTCACTCAGGCTGGAGTGCAGTGGCACAGTATGGGGTCACTGCAACCTCAACTTCCTGGGTTCAGGCGAAGCCCTCACCTCAACCTCCCACGTAACTGGGACCACAGGTATGTGCCACCACACCCAGATAATTTTATTTTTTGTAAAGATGGGCTCTCCCTATGTTGCCAGGGCTGGCCTTGAACTCCAGGGGTCAACTGATCCTCTTGCCTCAGCCTCCCAAAGTGTCAAGTGATCCTCTCACCTCAGCCTCCCCAAGTTCTGGGATGGGATTATAGGTGTGAGCCCCTGTTCCCAGCTTTTTTGCCTAGGCTGATCTTGAACTCCTGAGCTCTCAAACTCCTGATCTCAGGTAATCTGCCCGCCTCGGCCTCCCAAAGTGCTGGGATTTCAGGCATGAACCACCGTGCTCAGCCAATGAACTCCTGAGCTCAAGCAATCCTCCTGCCTCAGCGTCCCACAGTGCTGGGATTACAGGTGTGAATCACCATGCCAGGAGTTCTTATATATTCTTTATATTAACTCCTTATCAGATACATGATCCGTAGATATTTTCTTCCATTCTGTATGTTGCCTTTTTACTTTGTTGGTTGTTTTGCTTGATGTGCAGGAGTTTTTAAGTTTGATGTAGTTAAATTTGTCTGGTTTTGCTTTTGTTGGCAAATTCAGTGTCAGGAAGCTTTACTTCTACGTTTTCTTAATTTTGGTCTTATGGTTAGATTTTTAATCAATTTTTGAGTTAATTTTTGTAGATGATATAAGGGAAAGGTGCAGCTTTATTCCTTTGCTGGTGGATATCCACTTCTCCCAGCACTCATTTCTTGAAGACTGTCCTTTTTCCATTTTGTGATCTTGACAATCTTGTCATAGATCATTTGACTATATATGTGTGAGGGTTTGTTTCTGGGTTCACTATTCTGTTCCGTTGGTCTATTTGTCTTTATGTCAAGACCACACTGTTTTGATTACTGTAGCTTTGTAATATGTTTTGAAATCAGGAAGTGTTAGGCTTGCAGTTTTGTTCTTTTTCAAGATTGTTTTTGTGTTTGGGGGTCCCTTGAGATTTTACATGAACTTTAGGATTTTCCCCCCTATTTCTGCAATTGGGATTTTGATAAAGATTACATTAAGTCACTGGGCATGGTGGCTCATGCCTGTAATCCCAGCACTCTGGGAGGCCGAGGTGGGTGGATCACCTGAGGTCGGGAGTTCAAGACCAGCTTGACCAACATGGTGAAATCCCATCTTTAAAAAATAATAATAAAATAAAAAATAAAGATTAGTTTAAATTTGTAGATTGCTTTCAGTATTATGGATATTTAAACAATATTGTTTTTAATTCATGAGCATTATCCCTTTTTTTATTTTTAATTTATTTCAGAAATGTTTTGTAGTTTTTAGTTTATATGTCTTTTGCCTCCGTGGTCAAGTTTATTTCTCAGTTTTTTATTATTCTTGATGGTACTGAAAATTGAATTGTTAAGTTCCTTTTCAGAGTGTTCATTGTTTGTTTATGGAAACAGGACTCATTTTTTTGTGTATTGATTTTGTGTCCTACAGTTTTCTTCTTTGTTTCTTAGTTCTAATAGTTTTTTTCTTTTGCATGAAACTTTCAGAGTTTTCTGTATATGTCATGTCATCTGTGATCAGAGGTTAATTTTACTTCTTCCTATTTTGAATGCCTTTCATTTCTTTTTCCTCTCTAATTGCTCTGGCAGGTACTTCTAGTACTACATTGAGTAGAAGTGGCAAGAATTGCCTTGTTCTTCTTCTTAGAGGAAAAGCTTTCAGTCATTCACGATTGAATATGATGTTAGCTGTGGGTTTTTTATATATGGCCTTTTTTAAGTTGAAATTGTTTCCTTCCATTCTTAGTTGAGAGTTTTTTTTTTTTTAATCATGAAAGTTGTTGAATTTTGTCAAATGTCTTCTCTGCATCAATTGAGATGATCATGTAGGTTTTTTCATTCTGTTAATATGGTGTATTGTATTGAATTTCATACACTGAACTATCCTTGCATTCCAGGAATAAATCCCACTTGCTCATTTTATAAAACTCTTTTCATATGTTCTTAAATTTGAAGAGTAGACATTCTTGTCTTGTTTAGGAAAGCATCTTGTCTTTCACCATTAAGTGTAATGTTAACTGTGGATTCTTTCATAGATGCCCTTCCTGTTGTAATCCTGTGGATTCTTTCATAGATGCCCTTCCTGATTTTTTTAAATTATAAAAGCCTGTTGTAATTTATTAAATGCTTAACATCTTATGAGATGATTGTATAGTTTTTTCCCGTTCTATTAATATGGTGTATTACAGTGATTGCTTTTCATATATTAAACCAGTAGCTGTTGGATTTTGTCTGATTCCAAATGATGTATCCTACCTCCCAGAGGACTAAATTATATTTTCAAGTTCTGACATTTGTGGGTTTTTAAATTAATTCTGGATTTTATTTTTATTTACGTGAGCATAGGGCTCTAATTTTATTTTTTTCCAAAGCTTCCTTTGAATATAATTCTAGATCTTACTCTGTTCCACTGGTCTAATTACATACTTTTCTGTTAACATGGAATTATTGTATAGTTGATCCTTGAACAGCGAGGGAATTGGAATGCCACCTCCACAACACACACACTCAAAAATTCCCATGTAACTTTTGACTCCACCAAAACTTTACTGTAACCTACTGTTTAGTAACGATAAACAGTTAATTAACACATATTTTGTATATGTATTGTGTACTGTATTCTTACAATAAAGTAAGCTAGAGGAAAGAAACTTATTAAGAAAAGCATAAGGAGAGAAAATATATTTACTATTCAGTAAGGAAAGTGCATCATTATAAAGGTTTTCGTACTTGTTATGTTTGCATTGAGTAGGCTAAAGGGGAAAAGTAATAGGATTTTCATCTTTCTGTCTTAAGAGGTGGCAGAGTTGGAAGAAAATCCACATATAAATGGACCCACACAGTTGAAATCTGTGTTGTTCAAGGATCAATTGTATTTAATTTTTGATTGTTTTAAAATTTTTAGATAGGTAATATTTTGATATACAAAAATTAAAAGTCGCACGTTGCACAAGAATTTGTAATGAAAAGGTAGTCCCTCTCTCACCTTTAATTCAATTACAGATGTTGCTTTCAGTTCTTTTTATATCTTTCCTGAGATAGCTCCTGTACATGCAAACATGTTTGCCTCATTCTTTTTTAGTAGCTACTTAGTAGGCAATTGATTTGTGGGATTCTGTGTTATTAAATGTTCCCCTATTGGTCGACATTTGGGCAGTTTCTTGCTGTTGAAAACATTGCTATAGAGAGTATTCTGTGATATATGTCACTATGCACATACCTAAATATAGCCAATAGTTTTATAATTTCTAGAAATAGAAAGTGCATCTAAATATTTTTTGTAGATGTTGCCAAATTTCCCTGCAGAGAAAGGTGTGTGTGCTAATTTATAATTTCATAGGCTATGTAAGAAAGTGTTTTTTCCTCCTGTGCCTTCAGTAATACCATGTGTTATTAGTAAACGTTTTGATCATTCTAAATTAACAGCTGAAAATTTATAACTCATTGTAGTTTTAACTTCCATTTCTGTTATGGGTGACGGTGAAGTTTGTTTATTATTTTTTTTTAACAATTTTTTTTTTCAAAGTTCTTTGAGCTTTTCATTTTAAAATTCAGTTGTTAGACTTTTACCTCTGATTTATAGACAAGAAATTCAGCACTTATACATTGCAACCACTTTTTCCATTGTGATTGTCTTCTGAGTTTTTTATGGTCAGTGGTGCACATTAGCCATCAGTTCCTTTTCATTGCTAAGTAGTAATTGATCTTACACAATTGTGACGTACCACAATTTCTCTAATTATTCACCTATTTAAGAACATTTTGGTTGTTTGCAGTTACTGGCTATCACAAATGTTGTCCTGAGTATTTATGTACAGGTGCTTGTATGAATGTAAGTTTTCTTTTGTGTGAATGATCCAGTGTCTCTGCATCCTTGTCAGCGTTTAGTTTTGCCAGTTTGATAGGAGTATAGTGATATCTCATTGTGTTTTGTTGTTTCTGTTTTATTTTGTTTTTGAGACAAGGTCTGTCACCTAGGCTGGAGGGCAGTGACACAATCATGGCTCCCTGCAGCCTCAACCTCCCAGGCTTAAGTGATTCTCCTACTTTTCAAGCCTCCCAGCTTGTTAGGATGATAGGCACAGGCCACCACACCTGGCTAATTCTTTGTATTTTCTGTAGAGACAGGGTTTCACCATGTTGTCCAAGCTGCTCTCAAACTCCTGGAGTCAAGTAATCTGCTCCCCTCAACCTCCCAAAGTGCTAGGATTACTGGTGTGAGCCACTGTGGCTGGCCTTCATTGTAGTTTTAATTTGCATTTCCCTAAAAGCTGATGATGTTGAACATCTTTTTATTTGTTTATTTGCCATCTGAATAGCCTCTTCAGTGAAATATCTTTTTATGTCTCGTCTTTTTTTTTTTTTTTTTAAAGACAGGGTTTCACCATGTTGGCCAGGCTGCTCTTGAACTCCTGACCTCAGGTGAATCCGCCCACCTCGGCTTCCCAAAGTGCTGGGATTACAGGCATGTGCCACCATGCCTAGCCGTCTCTTGTCTTTTTTAATTGCAGTGTTTTTTTTTTTACACTAATGAGTTTTCAGAGTTCTTTCTAGGTTCTAGATTCTAGTCCTTCGTTGGGTTTGTGGTTTTCTCTAGTGGTATAACTTGTCTTTTTTTTTGATATGGGGTCTCATTGTGTTGCTCAGGCTGCAGTGCAGTGGCTATTCACATGAATGATTATAGTTTACGTTAACCTCAAGTGCTGGGCTTGAGCAGCCCTCCAGCCTCAGCCTCCCGAGTAACTGGGACTACAGGTGCGTGCCACTGCACCTGGCTTGTCTTCTTAATTACGGTCTTTTTACACAGAGCAAAATGTTTGATTTCGGGGAAGTCTAATTTATTGATTTGTTTCTTTTTTAGATTTGTGTTTTTGGTTTCAAGTCTAAAAGAATCACTCCCATGCCCCCCCGCCTTTGTTTAGTATATGTGTTGCCAAAGCAAGCACAACCTGCACCCCTGTTTTGAGATAGTCTTGCTCTGTCACCCAGGCTGGAATGCAGTGGCGTAGACTGCAGCCTTGAACTCCTTGGCTCAAGCAGTCTTGCGTCAGTCTTCTGAGTAGCTGGGACTACAGTTGTTTGCCACCATGCCCACCTAATTTTGTGTTTTTTACTTTTTGTAGAGATGGTCTCATTGTGTTGCCCAGGCTGGTCTCAAACTCCTGGCCTCAGGTGGCCTCCCAAAACTTTGGGATTATAGGGGTTAGCCATAGTGCCCAGCCAAGTCAAAAAAAAGTCTCTGCCTGACTTTAGATTTGGAAGATTTTTTTTTTCCACAAAGTTTGTATTTTCTTTTCTTTTCTTTTTTTTTTTTTTTTTGAGATGGAGTTTCGCTCCTGTTACCCAGGTTGGAGTGCAATGGCGCGATCTCGGCTCACCGCAACCTCCGCCTCCTGGGTTCAGGCAATTCTCCTGCCTCAGCCTCCTGAGTAGCTGGGATTACAGGCACGCGCCACCATGCCCAGCTAATTTTTTGTATTTTTAGTAGAGACGGGGTTTCACCACGTTGACCAGGATGGTCTCGATCTCTTGACCTCGTGATCCACCCGCCTCGGCCTCCCAAAGTGCTGGGATTACAGGCTTGAGCCACCGCGCCCGGCCAAGTTTGTATTTTCACATTTTACATTTAAATCTGTGATCCATTTCTTGTTACTTTTTATATATAAGGTATGAGATTGAGGTTGAGATTCATTTATGGCTCTTAGACCTTTTTTGAAAAGGCCGTCCTCCATTGAATTGCCTTTGCATCTTTATCAAAAATCATTGTTCGTACCTATGTGGGTCTCTTTTTGGGTCCTTTGTTCTGTTCCATTGGTCAGTGTTTCTGTCTCCCACTAATACCACATGGTCTTGATTATTATAACTATGTAATAAGTCATAAAATTAGGTAGAGTAATTGCTTTTACTTTTAAAAATATTCTTCACACATAAATATATGTCTGTAAGACAGTGCATTCATTTACACCCAGGGTTGGGGGAAAGAAGAGAAATAAATGAGAGTATGTACATTGGTAATACTTAGCTTTTGTACCTCACCTTCCCATGAAGGCTAGAAATGGATGGTTAAACACCTGTCTCTGTTCCCATGATGAAAATGACCTTTCCAAAAAAGAAAAAGAAAAAAGAAAAGAACAATAAACAAAGGAAACACAAACAACAACAACAACAAACTTTAGAAAATGACCTTTGCCTCTAGACCTTAAATTTTTCTGAATGGAGAGTTTTGTGGTTTCAGAAAGGTGAAATCGTAGAAGCAGGAAGAAAATATTCTCTTACCTAGGTGCAAAACTGGCCTAGGCCACATTCTAATAAAATGTTGTCTTAGGCAATCTCCCAGTTGTCTTGTCTCTCTTCATGTTTCCCCCACCTTTGTCTTGCCCCCTCCTTAAGTTGTCGGGTGTCACTGTGGCATTTTCCTCAGTTCTGTAGATACACCTCTTGTTATACCCAACAAAATCCCCTCCAGTTTCCTTCTAGTAATATCTATAAAGCAGAAGAAAATAGTCTAATCTATAGAGTGAAGGGGGGTTAGGCTCTAATGTCACTGTATTAGCCCTACCGCTGAAAATTCCTGAAAATCTTTATCAATTGCTATAGTGTACCATACTTAAATAGATACAGCACAGCAAGCTTTTCTCCAGCATTGTGTCGGACTGTTGTTTCTTTGGTTGAAACAGAGATGAAATTAGGTTATATTTAGGGGCCACATAATATGAAAATAATTCATGGATGTTTAAAAGACTAGCATGTTCAGCATGGTAAGATGCTCTCATGAGATGAGACCCTTTGTACAAAGACCCCAGAGTACAAAGAAACAAACTGACCTAGAGAACCATATTCTAAGAAGTCTACTTTTGCTTGAGCATTTTTCTGGGTCGGCTCCAGTAAATGCATCCTGCTATTGATTATATTTCTACTTCTGAACCTACTGGTTTTTTAACTTAGGGGTGAGAGTCCAGGATAGTAGCCACTTGTACTTGTTTGCTTATTTGCAATTTATGTGTTTGTTAGGGAGTGTCCATTAACTTACAGCTGTTTTCACTCTGATCATCATTCATAGCAAGTATGCTTAGGTGTGGACTCACTTGTTGTCACCTCTCTCTAATGAGTCCTCTTAATCCTTATCAGAAAGAAATTCCGTTTCTTCTTAGGGGAAAGTGAACAAAATAGTGTGTAAGATTGAGTTGTCTTAAGTTGTGTATTTCAGAATTATAAATCAGTATTTACCTAAATGCCTGGAATTTCTAGTTCATCTGTTGTGAATATAAAATCGGTTATGGGTAAATGTTAAGTGTCTAGTATTTATGCTAGATATTTATAGTCCTTGGAACCTTTTCTGAGATCACAAATTTAGGCTGCTACTCAATTTTTAATACTTTACCCTTATACTTTCATTTGAAAAGGAAATGATTGTTTAGAGGGATTTGAAAGTAGCTATTAAACTATGTCTAAGAGCAGTTATAAAACTAATAATAATGTGTGATGAAAGATAAGGTGGCCATCATTTGTGAACAGGAAAAAAGCTGATGGCAAATACTTATACTTAGCTAGAGAAAACACACATGTAAGAAGAAAACTCTAAATGTACAGTCAGTCTGTTTCTATCTGTACCACCAATAAATACAATATATGGTTTATAGGTAGTGAAATATTATTTTAAATGATTTTTCTTCCTAGAATTATAGTATAGCCGGGAATTATTAACTACTCTTGTCCAAGAAAACTACTAGAAAATAACAGTGAGGAAGAGGTAGAATTAATTAAAATCTGCCTAAAACTAGCATAAACATAAAAGCTAATCCATTAATTTATATAACCAAAGATTAAGGAGCTTGATGCAGAGCTCAGTCAACATCACCATAATCCTTATCTGAACTCTCCAGTTCTGTTGTCAGCCCCTGCCCCATTGCTTTGATCCTCAGTGTGGCAAAACTCCATAGGTAAGTTTTCTGTAGTCACTGTCTCCAGTTCCTCACCTTTCATTCTCCTGTAAGTCATTCTAGTCAGGCTTTTGCTCTAGTCAGTCCACTGAAACTTCCCTTGACAAGAACATCTGTGATCCTAAACTCCACAATCTGTTCTCAGTCTCCAGCTCCCTTGATTTATTAGTGTTTAACATAGTTGATGAGGTTCTCCTGCTTATAGCACTTTCTCCATTGACTTCTAGGAAACCACACACTTGATTTTCCTCCTATCATGCTAGTTATGTTTTCGGAGATGTTTTTCCTCGTTCTTTCTCTTCTCTTCCCACATTCACTCCCTCGATGATTTTAAGTAGTCTCAAGGCCTTAAATAGTAATTAAACACTGATGACCCTAAATTTCTATCTTAAGACCTCTTTCATGAGTTCTGGAGTTTCATCCAACTGCCTGCTTTATATCACCATTCAAATAGCTATCTCACACTTAACATGTCTGAAACAACTTTTTTTCTTCTTTCGAAATGAAGTCTACCCTCAGTATCTCCATCTTGGTTAAGCGTATCTTCATCTTTTTTGTTGCTCAGGTCAAAAACACTGGAGTTATCCTGACTCTTCTCTTTTGTTATGTTCCAAATAGAATTAGTTAGGACGTTTTATTGGCTCCACCTTTAAGGTATATCTAGACTCTGACCACTTCTCATGACTTTACTGCTACTACGCTTACCTGAGCCACCATCGTCTCTCACCTGGATTACGTTGATCTCTGTGCCTGCCTTTGTCCCCTGTATACTATTCTCAATTTAGTAGCCAGAGTGATCCTTTTAAATAAAAGCTAATCATGTCACTCCTCTGTTTAAAACTCTCCATTTGCCTGGCTATCTTTGTTACCTGTCTGGTATCATCTGTAACTATTCTTCTGTTACCTTGATTCTAATCACACACGGGGCTACTTGCTCTTTCTCAGATACAGTGTATGCTCTCGTCTTGGGCCTTAGCATGGGTGTTTTCTTTACCTGGAATACTTATCCCACAGATAATCACGTGGCTATCTCCTTCATTTTCTTCTAGAAAGGTATGAATATTTCTGATGAGATACCTACCCTGACTACCCTATTTGTTCCACTCCCTATTACACTGCCGTATCATCTCTATAACATTAGCATCTGACATACTTTACTATGTGTATTATTTATTTTCTTTCTCTTCTCATTAGATTTTAAATGCCTTAAGGGTAGTGTTAGAGCCTCTTGTTTATTGAAATATCCTGAGAACCTAGGATATTATTTTACACATATTAGGTAGTCAGTAAATATTTGTTGAGTAAACATTTGTAGAATAGATTCATTTCATATTCTCCATTTTGTGGTTCTGCTTGCTTTATGTTAATCCCATTTTTAGGCATTATATGGGTCCCAGCAGTTCCTGGAAACCTTCCGGATTCAAATCTAGCCAGAAAGAGGACAAATCTTTGTCCTAGCATTCCCAGGAAAAGGACCGAAGTTCACTATGATTAAACTATTTTAAAATGCTTTACTCAGCTCTTGACCAGTCAGCCCTGGCCAGAAGAAAGGCAAAACCTTTTTTGCCTAGACTTGAAAGTTGGTCATATGTTCCAAGTCTGAAACTAGAGGTGAAGATACAAACAAAAATGTCTATTCAGAAGCTTCTGAATGAGCATACAAGAAATGTCTGCTCACTTATATACCATTGTTTTACAGCTGTGATGCTTGGTTACTGACTGCATGGGATGTCAGTAGGTGCTCTTTGACCATGCCCCATTTAGTTTGGAAACTTAAACAAGCTTTATTCCTTAATTTTTAATATGGTAATGTTTTTTGTGAATCTCTAAGCCAGAGGTATTTTATGCATCAGTTTCTCCAAATTCTTTGAACATGGAACTCTCTTCCCTCCAGAATATCTCCAGATATATTCTCGTGCAGCTTACTATGAGAAATATTGGTATGTCTGCTAAGAACTAGTTAGAAAATTGAGGAAAAATCTCAGGCAACAATAAAAAAGTAAACAAAAGAATACTTTTCAAATGTACAGGACCTATTTGAAGAAAAATTTTTTTACAAGCCCCCAAATATTTTAATATACAGAAAGACAGTCCTTTAAAAAGATATTTATGGCTGGGTGCAGTGGCTCACGCCTGTAATCCCAGCACTTTGGGAGGCTAAGGTGGGAGGATTGCTTGAGCTGGGGAGTTGAAGACCAGCCTGAACAATATGGCAAAATCCCATGTCTACTAAAAATACATAAATTAGCCAGGCAGGGTGGTGCTCACCTGTCATCCCAGTTACTCAAGAGGCTGAGGTACAAGGATCACTTGAGGAGATGAAGGCTACACTCCAGCCTGGGTGACAGAGTGGGACCCTGTCTTGAAAGAAAGAAAGGCATTCAGGGGGAGAAAGAAACGTATTCTCAATAAATTTTACATAGTTGTAGTTTAAAATCTAATTTAGTAGAGGGGTGTAAAAGGAAGAGGAGAACTTAATCAAATGACTGTAAGGTTTCATTTTGTTATAGACTGTTTTTATTGCAAGAAAGAAAAATACCTCAGGTCACCTAAGAAAAGTTTATTGTATAGATTGTATAGGGGTTAAAACCAGTATCAGAAAGTTCACATCAGGTGTCCCCAAACTTTTTACACAGGGGGCCAGTTCACTGTCCCTCAGACCACCACATACTGTGCTCCTCTCACTGACCACCAATGAAAGAGGTGCCCCTTCCTGAAGTGCGGCGGGGGGCCGGATAAATGGCCTCGGGGGCTGCATGCAGCCCGAGGGCCGTAGTTTGGGGACGCCTGGTTCAGATTATATACTTTCTTTGGCTGGCTTTCTTTTTTCCTCTCCCTCTGTGGCATCCATCTATCTTTGTAAGCATCTGTTTTGTTTGGTTACCAGTTCTCAATCTCCATACTTCATACTCCAAATCTTGAATTAAACTGGCTTGGGTTGATTTTAGTTAATCTGTCAGTAATGGATGAATCCCTTTAGGCCTTGTCATTTTATTGATTGTCCAGAAGTCAGTAGATGGGCATCCCTTGGGAAAATTATGCTTTCTGATCCCATCAATATCTGCTCAATGCTACTTCTGTGGTCAGAGGTGAGGGTTGGGAAGATTTAACTAGCAGGGGAAGTTGGTTGTGTTAGGCATCATGACTATGATGTCCAGTATAATCTAGAAAAAAAAGTAAGAATAGCCAAAGGAATTCTGCAAAGGGAGTATCCATATATATGGCAGACGTATAGTAATTGAAGCTGTGGAACTGATGCCTGAATAAGTAGTTAATAAAATACAAATACAATTTTCAAATAACATAAAAGTGAAATTACTAATTAGAGGTATGAATTAGATATTAAATTGTTCAGAAGTACCTAATTGGCCATTAAAAAGTAAAATTCTTATCTTGCAATTTAACACAGTAATATCAAAATGGTTTAAAGATTTAAATGCTCAAAAATGAAAACAGTATCAGAGAAAAATAATAGGTTGCATTGAAATAAATGCATAGATAATATTTAAATAATATTGAGGTGAGGAAGGAATTTTCCTTAAAGTAAAACCACAAAGAAATCATTAAGATTTTTATTGTGGAGACTCAAAAAGAAAGGTTTATTATGCTAGATAGGAAAATGAATAAACTAAGGGGGAATATTTGCAGTATGACCATAGTATATTTTAATATAGAAAGGACTGTTAGAAACAATTTGTTATGTGGATTAGGGGTACTTAATCCTACCTGACCATCATACAGTATTACCTAGTCAGTATTACCCTAGTCCATACACTCTCCCACTTATCTTATTGTATCTTAGTCTTTTGACTTACCGTATCTTAGTCTCTTACTACATACTTCCAACAACTGTTGTTGAGCTGTAACTCTTTGGTGATTATTTTGCATTTTATTTCTTCCTCACTGAGAAAATGGAACCAATCAGAACATAACTTATAAAGGCTTCCACCAGTATATACCTTATGCCCACATGCCTACATTTCTGCCTGTTTACTGTATGTTTTCTTCTGTAACTGAGGGTGAACGCTCTGGTGTCTGTACTAAGACCCATCTCTACACTTGTGCATTAGATCCCACTCGCTTACTCAAGGATATTGCTTAGTAATTCTTTCTCTGCTGTATCATCAATTTTTTGCCTTTTTACTAGCTCAGTCCCGCATCTTAAAAAAACTACTTTTCTCATAATTTCCCTCTCACTACATTTCCTTTTCTTTCACCTCAGAATTTCTTTCCTGGGATGTCTCAACTTACTGTGTTTGATTTCTTTCCTCCCTTTCTCTCATGAACCTGTTCCAGGTAGGTTGTCAGCTAACTCACGCCAAAGAAACTGGTGTTATGTAGGTCATCAGTGACCATTATATCACAAAAAACAGTAGTCATTTTCCAGTTTGGAGAATTAAATCTTTTTTAAAAATGTAAAGAATGACTACTCGAGCCTAATAGGGTGGTTCACAATACAGAAAAAGGCCAATAAGGGTGTGAAAAGTGGTCAATATCTAGAAAGTCAAAGAAATGCAAATTTAAGACAATAAGGTATTTCTTATCCACTGCCCAGTGTCAACAACGGAATCCAGAACTCTCATATTCCATTTGGTTATGCAAGTGAAAATTAGTACATTTCTGGAAGCAGTTTGACAACTTTTACAAGAGCTTTAAAAATTGTATTTATCTTTTGACTTGCTCATTCTGTTACTAAGAGTATGTCTCAGGGAAATAACGTATAAATGCATGATACATTCACACACATACAACCAGGGAGGGAAGGATTCATCAAGTCATTAATTCTGGAAGGGAAACATGAAAATGACCTAAGTATGTGGCAACGGGAGATTGGTTAAAGTATGATACATCTGTGTGGTAGAACACCAAGTAGTTATTTAAAATGATGACGTCAATTTATTTATTTGAAATTATTTTAAACTTTTTTCACATCAAGTTGCCATTAAAGATATGTTTATTATTAACATGGAAAGATTTTAAGTGTTTTAAGAGGAGTATTCACTGCCTCATGTGGGGAAACAAAGTATATTACATGCATGAGGTTATATGTGTGCATATACATATGTACATACAAATGTATGTATAGCAAAGTGCCTAGAAGATTATATACCAAAATGTTTTTCAGCTGCTGTCAAGTAGTAGAATTTTAGATTTTCTTTTAAAACTTGGAATGCTTGTATTAACAACAACAAAAAAGTTTTGCAAAAGAAAGAAAGAAAGTCAGTATCCCAATTATAGTCTGCTTACTTTCTCTGTTTTTACATTCAAACATTGATCATCAGACTTGGTTCATAGCTGGCTGCCTTCAACTGACCCAGTCTTGTTTCTTAACCCTACTGGACTTAAAATAGCCTAGTGGTCTGCCAGCTGTGAGAGAACAGATGAGCCAGATAAAGTGTATTTACCATACTGTTAGCCCCAGAGCTGCTTAGGAGTCTTCATAGACCCCTTTCATTAAGTCTGCCAGAAGACCAGCTACAAACTCAGTAAACTAATCTGAGAAATAATGTAAAGATAGAATAAATAGGATAGGTAGAGTTAAACTCTGGAGAAAAAAGTTGATGAAAAGCATAGGTAAAATTACTAAGGATGGATATATTAGGAACCCGATACAGGGTGTAATAAAAATGAAATCAAAGTGTTTTATAGTGCTAAAGTTTAGTAGTATTACATGTTGCAATTGTTTTCTGTTTCTTAGAATAGGTAATTTCTGTATGAGTGGGAAATTCATGTGTAACTTTTGTTGTACTCCAAAGAACTTTAGCCAGAATTCATTGTGAAATATTTACAACGTTGACAATTCAGATATCTAGCAATAGATTTATTTTTCTCTCGCTCTAGATGTTTCATAAACATACATACTTGTGTACATGTGCCCAGAAGATTTGCTTTTTATATCTTGTATGAAACCAATATACTTGGTTTCATACAAGATATAAAAAGCAAATTATTATAAAAGCAGTATATATGCTCAATGTGAAGAATTTGTAAATAAAAGTTACAAAGGAATCAATTTTTGCTGCCTTTTTAAATCTTTCAATACATAATATGTAAATTTGCTTAAGCTCTACACTTCATGTTTATATCTTGTCTTTTTTACTTAATATTTTGACTATATTCTCATGTCATTAAACATTCTTTCCTTAAAAAATTCCCATTTTAAAGATAAAGTAGTCAAAGCAATATGAATTTGTTAATGATTTAGTATGTGAATTGGAGAGAACATTTTCTGCAGTCTTTTCTCTAAAAGGGAGCTGGCAGCTTAATGGTGAAACTGTATCAGTCCAGCTATATTTTTTTAAATTACATTTTTGTCAAGTTTTTGTTTGAGTAAGCCAGAGGGTTCTAAAGATTATAAGGCTGACATTCATAGATAGGAACTTTAGTTTCACTTTCCCTAAGACAGCAAGAAATATTCTTTAACAGAAAGATGACTATTTTTAGCTTTTCTTTCTGCTGGTGAGGTGGAATGGCAAATATTTTTAGAGCAATTGAAAGTACAGCCACTTAGATTAGCTCAGTGTTTCTATCATCAGAATCTCAATTATTTTATGAGGTTTTTTTTTTTTACTTCCAATGTTTTGAGTTTATGTAAATTGCAATATGATTCCTCTTTTTATTTTTGATCTAGTTTGTTTTCTCTGTGGAACAATCTAAAAAATGAAATTTCTAAAACCTTAACTTTTCTTTCTGTACTTTTTATGTATTTTGAATTATAATTATATTCTTCTGGTTATTGTGGGCAATTATTTTCTTTCTTAGAGATGAAACTTTGACAATTAATACTTAGGGGGAGATGGTGTTACTAATCTTCTCTCCTAATAGGCCCTTAAAGTCACAAGAGAGATCCCCCATGACCATTGTAAGTACCCTTAATTATGAACACCATTAGAACATTTCATCTTTCCCCAAAGCAGTGCCACAGTATAAGTGAAATTTTGAGTGACTTCTTTTGTTACCCTTAATCAGAGCTATTAATGAAAAGTACACAGTTCGTGTCACATTGAGAGACTGAGTTACTGGCTGAGGGACACTCATCCCACAGCCCCCAGTCAATATCCAAACTCCTGTCTTAGCAAAATTTGAAATTACTGTGCACTATAGAACTTTGAGGACCTTCAGGATTGGTGACAATTATTGAAAACACTATAGTAATTACTTCGGAAATCTGAGATTGTTTCCTGTTGCAAATATGAAAACAATTAAGATCTAATATTTAAGTGTTAAAATCAGTAACTTAATAAATGATTCACACTAGAAACTGTTACAGTCTGTCTTCAGTACCTGCCATTCCACTGAAACAGCTCCAGCCGAGATCACCTCTGACTCAGTAGTTCTTTTTTTCTTTCTTTTTTTTTTTTTTTTTTTAAATACTTTAAGTTCTGGGATACATGTGCAGAACATGCAGGGTTGTTGCATAGGTATACATGTGCCATGGGGATTGGCTGCAGCCATCAACCCATCATCTACATTAGATATTTTTCCATGTGCTATCCCTCCCCTAGCTCCCCACAGGCCCCGATGTGTGATGTTCCCCTCCGTGTGTCCATGTGTTCTCATTGTTCAACTCCCACTTATGAGTGAGAGCATGGGGTGTTTGGTTTTCTGTTCTTGTGTTAGTTTGCTGAGAATGATGGTTTCCAGCTTCATCCATGTCCCTGCAAAGGACATGAACTCATTCTTTTTTTGTGGCTGCATAGTATTCCATGGTGTATATATGCCACATTTTCTCTATCTAGTCTATCATTGATACACATTTGGGTTGGTTCCAAGTCTTTGCTGTTGTGAACAGTGCTGCAGTAAACATATGTGTGCATGTGTCTTTGTAGTAGAATGATTTATAGTCCTTTGGGTATATACCCAGTAATGGGATTGCTGGTCAAATGGTATTTCTGGTTCTAGATCCTTGAGGAATCGCCACACTGTCTTCCACAATGGTTACACTCCCACCAACAGTGTAAAAACATTCTGATTTCTCCACATCCTCTCCATCGATCTGTCGTTTCCTGACTTTTTAATGATCGCCATCCTAACTGGTGTGAGATGTTGGGGTATGATGGATATATCCATTACCTTGATTGTGGTAATGGTTTCACATAATGTCATATTTTGCCTTAGCTGGTCTGCTTTTCAAATTGTACACTTTAAATATGTCCATTGTGTGGCATGTCAGGGATATTTTGGTAAGTCTGTTTTAAAAAATAAAAGGGCCAGGTGAGGTGGCTCATGCCTGTAATCCCAGCACTTTGGGAGGCCAAGGCAGGTGGATCAATCTCTACTAAAAATTAAAAAATAAATAAATAAATTAGCTGGGCATGGTGGTGCATGCTTATAGTCCCAGCTACCCAGGAGACTGAGGCAGGAGAATCACTTGAACCTGAGAGGCAGAGATTGCAGTGAGCCAAGATCACCCCTAGTGCACTCCAGCGGAACTTGTGCCAAAGTTTAAGGCTCAAGTCATGGAAAGGAAGAAATAGCCAGAAACACACAAGAAAAAGCAAGGGGAAATGGTGATCTTGATGCCAAGGGAATTTCAAAGCAGGTATGGACAGTGTATACTGCAGAGGTCAGTTATGGTAAGAATTGAGATACAGGTTTAAGAATTTTCTTTTTACTCTTCTGATAGTGTTCTTTGATGCATACAAATTTTTTTATTTTAAGGAAATCTAATTTATCTTCTTTTCCCTGAGGTTTTGGTGTCATATTTAAGAAACTTTGCTAAATCCAAGGTTATGAAGATTGGTTCCTATGTTTTCTTCTAAGCTTTTTATGTCTTTGACCCATGCTGAGTTCATTTTTATAGATGATGTAAGGTTAGGGTCTGACTTTATTCTTTTGCATGTTCAGTTGTCCCAGCACCATTTGTTGTTGAAGAGACTCTTCCCCCCCCCCACCCCGCCCCCGCCCATTGAATGGGCTTGGTATACTTGTCAAAAATCAATTTAGTTCTGGCCTCTCAATTCTGTTCCATTGGTCTATATGTCTGTTTTTTTTGTTGTTGAAAACCAGGTATTTTGAGTATTATTCCAAAACTGGAAATCACATTCTCTCTGTCTTCAGGGATTGCTTTTGTTTCTTGTTCAGGGCTACAGCTGTCTACTTGTATTGTATCTTTTCCACACTATCGTCACAAAACTTGAATGTCATCTTGTGTGCAGCCTGTGATGTTTTTGCTCTGTTATCTCTGGTCAGCTTAACACCTGACAGACATTTCCTTTAATGTTTGAATTTTAAAAATTAAAAGTATGTACATATCTTTTTTTTTTTTTTGAGACAGAGTTTCGCTCTTGTTACCCAGGCTGGAGTGCAATGGCGCGATCTCGGCTCACCGCAACCTCCGCCTCCTGGGTTCAGGCAGTTCTCCTGCCTCAACCTCCTGAGTAGCTGGGATTACAGGCACGCGCCACCATGCCCAGCTAATTTTTTTGTATTTTTAGTAGAGGCGGGGTTTCACCATGTTGACCAGGATGGTCTCGATCTCTTGACCTCGTGATCCACCCACCTGGGCCTCCCAAAGTGCTGGGATTACAGGCTTGAGCCACCGCGCCCAGCCGTATGTGCATATCTTTAAGTCTTCTGGTATATGATTTTGAGGTAGTTGCTACAGCCCTAAACAGGCCTTGAAACAAAGGCAAGTTTCTTCTCTCTGGTCCCTCAGAGAATCCCCAGATAAGCCAAAATACACAACCCTAAATTTTTGGAGGACAGGTTCCTTACTGTCTATCCTGGCACAGTTAGCTGCTTTAGGAATGTTAAAGCTGTGGTCCCCACAGCCTCAGTGAGGCTGAGGATTGGGGGATAGTTGCTCTCAACTAATTTCAGCATCCTTTTCTTTTGTCAGGTACTCCCTTGGTTGCTGTAAGTGTCTGAGCAGGTTCCTGAGTTCCGAAATCATTGATCTTGATTGTTTTTTTCCAGCTTAGTAGTAGTTTTTATGGAGGGGATGCCTGGAGTTTCCTACTCACCATATTCCATGATGTTATTTATGATCTATTTTGAGTTAATTTTACTATATGAATTGAAGTTTTTTTTTCTTTCTGTATATAGGTATCCAGTTGTTTCAACAATTTTGATTTTCAAGATGAAATCAGCTTTTGTTGTCACTGATTTTTCTATATTTTTCTGTTTTTCAGTTTGACTGTTTTCTGCTCTCATCTTTATTATTTTTTCTTCTGCTTCCTTTGGGTTTCATTTATTTATTTATTTATTTATTTATTTATTTATTTATTTATTTTAAGTTTCTTAAGGTATAAACTGAGACTGTTGATTTAAGACCATGTTTTTTTCTAACATAGGCATTTTAGAGCTGTACATTTCTCTCTAAATACTGCTTTAGCTGTATCCCACAACTTACAGTATTTTTTGTTTTCATTTTCATTCAGTTCAAAATATTTTGTAGTTTCCCTTTTGATATCTTTGACCCATGGGTAATTTAGAAGTGTAGTAGTTTCCAAAGATTTGGGCATTTTCCTTATATATGTCCCTGTTTTCTTTTAACTAACACGTAATAATTGTACATATTTATGGGGTACATGTGGATTTATTTCTCATTGTAGTTCTGTCAGTTTTTGCTTCATGTCTTTGGAAGCTCTATCATTATGTACATGTCCTCTTGACTCCTTTGTCACTATAGGGTGACCCCCCTCTCTATCCCTCATAGTATTTTTTGTTCTGAAATCTACTTTGTCTGACAATATAAGCACTCCAACTTTGGTTTTTGTTGTTTGCTTTTTGGTTTTGGTTTTGTTTTTAAAGATGGGGTCTTCTGTGTTGCCCAGGCTGAATTTGAACTTCTGGGCTCATTCGATCCTCCTGCTCAGTGTCCTGAGTAGACGAGACTACAGGCCTGTGCCACCATGCCCAGGTCATACAGCTTTGTTTTGATCATGATATATCTTACCCTTCCTTATTATGGTTGCCATGATATAGCTTCTCCATACTTTTACTTTAAACCTATTTGTGTTCTTATACTTAAAGTTGATTTCTTTCTTCTTTTTTTTTTTTTTGAGGCAGAGTTTCTTTCACTCTCGTTACCCAGGCTGGAGTGCACTGGCACGATCTCAGCTCACCGCATCCTCCGTCTCCTGGGTTCAGGCAATTCTCCTGCCTCAGCCTCCTGAGTAGCTGGGATTACAGGCACGCGCCACCATGACCAGCTAATTTTTTGTATTTTTAGTAGAGACGGGGTTTCACCATGTTGACCAGGATGGTCTCGATCTCTCGACCTCGTGATCCACCCACCTCAGCCTCCCAAAGTGCTGGGATTACAGGCTTGAGCCACCGCGCCCGGCAAGTTGATTTCTTATAAACAGGTTATAGTTGTCTTTTTTTTTTTTTAAGTATCTAATACCTGCCAATCTGATAATATCAGCCTTTTCATTGCGTTATTTAGACTATTTACATTTTATGCTATTGTTGCTGTGGTTGGTTTTAAATACCATCTTGGTATTTGTTTTCTTTTTGTCCTATCTGTTCTTTTATTCCTCTTTCCCCTTTTTCATATGCCTTCTCTAGGATTATTTTTTAGTGATTCCATTTTTATTTTTTTTGTTGGCTTATTAACTATATAACTCTTTGTTGTGTTATTTTAGTGGATGCATTTGGTTTCGTAGTATACATCTTTAATTAATCACCACCCTCATTCAAGTGACATTTTGCCACTTTACAACAGTTTATTTTTATTTTCCCCTTCCTGGTCTTCGTGCTATTCTTGTCATACATTTTACTTCTATGTATGTTTGATGTTGTTTGAAACAGTCTCACTCCATCACTCAAGCTGGAGGGCGGTGGTGTAATCTCCCAGGTCACTGCAAACTCCCATCTCCTGGATTCAAGTGATTTTCCTGCCTCAGGCTCCTGAGTAGCTGGGATTAAGGCACCTGCCACCATGCCTGGCTAATTTTTGTATATTTAGTAGAGACAACGTTTCACCATGTTGACCAGGCTGGTCTTAAACTCCTGACCTAGAGTGATCTGCTCACCTCAGTCTCTCAAAGTGCTGAGATTACAGATCTGAGCCAATGGGCCTGGCCTTCTGTATAAGTTTTAAACTGCAGTATGTTGTTATTATTTTTGCTTTAAACAGTTATCTTTTGTGAATACTTAAATAAGAATTTCTGATGTTCTTCATTCTTTCGTATATATCTAGATTCTAATTGGCATTTTGCTGTTGCTTAAAGGACTTTGTTTACCATTTCTTTTAAATGTAGGAGTTGTGGTGAATTCTTTTACCTTTTTTATGTTTCAGAGTTTTGATTTTACCTTTGTTTTTGTAAGATTTTTTGCTGACTAAAGAATTCACAGTTGACAGGTGTTTTTTTTTTGTTTTTTTTTTTTTCTTTTGGCACTTTAAAAATTTGGACTCCACTTCTTACTCTTGTCTTCTGGCTTGCATTGTTTTTGACAAGAAATCTGATGTTATCTGTGTCCTGTTCTTCTGTATATTTCCTTTGTCTTTTTCCTCTGGCTGCTTTGAAGATTTTCTTGTTTTCACTGAGTCTAAGCAATTTGGTTATGATTTGCTTTAGTGTTGCTTTATTCTTGTTTTTTTTTTTTTTTTTTTTGTGCTTAGGGTTTATTGATTGCCCTGCCTGAGCACTCCTATTTCTTTTAAGTTCTCTCTTCTCCTGCTTTTTCTTCTGTATTTCTGGCCATCTCTTATTTTGCGTGACCTTTAAATATTGATATTCCTAGGGATTCTGTTTTGTTTTGACTGCACAGGATAAATTCTCAGGTCATCTCATATTCCCATAACTTCATCTGCTCTCTGTATGACAGATTTCCTAATTTATTTCTATTTTTAATTTTTGAGACAGAGTCTTGCTCCGTCACCCAGGCTGTAGTGCATTGGCATGATCTCAGCTCACTGCTATCTCTGCCTCCCGGGTTCGAGTGATTTTTCTGGCTCTGCCTCCTGGTAGCTAGGGCTACAGGTGCACGCCACCATGCCCAGCTAATTTTTTTATTTTTAGTAGAGACAGGCTTTCACCATATTGACCAGGCTGGTCTCGAACTCCTGACCTCGTGATCTGCCTGCCTCAGCCTCCCAAAGTGTTGGGATTACAGGCGTGAGCCACCACGCCTGGCTGAGATTTCCTAATTATTTATCTCCACCCAGCCTTCTTTCTAATCTTCAGGTTTGTATTTCCTTATATCCATCCCTACCTAAATCCAAAGAAGCCCTAATCAACTTATTTGGAATGAATAGGCCTGGAGGACAGCTCACTACAAAACCTCAAGAGGCCGCACCTGGTGGCTCATGGCTGTAATCCTAGCACTTTGCGGGTGGGCAGATTAGATTGCTCGAGTCCAAGAGTTTGAGAACAGCCTGGGTGATATGGCAAAACTCCATCTCTACAAAAAGTACAAATAATTAGCCAGATGTGGTAGTGGTGCACACCTGTAGTCCCAGCTACTTAGGAGGCTGAGGCGGGAGGATTACTTGAGTCTAGAAGGTGGAGGTTGCAGTGAGCCAAGAGAGCCGCTACACTCCAGCCTGGATGACAAAGTGAGACCCCATCTCAAAACAAACAACAAAAACACTTGAAGAGCAAAGGATAATATCAAAGTACTTGGACAAGTTGCTAGAAAACAGTATTCTCGGGAAGAATCAAAGAGGAAAATGACCAAGTTGATATGGTAGTTGACTTCATTGTAGTTTCACCAGAAAGGCAAAAAGCAAACAAACAAAACCCTTATATCTGATACTCGCAGGCAAAATAGTGTTGAACACTGTGGTGAACTAGCATTTGCAACTATAATTCTCAAGGGAGTTAGGCCCTGGAAGAATCACTTGGGAGCCAAAAGGGAGGCATAAGGACAAGGGAGTCCCAGGTGGCAACTGTTGGATGGTTTAGAACTCTGTTAAGCTAAATGGATGATGTGAGATTTACCTGAACTCTGAAGTGAAATGTAATCCTAGAGGCCAGTGAGCTACTGCTAGGAAAGAACAATGAAAAAATATCCTTTCACAGTAGTTCTAAAAGACTTTATACCTCCTATTTCTTTTAATTATTTAATCCATTTATTTCGGTTGGTTTTATAGGACGAAAATGACTTGCTATTAGCTTAATTTGATTGCCACACCAGGATGAGTAGACTCTCTATAAAGTGGGGAACAAATGAAAGTCTTTGGAATAGGAATGATTTGATCAGCACTGTACTTATATATACCCAAAATACTTTTTTGGAAGCTTAATAGTTACTATTTTTTCAAAACTTAGCAATGCGATATCTGCAGTGATTCCCTTTCATTTAGTTTCTCACCCAACTAAATAAGCCAAGTAGAGGAACCTTAAGAAAATAGAATTTTCTTTTCTTTCTTGGAAAGTCTCTGCAAGAATTAAGAAGCCTGGAAACATTTCTTATAAGGTAAAAACTATTTTTAAAAATATATATGTCCAAATCTCAGAGTGTAATACATAAAAAATTATTTTTATTTTTTATTTTTGAGAGAGAAGGTCTCATTCTGTCTCCCATGCTGGAATACAGTGCTAGGAGCATTGCTCACTGCAACCTCAAACTCCTAGGCTAAAGTGGTCCTCCTGCTTCATCCTCCCAAGTAGCTAGGACTACAGATGTGAACCACCATGCCTGGGAAGTTTTGAAAACTTTTTGTAGAGAGTTTTGCAGTGTTGCCCAGGCTGGTCTCAAATTCCTGGCCTCAAGCAGTCTTCCAAACTTGGCCTCCCAGAATGCTGGGATTACAGTGTGAGTTACCACACCTGTCCTAAAATTCTTATATACAACTTTAAACACCCCTAACACACACACACACACACACACACACACACACACACACACACACACGTATGAATTTACTGTTCTGGGGGATTTTTTTAAATGTTAAAATTGCAACTGCTATTTAGTCTCATTTTCTTGTCTTGGCATATATCATGTATCTATTTTAGAAAAGTCATTTTAAAGTTAGTAGATTAAGAAACACAACATGGTTGAACTAAAAAGTGCCTTATATAAAAAATATCTTTCCATGGAATACCATGGAGATTATTCGTCCGTATGTTAAATAACATGGAGGAGTCTGCACTGTAGGAACCAATTTGCTTAGAAACTCATTTAAAATAACAGAGCCACATCTAGAAATTTAAGTGAACTCACAGGAGAAGTACCTAATTAAGTATATTCTGTGATATTTATAGGAAAACCTTATTTATAAAAGGAAACTTGGTTAATTTCTGTCTTCAGGGAGTTTATTGATAAAACAGATATGCCTTCACTACTGCTGTGCTTCATTGTGGATGATAATATAGATCTGTATTTGTACCATGTTCACACATAATTATAGACAGAAAACACAAGCAACAAAGATACAGACAATATAAACCTAAATATAGGCATATGTATACATACATATACGCACATGCACAAAAATGATCTGAGAAAGCATATGCTAGTGACACCTTTATCTCTATATGTCTGTATTGTCTGCATTTTTATGATTGTATAATCTTTATTGATAATGATGGTGGGAAGTTTTTACTTTTTAATTTTTTATTTTTGGGAGACAGAGTTTCACTCTTGTCCAGGCTGGAGTGCAATGGCGTGATCTTGGCTCACTGCAACCTCTGCCTCCCAGGTTCAAGTGATTCTCCTGCTTCAGCCTCCCAAGTAGCTGGAATTACAGGCATGTGCCAGGCAATTTTGTGTTTTTAGTAGAGACGGGGTTTCTTCATGTCGGTTAGGCTGGTCTCGAACTCCTGACCTCAGGTGATCTGCCCACCTTAGCCTCCCAAAGTACTGGGATTACACGCGTGAGCCACCACGTCCAGCCAGTTATTTTTATTTTAAAAGAAAACAAAATAACATGGGAATTCCAGAGAATTTGAATCAGGTTATTACTCTTGCATTCTTCAATTACTGATGGCTGTAACTATGTAAAGAAATAAAACATTTCCCATAGAAGCAATTCAGAAGTTAGGAAGATCTCATCTTTATCCTGTGGACATAGAGATATTTTTTCTTTGGCCCATTTACCACAGTTGTGACTTCCACTGATTCTTAGATTGTGG
This sequence comes from Saimiri boliviensis, assembly GCF_048565385.1. Lineage (NCBI taxonomy): Eukaryota > Metazoa > Chordata > Mammalia > Primates > Cebidae > Saimiri > Saimiri boliviensis. The sequence goes on along the minus strand of NC_133450.1, from coordinate 10,325,568 downwards.
GGTTTTTTTTGTTTTTGTTTTTTGTTTTTTGTTTTTTTCATTTAAAGTTATAAATGAACAGCCAGGTGTGGTGGTTCACTCCTGTAATCCCAGCACTTTGGGAGACTGAGGCTGGTGGATCACTTAAGCTCAGGAGATTGAGACGAGCCTGGCCAACATGGTGAAACCCTGTCTCTACTAAAAATTAGCCGGGAGTGGTAGTGCACGCTGTAATCCCAGCTGCTTGGGAGGCTGAGGCATGAGAATCTCTTGAACCGGGAGGCAGAGGTAGCAGCGAACTGAGATTACTGCACTCCAGCCTGGGCAACAGAGCGAGACTCCAGCTCAAACAAACAAAAAACAAAAGTTATAAATGACCATAGTTTTTAAAGTGTCAAATAGGGTCATTTTTAAAAACTCACATTCTCATATTCTATCATTTCTGTCTTTCTAGGGGCAACTATTTTGAACACTTTTGACTTTTAAAAAATGTATAAATAATATGCTTGCATTGCAAATTGTTACATTTTCAGTTTTAGGCATTATACATTGATTTCCCACCGTGGAAAGTAAGGATTTGGCTTATTTTCCATTCCTACTGTATAATCTGCCTGTCTCTCTCTCTTGATTATGTTGTAATTTTGTTTGGGTCATCCCATTTATACTTTATTATGACTATGTAAACACTGCTTGTAACTGAGTAATGTAGTGAACTATTTTTCATTTCTTGAATACCTTTCATTTTCCCTTATTGGTCGTTCTCTTTTTTTGCCCCTGTGTACTTATTTCTCATTCATTGCCAAATTTTTTTTTTATCTCCACATGGATAATATGAATGTCTAAATTCATGTGCATGAGGTAATTCTGTCGATTTCATTTTCTGTAAGAATTACCTACCAGAGCCTTCTGAACTGATATTCTGCTAAACCCAAACACAGGATACTCTGTCATTTTGAGGTCGTCTTTCATTACATCTCGGATATTATTTTGCCTCTTGCCCGTGTTAATCTCCTATTTCGTGTGCCCATGTCCTGTTCTTTCTTAATTTTCTTCCTCTTTTTAGTGTGGCATGTCTCTTAATAGTTCATAGAAAAAAGCTGCATGTAAATTTTTTGAATAATGCCTGTCTGATACCCATACTTTATTTAGTAATTTGGCTGGGTGTAGAATTCAGCATTAGAAATAATTTTCCTTTAGAATTTTGAAGGCATTAATTTTTCCATTGCCTTCTGTTTATAGTGTTGTTGAAAAGTTCAGAGGTATGCTGGTTTCTGATTTATTTTCTCCTTTTTAGAGACAGGGTCTCACTGTGTCACCCAAGCTGGAGTACACTGGCATGATCACACTGCAGCCTCAAACTCCTGAGCTTAAGCCATCCTCCTGCATCAGCCTCCTGAGTAGCCAACTCTAAGGCCTGTGTTATCATGTCTGGCTAATTTTGCTATTTTTTTGTAGAGACAGGTATGCTATGCTGATCTACACTGATTTCAAATTCCTGGCCTCAAGCAGTCCTCCTGCCATAACCTCCCTAAGTGCTGGGATTACAGGCGTGAGCCACTGCCCCCAGACCAGTTTCTGAACTTCTTCTGTAACCTGTTCTTTCCCCACCTCTCCAGAAACAAGTAGGATTCTTTTTATGTCCAGTGTTCTGAAATTTTATTGCCATATGAACCAATTTTAGCCATTATATTAGGAATATAATAGTAACCTGGAGACTTGTTCTGTACTTGTAGGAACATTTCTTGAATTATTTCATTAATTATTTCTTATTTCCTGCCTTCTATTTTCTCTGTTCTCCTTTTGGAATTCTTGTTCCCAGACTAACCGTCTAATTTTCATACCTGTTTTCTTCCTCCTTGTCTTTTGCTTTACTTTCTGGGAAATACCCTGAACTTTATTGTCCAGCCTGTCTATTGAGCTTTTCCTTTCTGCTGTCACATTTTTACCCTCCAAAAACTTTGTGTATATATATAAAATACAGATCTCTTTCTTTCTATCTCTTTCTTTCTTTCTTTTTCTTTCTTTCTTTCTTTGTAAATAACAGTAACTAGTTAATTTTGTTTTGTTTTGTTTGTTTTGGTTTGGTTTTTAGACAAGGTCTTACTCTGTTGCCCAGGCTGGAGTGCGGTGGCATGGTCTTGGCTCACTGAATCTTCCATCTGGATTCAAGCAATTCTTATGCCTCAGTCTCCTGAGGAGCTGGGATTGCAGGCATGTCCCACGACACCGAGCTAATTTTTGTATTTTTAGTAGAGGCGAAGTTTCACCATTTTGGCCTGACCTCAGCTATTATCAGCCTGCCTCCACATCCCAAAATGCTGGAATTAGAGGCATGAACCATCGTATCTGGCCTTGGTTAATTGTTTTATAGTTGCACCGTTGGTTATAAATGATAGCTAAAAAAGTCTTGGGAAGTTTTTCTAATTCCTGCATAATCTCTGCCTGTTCCCAGCAACCTTTATTATTATTATTATTGTCATTTTGGTCTTTATTATTCCACGTTAAAGGCTTTCCTCTGATACTTGGTCATGTTAGCATGTCTGTTCATTTTTTATTTATTTTTTGAGACAAAGTCTTGTTCCATCACCCAAGCTGGAGTACAGGGGCGCAACATCAGCTCCCTGCAACCTCCGTCTCCCAGGTTCAAGTGATTCTCCTGCCTCAGCCTCCCTAGTAGCTGGGACTACAGGCACGTGCCACCATGCCTGCTAAATTTTGTATGTTTAGTAGAGATGGGATTTTACTGTGTTGGCCAGGCTGGTCTCAAACTCTTGACCTCATGATCCGCCCACCTTGGCCTACCAAAGTGCTCGGATTACAGGTGTGAGCCACTGTGCCCGACCATTTTTTAAACCTGAGTATGCCCTCAAAGTCCATAGCAGTTCCTCAAAGTCCAAAGTACAGTTCTAGTTTTGAATTTCTCTTTTTGAGCGCTTCTGACTTTTGCAGGAAGAAGGAAAGGCATTTGTCCAGGTGCCTAGAGGATAAATTGGCCTGGGGATCTGGTTACTTCATAAGCAAGTTTTTAAGAAATTCCCCTTATTTTAGCTGTCTTCTTTTAACCCCACTTGTAGAGGTATTTTGCATTATAAATTAGATCAGTTCTTCTTCACTCAGCTTCACTGCTAGTTTATGTTGTGTTTTTGTTTGGTAACTTTGTTACCACTCGTATATTTGTTTTCCAGTTTCTACACTTTCTGTTGCTCTCCTATCCCTTTCTCCTCATACTATTGGTTTTATTCTTTTACAACACAAAAACAAAAAAAAAGCAAAGAAAAATCTTCACTGACCTTTTATTGGAATTTTGGGATAGAGTAAAAGTAGATAATGTGCTAAACTAGCAGTTTCTACCAAGACTAATTATTTTTCATTTTATTTTTATTTTATTTTATTCGTTTATTTATTTACTGAGATGGAGTCTCGCTCTGTTGCCCAGGCTGGAGTGCAGTGGTGCAATCTCAGCTCACTGCAACCTCCGCCTCCTGGATTCAAGTGATTCTCCTGCCTCAGCGTCTTGAGTAGCTTATATTACAGGCACATGCTATGATGCCCAGCTAATTTTTTTATGTTTTTAGTAGAGATAGGGGTTTCACCCTCATCTTGGTCAGGCTGGTGTTGAACTCCTGACCTCAAGTGATCTGCCCACCTCAGCCTCCCAAAGTGCTAGGATTACCACACCTGGCCTTTTTTTCTTTTAGATCTTTTGTTTAGGCATTTCATCTTAACAGTCTAGAATGGGAAATTGCAAATATGGCTGCCAATTTAGAATCACCTGGAAAACAGTGTTTCTAGATTTAAAAAAGAGGGTTTTGTGTGTGTGTGTGTGTGTGTGTGTGTGTGTGTGTGTTTTGTTTGTTTTTCGAGATAGGGTCTTTGTCACCCATACTAGAGTGCAGTGGCCCAGTCACAGCTCACTGCAGTCTCAACCTCCCAAGGCTCAGGTGATCCTTCTGCGTCAGCCCCCTGAGTACCTCGGACTACAGGTGTACGCCACCCTGACCAGCCAGTTTTTTTATTTTTAGTAGGGACAGAGTTTCAACACGTTGCCCAGGCTGGTCTCGAACTCCTGGGCTTAAGTGATCCACCTGCTTTGGCTTCCCAAAGTGCTGGGATTACAGGTATGAGCCACTGCACCTGGCCAACCTTGAAAATCTTTAAGAAATACCATATATGGATCTCACAATTAGTGGGATTGGTTGTTAGTAAGGTGTGGTTTTAGTTCTCCAAGTTATTTTAATGTACAGCTAGCTGGATTTGAGAATTCTGATCTAAAAAAAAAAAAAAATTGGAACAAGTGAGAAAAAGCAACAGATTCTAAAAATATGACTGTTTTGTATTAGAACATCATCTGTTAAAACATTCCAAATTCCGTTACACATAATAACCTTTCTCAGTGGCATTAGGAATTGAGAATGAATTTCTCTAGAGGGTCTGTTTCTGTTTGCACTCCAGCAAACGGACACAGTAGCCAAAATTGTCTTAATCGGAAGTGGCAAATAGTATTATAGAAAATCAAATTACTAGAACAGAGGACATACTTGAGAAGCAGTCACAGAATGTGTAATAAATAAGTGAAATGTTAGAAAAAATAAACATTGATAATGAAAATCTAAAATAGAAACAATTTAAATTTTTTTTTCTTGGAAAACTAAAATGACATGGATAAATAGCAGTAACCAATGGTAAAACAAACAGGAAAAAAAAATATATAATGTGTTACATAACATGTATTTCTTAAATTTTGTATCTTATAAATACTAGAGGATACAGTTTATGATTACTTTTATTTTTTAGAGATGGGGTCTCTCTGTCACTCTGGCTGGAATGCAGTGGTACAATCATTTTTCACTGTAACCTTGAACTATGGGGCCCAAGCAGTCCTTCCTACCTCACCCTGCTAAGAAGCTAGGACTATGGGCACTCAACCACCATGACTGGCTGATTTTTTTAAAGTTATTTTTTGTAGAGACAAGGTCTCACTATGTTGCCTGGGCTGACCTCAAACTCCTGGCCTCAAGTGATCCTTCTGCCTCAGCCATTCAAAGCACTGGTTGATAGACCGAAGCTACTGCACCTGGCACAGTTATTGTTCAAGTGTCTGCAATATTTATAAAGCTTTATATATATATATATATATATATATATATATATATATATTTGACCATAAATATACCTAATTCAAAACAGCAGAAACTTTAAAAGTTATTACTGTATGCTAAAACAAAGATTTTTAAAATGACATTTAAAAAAATAGATTATGAGAATAAGGCATTAATGAGAAGCCAAAAGAAAGAAACACTGCATGCTTTTGTCATTTAAAAAGATGAAGAACCAAGATTTAGTATAAAATTTAAGAAAACTGGAAGTAGGAGGAAAAATATATTAAGGATAAAATTAGAATTGTATATGTGTAGTGGATACTTTACAGACGTTGAAGTGGGTTAGAGAATTTATGTATATGTTGAAACGAAAGCATGTTCTCAAAACTTAAAATCTTTTTTTCCCCAGTCTCCGTAGAGACTGTCAAAAATTGCCAGTGCTGACTATATTTCAAGTCGTCATGGCAGGGTATTGGGAAAAGTTTTCAGTTAGCAGTAATCGTGCCTTGGATAAACCTCATTGGCTACAATACTGCCACCGCGCAAAACTGAAAACTTAAAATCTTAATGAAAAAGCAGATTGCAAAATAATTGTATTTACTTACACACACACACAGACACAGACACAGACACAGATTTATGTATGCTTATGAGTCCCTATAGTTGTATACCAAATTTTTTCATATTGTTCAGAGGTTTTCTTCCTGTGGGGAAGCAGCCAGATTATGGGGTAGACTTTTATTTTGTAGTCTTGCGTTTTAATTTTTTTTGACAGTGAGTCTTGCATATTTTTTGTAATTGAAAATAAAAAAGCTATGTTCATTTTGAAGGGAGAAAAGCAATATTTCATCATATGAAACTAGAAAAAAAAAGATTATTACACATTGCATGCCTGTATCAAAACATCTCTCATACCCCATAAATATATACACCTGTGTACCCACAAAAATTTAAAAAATATTTTTTAAGAAAAGAAAATAGGAAAAAAGATGGGATTAATAAATAAACCTAAAAAGTAAAAGGTTCCTGAAAGAGGCAAAATACGTAAGCTTCTTCCAGATCTGATTAAACAAAATTAACCATAGAAAGTAGTTTTAAATCACATAGAAGGAATATATGTATATAAATATTAGGAGACATATATTAACACAGTTATGCTAATAAATTTCAGAAACCTCAATGAAGTTTCCAAATACAGTAAATACTCATATGTTTATTTTAATGTATATGCAGTAAAAATAATGTATAAAATGTAATATGCGGATAATTTGGGATATTATCAAAGAACTACTTTTTTAAAAAAAGTTTCTGGGTTTGATACATTTGCTGGTAAATTCATCAGAACTTTTTTGGAGGAATAATCAATTTCTGTATACTACAGAATATTCTCAGTTTTTGAAAAGTAAACATGTCAACGAGAAATATAAAGAAACAAAGGTAACACTTAAAAAAAAAAGCTATCATTCAATTTCACTTTTTGAATATAGTTGTGTTCCTTAAAGTGTTAACTGGTAGGCCAGGTGTGGTGGCTCACACCTGTAATCCCAGCACTTTGAGAGGCCAAGGTGGGCGGATCACCGGAGGTCGGGAGTTCAAGACCAGCCTGACCAACATGGAGAAACCTGGTTTCTACTAAAAATAGAAAATTAGCTGGGCATGGTGGCACATGCCTGTAATCCTAGCTACTTGGGAGGCTGAGGCAGGAGAATTGTTTGAACCTGGGAGGCAGAGGTGGTGGTGAGCCAAGATTGTGCCATTGCACTACAGCCTGGGCAACAAGACTGACACTCCATCTCAAAATAAATAAATAAATAAATTAAATAATTGGTAGAATTTATCACAATATTGAAGGAATAATAGGATTTAAATGAGGCCAAAGCTACTGGACTAAAATAGAGATATATCCTCTATTCAGAATTCTTAAGTGTTTCAGTATTAAGAAAGATATTTAGTCATGAAATCTTTGGCCATGCCTATGTCCTGAATGATATTGCCTAGGTTTTCTTCTAGGGTTTTTACGGTTTTAGGTCTTACATTTAAGTCTTTAATCCATCTTGAGTTAATTTTTGTATAAGGTGTAAGGAAGGGGTCCAATTTTTTCTGCATATGGTTTGCCAGTTTTCCCAGCACCATTTATTAAATAGGAAATCCTTTCCTCATTGTGTGTTTTTGTCATGTTTGTCAAAGATCAGATGGTTGTAGATGTGTGGTGTTATTTCTGAGGCCTCTGTTCTGTTTCATTGGTCTATGTATCTGTTTTGGTACTAGTACCATGCTGTTTTGGTTACTGTAACCTTGTAGTGTAAAGTCAAGTAGCCTGATGCCTCCAGCTTTGTTCTTTTTTTTCTTGGGACTGTCTTGGCTATGTGGGCTCTTTTTTGGTTCCCTATGAAATTTAAAGTACTTTTTTCTAATTCTGTGAAGTAAGTCAGTGGTAGCTTGATGAGGATTGCATTGAATCTATAAACTACTTTGGGCAGTATAGCCGTTTTCATGATATTGATTCTTCCTATCCATGAGCATGGAATGTTTTTCCATTTGTTTGTGTCCTCTCTTATTTCCTTGAGCAGTGGTTTGTAGTTCTTCTTGAAGAGATCCTTCATATCCCTTGTAAGTTGTGTTCCTGGTTATTTTATTCTCCTTGTAGCAATTGTGAATGGCAGTTTACTCCTGATTTGGCTCGCTGTCTACATGACCAAAACACCAAAAGCAACGGCAACAAAAGCCAAAATTGACAAATGGGATCTAATTAAAGTAAACAGCTTCGGCACAGCAAAAGAAACTATCATCAGAGTGAACAGGCAACCTAAAGAATGGGAGAATATTTTTGCAATCTGTTCATCTGACAAAGGGCTAATATCCAGATTCTACAAAGAACTTAAACAAATTTACAAGAGAAAAACAACCCCATTAAAAGTGGACGAAGGATATGAACAGACACTTCTCAAAAGAAGATATTTATGTGCCAACAAACATTAAAAAAAGCTCATCATCACTAGTCATTAGAGAAATGCAAATCAAAGCCACAGTGAGATACCATCTCTCTCCAGTTAGGATGGTGATCATTAAAAAGTCAGGAAACATCAGATGCTGGAGAGGATGTGGAGAAATAGGAACACTTTTACAGTGTTGGTGGGAGTGTAAATCAGTTCAACCATTGTGGAAGACAGTGTGGCAATTCCTCAAGGATCTAGAACTAGAAATAACCATTGGAAGGCTGGGTGTAGTGGCTCACGCCTGTAATCCAAGCACTTTGGAGGCCAAAGCGGGCGACCTGAGGTTGGGAGTTCAAGAAATACCATTTGATCCAGCAATCCCATTACTGGGTATGTACCCAAAGGATTATAAATTATTCTACTATAAAGACACATGCACACGTATGTTCAATTTGGCACTGTTCACAATAGCAAAGACTTGGAACCAACCCAAATGCCCATCAGTGTTAGACTGGATAAAGAAAATGTGGCACATTTACACCATGGAATACTATGCAGCCATAAAAAAGGATGGTTTCATGTCCTTTGCAGGGACGTGGTTGAAGCTGGAAAGCGTCATTCTCAGCAAACTAATGCAAGAACAGAAAACCAGACACTGCATGTTCTCACTCATAGTGGGAGTTGAACAATGAGAACACATGGACACAGGGTGGGGAACATCACACACTAGGGCCTGTCAGGGGATGAGGGGCAAGGGAAGGGATAGCATAAGGAGAAATACCTAATGTAGATGACGGGTTGATGTGTGCAGCAAACCACCATGGCATGTGTATACCTATTTAACAAACCTGTGCATTCTGCATATGTACCCCAGAACCTAATGTATAATTTTTTTTAAAAAAGAATGAAAACTCTACAATATAACTGTAATATTAAAATTATGAGCTGTCAACTTTGAGTATCCAGATGAAGCAGTCCTAGTGCTTATAGAGTAAATATAAATACTGTACATTGAGGAAATCTATAGCCCTGTATTAGAATAAAATAAAGTATATTTGACTGTTCTTTAAAAAAAAAATTCATCAGATTTAATAATAGCTAACATTTATTGATTGCTTACTTTGGGTTAGGTAGGCACTGTTATAAGTGCTTTTAGATTTTAATTTATTTAGTTATCAAAATAATTCTAAGGTTTCTCCAGGGTTAAATTACCTAGATGAAGAAACTGAAGCATGGAAAGGTCATTTTGCTCAAGGTCACATAATTACTGAATGACGGAACTGGGGTAAGCACCTGGAATTCTGACTCCAAGAGTCCATTAGCTTATTTGGAGTTTAAATAGAAACTTTAAAAGGTTTTATAAAATTAAATGCCCATTAATAATTTTTTAAAAAAGAAATGAAGTATTTTTAACATTATAAGTCAACAGAAATAGCTTAATATTTATTGAAAAATTATAGGTGTATATATTTATGGGGCACAGAATGATGTTATGATCTTTGAATACCATGTGAAATGAATAAATTAATGTATATCAAGCTAATTAATATATCAATTTCCACAAATATTTTACATTTTTTAGGTGATGAGAACATTTGAAATTAACTGTTAGCAATTTTGAAATGTTACATTCACTGTGCAATGAGATCTTTAAAAAAAAATTATTTCTCCCATCTTCTAACTGTATTAGGTAACCACAGCCTCTAGTAACCACCATTCTACTCTTTGTTTCTATGAGTTTGATTGTTTTAGATTCCACATGTAAGTGAGAGCATGTGGTATTTGTCTTTCTGTATTTGGCTAATTTCACTTAGCATAATATTCTCTAATTCCATTCATGATTGTCACAAATGACAGAATTTCTACCTTTTTAAAGGCTGAATACTTTTCTGTTACGTGCGTGTGTGTATATATATATTTATTTAACACCACATTTTCTATATCAGTTCATCTGTTGATGAACACTTAGGCTGATTCCATACTTGGTATTTTTAATAGTGCTGCAATTAACATGGGAGTGCAGACATCTGTTTGACATCATGATTTCAAGTCTTTTGGGTAAATAACTAGAAGTGTAGTTGCTGGGTCTTTATTAGTTAAATTAAAAAAAAAAAAAATCCTAGGCTGGGTGTGGTGGCTTATACCTGTACTCCCAGCACTTTGGGAAGGCAAGGCAGGTGGATTTTCTGAGTTCGGGAGTTCAAGACCAAAGAGAGAGTGAAAGAGAGAGACAGAGACAGAGAAAAAGGAAAAAAGAAAGAATCCGGGAGGGAAGGAAGAAAGGGAGGGGAAAGAAAGGAAAAGACCAAAAAAAAAGAAAGAAAAAAGAAAAAATCCTAGATGTAGTTTCTAATAATGGATGTGCCTCAGAATTATTCCCACTGGGGACTAAACTCCCAAGAATGCCATTTTGAAGCAACTTTGCAGGTGATAGTTTAAAAAGTACAGTGTTAAAGGCACATTAAATTTTAGGGCAAAGAAGTAATCCTGGAAGACGTACAGACATTCTTTTTAAAGTTCTGGCCTATATAATAAGACATGAATTAGAACTAGAGGTATAAATGTTAGAAAGGAAGATAAAATTTTTCTTACTTGTGGTTAATGGAAAGTTTATCTGCAAATCCTAAGGAATTGGCTATTCTGTAATAACCACTTTGAATAACAACCAAAATGAGAGTCCATTCAAAATATCATAAATACTAGAAAGTTAGAAATACTCATTTTTGCTTAATTTTATCTTTTGAATTTGATTTAAAAGTAAAAATTAACTAGAAAATTATGTTAAAATTCTTCCTATTTCTTATCCCATTCTCTGTCTCTCATAAGTAATCATGTTTAATTAATTTCAATTTATCTTTCTGATTTTCTTTTCTTTCTTTTTTTTTCTTAAGCCAGTAGCTTTATGTATTCCTCCTTTCTGTAAACAAAAGTAGCTGTCACTTACTGATATATCTTAGAGAGATCACTCCCATACCAACACATAGAAATCATCTTCATTCTTTCTTTGGTTTTAGAGTATTCTATGATTGTTTATTTAATCATTCTTCTATTGGTAGATATTTTGCATAAGAATGACATTAATGGGAACAATGTAACTAATCTATGATAGAAATAAAACCTTGAAGATATGAATAAATATACACAAGCGCAGTAGTCCAAGACAGGAAGGTTAAAGATGTAGATATATCAGCTCTCAAAATAAATTCATAGGTTTATTTTAATTCTACTCAAAATACTTTTGCACTTTAAAAATCGTAATGAAAAGATTTGGAAATTCATCTAGATAAATAAATATTTGAGTCTTTGTTAAAGTTCTGAAAAAAACGGATAGAGAAAACCCTAACTGTTAAGATAATAAAGCATAATGGAGCTATAAGTACCAGCACCAGGATAAAAACGATCATTGGAAAGGCCCAGAATGACAGGACATAAGGATTTAATATAAGATAAAAGAAGCACACATATCCATAGGAAAGGGAAAGTTTATTTAACAAATGGTATTAATGTAACTGTAAGCAATATAGAGTACTGAAATTTAGATTTTTAAAATACGGACCAAAATAAATTCCAGATAGATTAAATAATTACAGAGAAACAAGACAAAAAAATTAATTGTATATTTATTGAATTTAAGCAAAGAAACAGCTAAGTTTAGAATTAGCAGGAGAATTTAAAAGGAGATGCTAGATTAGACCACATAAAAGTCTTCTATGTCATCTAAAAAATGTAGCCCAAATGAATTTTTAAAAATAGCCTACTGGAGGAAATATTTGTAGCAAATTTCTAAGGTTTTAATATTCTTGTATATGAAACTATTATGCAAATATATTAAAGGCATAGGACAAGATTGGACAATTAGCTAAATGGGGAGTTCAACAAATAAAAAAACACAGAAATATTTTAGATGTGAATTAAACTACTCACCAGGATCCATTCATTAAATTAGCAGCAACTCCCATGCTAGGCAGAGTAGAGTGTAATTATTAGATGCATACATTGCTGATGGTCTTATATATAAAACAACCATTTGAAAAGCACTCTTGTGATATGCCAGGATTCATAAAAATCTTCATACTTTTTGACCCTGAAATCTCACTTCTGGGAATTGATCTAGAGAAAATGATAACCTGCCCTCTCTTCCAAAAAACAAACCTTTAAACCCAAAGATATTCACAGAGTTGTTTCAAATAGTGAAAAATTAGAAATAAAGGTGAGTAATTAAAATGTTCATATGTCCCCTGACAGAATACAATAATTAAAAATGGTAATAGAGACTGCAGTTGAAAATGTTATAAGGGAGAAAACTTTCATATTCTATCTATAGTTTGACAGAAGAATGACTGGAAGGAAATAGATAAAAGTGATAAGCAATTAATGATAAGAGGATAATAGATAATTCCTTTCCGATTTTCTGTGATCCAGTGTAATGCTAGGCTGCACTGGTATAAGTACAGCGCCCAGATCAAGAGAGCTAATTAACTTGTTACGAGAGGAACACAGACTTTGAGACTGGAGATGTGCAGGTCGAGTTCCATTTCTGATTCTTCTACTTACAAATTCGAAGCCCTGACAAGTTAGTAATTACTCTGAACCTGAATTTCTTCATCTAAAAATGGTCTGATAACATTGTCTTCATGATTATTGTATGGGTTAACAATATGAGAACGTACATAATAAAAATAACATCATACTGACATCACATCTGGAATAATATATCGGTCAATTTACAAGCAACCTTAGATCTCAGCTATCAGCTATTAGATACAACCAAAGAAGATTTGGGCATGTAATCCCAGGACTTTGGGAGGCCAAGGTAGGAGGATTCTTGAGGCCAGGCGTTCCAGTTCAGCCTGGGCAACATAGCAAGACCTCATCTCTACAGAATAAAAAATAAATAAATTAGCCGAACATGGTGGCACACACTATTGTAGTGCCAGCTACTCTAGAGAGTGAGGCAGGAGGACTGCTTGAGCACAGGAGTTTGAGGCTGTAGTGAGCTATGATCATGCCACTGTACTCTAGCATGGGCAACAGAGCAGACCCTGTTTCTCTAAAAAAGAAACAACCACAGAAATAAAGCTGCTTTCCCACTTAACGTTACTTACTAGCTACAGATTGTGGCTTTGCTATATGTTCTGTTTGCTCTGTTGATCAAGGCAGAGGGGAAAGAAAGATAGTAAAACCATAGGGTTGCTCTTAAAGAACTGCTTGGAAGTAGTACACTTCCACTTCTATTTCTTTGGCCAAGGATAATGTCCATTGCCCTGGATATTATCTTCCCATTGGGATAGGCCAGTGCAGAAGGGTAACACATATTTTGAACAAATAATATATGCTATGACAGTGCTGTCCAATTCCATCACTTTATTTATTACTATTGTTTTGAGACGGAGTTTTGCTCTTGTTGCCCAGCCTGGAGTGAACTCAGCTCACTGTAACCTTCGCCTCCCAAATACAAGCGAGTCTCCTGCCTCAGCCTCCCAGGTAGCTGGGATTATAGGTGCATGCCACCACACCCAGGTAATTTTTTTTTTTTTTTTTGTTAGAAATGGGGTTTCACCATGTTGGCCAGGCTGGTCTCAAACTTTTGACCTTACGTGATCTGTCCGCCTTGACCTCCCAAAGTGCTAGGATTACAGGCGTGAGCCACCACGCCCAGCCAGTTCTATCACTTTAATAAGGGTGTTAACAATCTAGGGCACATCTGGAGGAGGAAGATTCAGACAGTGAGTAATTTTGAAATCTTTACTGAAATACAGTGGGAAGAGTCAGTGGGAAGGGAGGGGCATATTAAGTCTCTTCAGATACTTGAAGAATGGCTGTCACTGGATGGTGAGATTAGTTCAGTGCTGTGTGGCATCAGTGGGTGGAAGTTACAGCTTCATATATTTTGACTGAATATAGTGATAAAGAGGCAAGTGAGAAGAAAAAGAAATTGTTGGTTGTTTTCAGTGTTACTTCATTTACATTCTTCAAAATAACCATATGAGGGTGTGTATAATGTTTGTGTGTTTACATATTGGAAGAACGAGATTCAGAGTGAATGAATACCCAAGATCACATGACACATAAGTGGTAAAACCGGTTTGGAATCTGGGTCTGTGTAATCTCATCCCTTTCTACAACATTCTGCTTCTCCTCTATTGGGCTGCGAGCTTTCTTAGAATTAAACTGTTCATCACCAAGCCATCTTCTGCCTGACAAAGTAAAGGCCACATCTCCCACATGTGTAAAAGGGTTCAAACAGAGAATGAATGGAAAGGTTGAAAGGAAGGTTGAACTCTCTAGATCAATGATCTGCGAACTTATTTGATCGTAAGTGCCTCTTAGCAAAGTACTTATACTACTGTCTATATAGTTTATACATAAACTATTGTGCTCTCATATATGTTATAAAACATATAGGACATTCCCAGTACAAAGAAATGATAAACATTTTGGATGATGTATATGCTAATTCCCTTGATCTGATCACTATATACTGTATGTATCAAAACATCACTGTGTATGCCATTAGTGTGTATACTTATTATTTGTTAAATTTTTAAACTTCTAGGAAAAGTAAAAGTTTAGAGAGATCAAGATTTTATATAACATTTTAGTTTTTTATAAATTAGATTTTAGGTTTTATGTAAAAATCTCATCCTTATAAAACTTCAGTTTTGCAGATAGATACTTTTTTCTGTACCCCTGTGGATTGTCTTTTGTATCCATGGAGATGCGTACCCCCAACATTGGAGGTCATTGTTCTGGATGATTTTCTACGACTCCTTTTATTATGAGGATTCTGCAATTCTTTTTGTCCAGAATTTTTCTGAAAGGGCTAATGGTAGCTTACTTCACTTTCAGAAAGGTTTTTAGATAGTTTTATTTAAAACCAAAACTATAAAGACCTCACTGGCATTTGTAACCAATCAAGCCCCAAAACCAGAGTGTGAAAGATAGATAAATAGTAGTAACCCCATGAGCATTACAATGTCTATAGAAAAGGAGATGGAAGTGTAGGGGCTGTTATTAAGTAAGAAACCTGATTTTTATTTGTGACATAAAAAATAGCCTCATTTTTTAAGTTGTATCTTCTTTTTCTAAATCTATATATATCCCAAACTTACTATAGTCATATATTCTAAAATGCATCTGAAATTTTGCCTAGAGAGTAATAAGAATTTTTGGACTTGAGAAATTATTTTAGCACTTTTTAAAAATGGAGCCAAAGATTTAAACTAGGCTAAGTCTACTGGACTAAAATCTTGATAGAGATATATCCTCTGAGAAGCAAAGGAGTTAGTTACTTGCGTTGCCTGACAGAGGAAAATATTTGCTGTTTGTCTACATTCTGGGCCCTAGTTACTGACATTGCCAGGTTGATGCTTCACAATTAAGACAACTTTTTCTGTTAGTGACTACTCCTTGAAGATAAATTCTTTAAGAAAAAACCATCCCAGAACACATAAAGCAGAAAGCAAATCTAGCCTTTAAAAGATAATCTTATGTTGCAATGGAATTCTAGATCAACATTGCTCCTTTCTTTTCTTTCTCTTAATGATAACGTTCATATCGACTTTTTGACATGACATAACTGCAATTTGGTTGGTAGTTGTAAAGAAAGTGTTCCTTGCAAGTATGATCAAACTCAGTTTAAGCAAGAGATTGAAACAGCCAACTTCAGCTGCTTACTCAGCACAGGCCTTAAGTGGCCCAGAGGCCGGGAGTTTCTTAATAATAAGTCTCAGTGATCATTTTGTTCTAGAAAATTGCCCTGGAAAAGTAGTATAAACAGCTTAATCTGGTATTTATTAAATTTTTGTACTCCTTTACTCATTCAATAAATAAATAGTATTCAGTGCTTCTTTGTGCCAACCACTGAGAACTCATTAGTGAGCAAAAGGGGTATTAACCACTGTTTTTTTAAAAATGTATCTAACATGTATTAAAAGCCAATGGATGTGGTGATAACGTACCTGTAATCCTACCTACTCAGAAGGCTGGGGCAGGAAGATCACTTTGAGCCCAGGGGTTTGAGTTTGTGCTGAGCTTTAATGTTGCCACTGTACTCCAGCCTGGGCAACATAGCAAGACCCTGTCTCTTTAAAAAAAAAAAAAAAAAAAAGTCTAATGGAACTATTGTTGCTCATGAGGGTATACTTCAAGAACCCCTGCCCTGGTCTGACTGTGCTTACCCACCTGCTTGCATGCCTTTTTCTTTCTTCCCACTTCTCTTCCCCTCCCTTCTTTCCTCTCTTAATCCTCTTTTTTTTTACAACTCTTTCCTTCTTTGAGTTGTGACAATAAGCAAATTTTGAACTCAACTCATCTGAGATTAGGAGAAAAATTATATGTGATATTTATTGTATAACACTTGCATGGTGGAGTTAAACAGGAGATGATAAAATTCTTAATTTACCTTATAAGTCAATATCTCACTTGTGCAGATCTCAAGACAGTTATGTTTGTTCTTTCTTCCAGAAACCATATCTCTCTAAATGGGTTTATGTCATTCTATTTTAAGTAAAATTAGTATATTTTTATACAGCTGTTCTCTTTAGATGCAAATGTTTACATGAGTAGATAAATTTTTATTAGATTTTCTTTGATTATGTATTTCTGAATTTGAATCTGATAAGTTATTCTGGAATTAGCCATTTTTGTTTCTGTTACTGTTTGTTATATTACAATTAGTGTATTTCTTATTTTTCAGTGCTTTAATTGCCTTGTTATCTAAACTCTAGAATATACACCAGTTAATTAAAGACATGTGAGTGTGTTTTTTTGCTGTTGTCTTTACTGGCAAATTTAAAGGTAATTGAAAGTATTCTTGTCTTCTTTAGCATCAGACAACAGTCAGCGCTTTCGAGAAACCTGTTTTGCATTTGCCTTGACACCACAGCAAGTGCAGCAAATCAGCAGTTCCATGTAAGTTGTCGTCACGTGTAACTTGCAGTTTGACCTTTGAATTCAGTAGTCTATAATAAATGATTTTTAAAAACAGTGATTGGTGAGTTAGTATTTCCATGATGCAAATATTAGTAATGAAAATACAGTGTGCTAGTTACTCTAAGAACAGTTACATTTATGATAATTTGAAAAACTTTTCTGGACTGTCTTTAAATGTACTTTCATGTGAATACTTTAAAAGTAATTGTAATTCTTACTCTGTCTGTTCTAGGGATATTTCTGGGACCAAATGTGACTTCACAGTACAGGTCCAGTTAAGGTACAGTGCCGACTATAGAATATATTCAAAGTTTAAAAGATAATATTCTTTATCGGGAAAGGGAGACGGAAAAAAAAAATTTTTAAGATAATATTCCTTAAAAAGCTTAAAAGGAAATCTACCGGATTTTTCAGTAAGTGTATTGAAATTATTAGGTTTAGATATTTGGGTGAGGGAAAACATTCTCCTGTTATGAGATACCCTAATTGTCATACAATTTGAATTTTTTCTCCCACCTGCCTGCCTACCCCCCAATTAAATTTTAATATAACAGTGAGTCATGTACTATATATCTAGCCATATTTGATTGCCCTCAGTTGGTTGAGAAGTTTCAGCTCATGATATTTTACAGTATGTATCAAGTGTTATGAAATCACGGGCCTTATCTCCATAAGAGGCAAAGTACTGTGGATAAGGAATTAGTACTTAAGTCTACAGTATCCCATGGGCTAACAAACACCAAAATATTCTAATTTGTTTTGTTCTGTATTTTAAATAATTAACTTAAATATGCTCTAATTTCAAATCCATTTGAAGCATCTCTTGATATTTTCAAAGACTAATGAGAAATTTTTCAACGTGGATTCATAGCCCCCTTACTCAGTTTCTTTTCTTAATCCATTCATTTATCTTAGAATATCTAAGAAATATTTTGTATTACGTGTCTTCCTTATATATCTCCCTTGTATATTTGTATCTCCCTTATATAAACCATGCTTATAAACCATCATATTATGCTTTTATTATTCAGTTTCCCAACCTAAATGTCCCACACTGTTGCAATAGGAGTGGAAGAGAAAATATAACACAGTTGTTTTCCTCAGTAAACTGTTTTCCCTATAATTGTGGGGAGGCTAAATCAAGCAGATAGCCTTGTCTCAATAATCAGATACTAAGTTGTATGTACAAATTATAAATACACTAGGAGGTTAAAAAGGAGATCTGAAACACCTGTCCAGCACTTCATGGAACCATGTGAAAACCTCTCACCTAGGCTTTGAAATAATAACGTAAAAACAATGAGAAAACAGAGTTGAAGTTGAAAATTGAGTTGAAGATTCTAAAAAAGATATGACTGTACTTAATAGCTTTTATACCATAAAACAGTATGACTGGACCTTACCCCAGTAAGCTAGTGATAATCTAAGTTTCTGTTTTGGAAGGCACTGCAAAGTTGATTCTGTATAAAAGATCTATTTTGTGTGTCGGGCAGATTGTGATAATGACTGAATAAATTAAAGGACAAAAATAAGATGTCTCCATAGTTAATTACATATTGCTGTAGTTGTCTTTACTTCCTGCCTCAACAGTTTACATTTTGCTTCTACTGATAATTTGACATTATCCTTTAAATCAGTGGTTTTCAAACTTGTTGCGTGGAGCCATCCTTAGGGGCTCTCCCACTCTTCTATCATCCACCCCTTCTCCCTCTCCCTCTCTCCTAAATGCATACACAGTCTGAACCAAAGTGGGTCTGCTTTTATCTTTTATCTGTTTTGCATGTTTGACTCTGGGTTAGTTTTCACTTGAAGACAGGGTCCCAAGACTTAAATAGAGTTTAAAAACCATAGCTCTAGAATAAACGATCTAGTTACTAAGTGTTTTATATTAATATACATACATTCTTTAAATCAGCAACAGGTGTGGTCCACATTTTAAAGCAAAGTTGTTTAGATAGATCAGCTATCTAACTCAGATTCCAAGGGAATTTTGATGACTGCTATTTTTAATTCAAATTTATCTCCAGGACCTGGGGGCAGGGGGCGGGGAGAAGAACCATCTTGTGTTATATTTGGTAATTAATTGTTAGGTGGTTCTTTGTGTTTTAATAAAATAGTTCATCTCTCTCCCTACCCCTTGTTGCTAGGTCTGCAGCTGTAGTGTATTATTTAAGTTAGGAGTGTATGCCTATCAGCTATCCTAATTATTAATGTTTATCTAAAGGATGAAAATAAATAGTCGAAAATTAGGACTCAGATTTTCTGTTACCAGGTTTGTTTTCATTTATGTTGCGCCTCCCCACTCTACTCCCTCCTGTCTGCCCCATGAACCACTTCACAGAAGCTTTCTGCTATTCCTTTTTTTCTTTTTTCTCTTCACTTCATTAGAGCGATTTAGATTAGTTGAATAGGTCCTGACTTATCATTTACATTATTCTTTTCCTATAGGAAAAGGTTCAGGCAGCCAGGGTCCATGTTTTAAATTGGTCATTGCGTTGGAATAATTATTTAATGCAGTGATCTTCTGTCACATCTTCTTAACTGTTGCAGCATAAAGAATTAGCCTGTAATGGAAAGTTCTGCTGGGGTTAGGGATGGTCCTGTGAGTTTTGACATCTGTTTGCTAAGTATACTTCTAGAAAATCATTGTAGATCGGTAAATCTTAACTTTTTTATGGATCCCTGGTCCCTTTGAGAATTTGATAGAAGCTGTGGATGGTTTTCCTATAAAAATGAACATATATGTGCTCATAATAGTTTACATAAAATTGTCTCTTTTATGTGTGCATTATCCCTTAACTCAGATTTCATGGCCAGCAGGTGTTGAGAGGAGTTATTTGCACATGAGGAATATTTCACAGAATTCAGAGATAGGGTTCTCCCTACTGTATAACTCAAAGGTGCTATGAGCATTCTGTAACAGTGCAATGAGCCTTAAGTGTATATTGAGAATAGGTACTAATAAAGAATAAATGCCTTAAATAGCAAAAAATAAGAGTGAATAGACTGAGAATTTACAAATTATATACCTATCCCTGGTATTTCCAAAAGATTGTGCATTTAATTTATAAATATTTTTATGTTTCTAAAATAGTATTATAAATTCATGTGGATATACCACAAATAATATTCAGTATCTTCAGTTCTTAAAAAATAAGGAGTACCTTGGCTTACCGGTACTGGGGTTGGACTTTTTTTTTTTTTTTTTGAGATGGAGTTTCACTCTCGTTACACAGGGTGGAGTGCAATGGTACAATCTCAGTTCACCGCAGCCTCCACCTCCTGGGTTCAAATAATTCTTCTGCCTCAGCCTCCCGAGTAGCTGGGACTACAGGTGTGCGCCACCATGCCCAGCTAATTTTTTTTTGTATTTTTCAGTAGAGATGGGGTTTCACCACGTTGACCAGGATGGTATTGATCTCTTGACCTCGTGATTCACCCGCCTCAGCCTCCCAAAGTGCTGGGATTATAGGTGTGAGCCACCGCGCCTGGCCGGGGATGGACTTTTAAAAGCATTCTCAGTATTTTCTGCTAAGAACCAAGAGTGTTTCATAGGCAAATAAATTTGGAAAATACTGCATACAGGTGCTGGCTCTTCCTCAAGAGAGGAATGCTTATTTATAATGCTTATTAGCCTATTAAAAGCTCTGAAAAGTTCTGTATTAAGGAAGCTTAATTGTTTTGATTCAGAATTTCTTAATTTTATTTAATGAGACTTTTTTTTCTTTTAACCTCTGTTAATCTCTGAAGAAGCTAGTGCTTCTCAGAACATGCTTAACCAAATAATTGGCAGTATCACGAAGACAACTACAGGGTGACAGTCATGATTGCCACAACTCTACATTGACAGAATTATTTATTTTAAGCCTATTTACATAATGCTTATTAATTTGTTAAAAAGTCCAGTTTTTATACTTCTCCCTTTTGGTTTTTAAATTTACCATTTAAATTTATCTGTTGAACAAAAATACTAATGAAGTCATCTTTTAATAAAGGAAATTAAACTTGTCTTTATTGTTTAGGTTTTGTTTATCAGAAACTAGTTGTCCACAAGAAGATCACTTCCCACCCAATCTTTGTGTGAAAGTGAATACAAAACCTTGCAGCCTTCCAGTAAGTCCTAAAAGCTTATTTTTTTAATGCCTTGCCAACGTAACTATCAAGTTAGTCATCACAGCTGTTGTTAAATCATAGTTTTTCCTTAAGAAAACATTTATTTTGGATATATATTCGTATGACTGGGTGAAATACTTGTACCAACTATGTACAGTTAGCAGCTATGATATTAGCTTTGGGGACATAGGATTTGGAATTGGGTGTTGTAGCTTTAGTGTTGTACTTTGTTTTGTTTTGTTTTGTTTTTTTTGAGAAAGCCAGCTGACGATTGCTTTGGGTTGGGAACAGGGGGCTCAGGAGCCCTTGGTGGGGCGGGTCCGCTTCCTCTTCACCATCACAGGCTTCTGGCTGCGCAGGATGGCGCTGGCGCTACAGATGGCTGCCATGTGCAGGTGGGGCGGTACTTGTTCTTGCAGATCATGTGTCTGATGCTGCGGCGCATGGCGCGAGCATTCTTGTTGATGGTGGTCCGCACGTAGGCTGCCGGCTCCACGCCCACAGTCTTGCAGTGAATCAGCCCGTTGTAGCGGAAGGAGTTGCGGGCCTTCAAGTTACTGGGCTCGGTGCTGTAGGTCTGTTTGTTCCTCTTGGTCGGGAAACGAGCAGTTCCGCACGACCATCCACTGCAGATGCGCAGAAAGGGCGGCGGCTCCTGTTAGTCCGCTTGTTCCTCTAGAACAGGAAACGAGCAGTTCCGCACGACCAGCCGCTGCACATGCGTAGACATGGCGGCGGCTCCTGTTGGTTGCCTTGTTCCTCTAGATCGGGAAACGAGCAGTTCCGCACGAACATCCACTGCAGATGCACAGATATGGCGGGGACTCCTGTTAGTCCGCTTGTTCCTCTAGATCAGGAAACGAGCAGTTCCGCACGACCAGCCGCTGCACATGCGCAGACACGGCGGCGGCTCCTGTTAGCTTGTTCCTCTAGATCAGGAAACGAGTAGTTGCGCACGACCATCCACTGCAGATGTTCAGACGTGGCAGCAGCTAATGTTAGTCTGCTTTTTCTTCTTGATGAGGAAATGAGCAGTTCCACACGACCATCCACTGCAGATGCGCAGACATGGCGGTGGCTCCCGTCGCAGCAGCGGCCTGAAACGGACAGAGCAGGTTTTTTTTTTTTTTGAGACAGAGTCTCACTGTTGTCACCAGGCTGGAGTGCAGTGGCACCATCTCGGCTCCCGTTGGAACCCTAACTTGGGTCCAAGCGATTCTCCTGTCTCAGCCTCCTGAGTAGCTGGGACAACACATGGCACTACACCCAGCTAATCTTTGTATTTTTATTGGAGACGTATTTTCACCATGTTGGCCAGGATGGTCTCCATCTCTTGACCTTATAATGCACCCTCCTCAGTCTCCCAAAGTTCTGGGATTACAGGCATGAGCCACTGCACCTGGCGTGGATATTGGGGAGAAGTTGCCTTTTCAACTGAATCTTAGTTGTGTTCTTGTGAGTTTATAAGCCTATGGTAGAATGGAGATTTGAAGAATGCTATGTCTTAAACAGGTGATAAGGGTGAGGACTGTTTTTGGTTCCCTTGAAATACTCATATACCTATCTAAGCTTGTTATGAATTCATCCTTAAATCAAAATTTAAGAGATTTTCAGTTTTCATCACTAATATTTTTCTCAGGTTTACTGTAAGGAGAGTATAAAGTTGTTTGGAAAAATAAACATAAATGTAGTATGTAGTTATATAATAAACATAAATGTAGTATGTAGTTTGTGGAGTTTTCTTAAGGAATAGAAGTTAAAATGATTGTAGAAGTAATAAGTTAAAATGATTGTGGAAATAATGAGTATAAATAAATTATATTTCATTTTTAGGGTTACCTTCCACCTACAAAAAATGGCGTGGAACCAAAGCGACCCAGCCGACCAATTAATATCACCTCACTTGTCCGACTGTCCACAACAGTACCAAACACCATTGTTGTTTCTTGGACTGCAGAAATTGGAAGAGTAAGTAAAATTTTGTATCTACCAGATTTTCGTATTATATGGAGGGGTTAATCACCATGCCTACCTGAGTTTGTATGTAAATTACGTAAAATGAGCTACAAAAGGATTTATTTTTGTTTCACAATGAGTTTTCAACATGTTTACATTTGAAAAATGGGATTATGAAATATCCACTGAGTTTCGCTCTTGTTACCCAGGCTGGAGTGCAATGGCGCGATCTCGGCTCACCGCAACCTCTGCCTCCTGGCTTCAGGCAATTCTCCTGCCTCAGCCTTCTGAGTAGCTGGGATTACAGGCATGCGCCACCATGCCCAGCTAATTTTTTGTATTTTTACAGTTTTTTGTATTTTTAGTAGAGATGGGGTTTCACCATGTTGACCAAGACCTCGTGATCCACCCGCCTCGGCCTCCCAAAGTGCTGGGATTACAGGCTTGAGCCACCGCGCCCAGCCCATATCCACTGTTTTATAACCTGACCCTTTTACTCAACAATTTATCGTAAATGTCTCCTGTGTCATCACGTTCTTCATTATTTTAAGTGACTATATCATATTCCAGTGTCAGTATGCCATAAATTTCCCTGTTCCCTACTATTACGTTACTTGATTTATTGATTGATTGAAGTAGCTATAATTTTGCATGCATATATGATAATTTCCTTAGGGTACATTCTCAGAAGTGGCGTTGCAAAGTCAAAGAGCATCCAGAATTTTAAGAAATTTGGTGTACGTTGACAGATTGCCTTCTCCAAAGATGTGCAAATTTATTTTCTTTGTGTTTATTTAATCTTCTTTAAAATCTTTGCCAATTCTATTAGGTAAATAATGCCACCACTGTGCTTTAATTAGTATTTTTTTCATTATTACTTAGAACGAATATGTTTTACATTTGTGATTATTTACATTTAACAACTTTATCCATGTTTATTTCTCTGTTGCTGTTTTTCTTACTATGAGAGCTTCATATAGTAAAACTTAACTCTCTGTTACATGTTGCAAATATTTGTTTCCAGTTTGTTTGCCTTTTATTTTTAATGTTGTTACTTAATATGCAGAAGATTAAAATTTTTGTATAGCCAAATCTTAACCAGTTATTTCCTTTATATACTCTTTCCTCATCTCCATCATGTTTTGCCTATCTGCCCTTCCCAAGCTGTGGAATTACTTATTTTCTTCTACACTTCTAAGGTTTCACATGTTACCTTTAAATATTTAGTTCATATTAAATGTATGTGAGGTAAATGGTGTGAGGTAAAAATTGCTTTCTTTAGCTTTTTAAATAGCCAGTTCTAATACTGTTAACTACATAAATGTGTTGATTCTGAAGCCACCATTGTTGCATATTTAATTTCTACATATCTTGGATGTGTTTCTGATCGTTTTCTGTATTGTTTCTTAGTCTAGCATTCTCTTTTGGGACAATTTTCTTGATATGAGCTCATATGTATCCACCAATTCATTTGCAATTTATTGACTGCTTAACATGTGCCATATACTATACTCAAAACTGGCACTACCATAGGGAGGAAAAATTCATTTTTATGAGGCCTGCAATCTAGGGGTCCAGTGGTTACCCACAAAAAGTGTGAATTTACTTATAAGTACTATAAAAAAGAGGCACATGATAATTTTACAGTGTTTCAAAGGGGACTTTGAATGAGAGAACAGTCAGGGAGAGCTTCCCTGAGGAAGTAGTGACTGAGCCAAGAGCTGAGAGAGGGGTAAGAATAGACAAAAGGTTCAGAGGAAACCACCCACACACAACAGCCCAGTGGTAGGCGTGAGAGGGATTCACTCTGACTAGAGTACAGAGAATGGGAAAGAGCAGTATATGAGATGCGGTGGAGGTGTAAGATAGGGCTAAACCGTGCAGGGCATTGTAGGTAATGTTAAAGTTAAGGATCTTCTTTTTTTTTTTTTTTTTTTTTTGAGACGGAGTTTCGCTCTTGTTACCCAGGCTGGAGTGCAATGGTGCGATCTCGGCTCACCGCAACCTCCGCCTCCTGGGTTCAGGCAATTCTCCTGCCTCAGCCTCCTGAGTAGCTGGGATTACAGGCACACGCCACCATGCCCAGCTAATTTTTTGTATTTTTAGTAGAGACGGGGTTTCACCATGTTGACCAGGATGGTCTCGATCTCTCGACCTCGTGATCCACCCGCCTCGGCCTCCCAAAGTGCTGGGATTACAGGCTTGAGCCACCGAGCCCGGCCTTTTTTTTTTTTTTGAAATGGAGTCTCGGTCTATCACCTAGAGTACAGAGAATGGGGAAGAGTGGTATATGAGATATGGTGGAGCGGTAAGATAGGGCTAAACCATGCAGGGCATTGTAGGTGATGTTAAAGTTAAGGATTTTCTTTTTTTTGGAGACAGAGTCTCACTCTGTCATCCAGGCTGGAGTGCAGGGGTGTGATCTCTGCTTACTGCGACCCCCGCTCCCCCAGGTTCAAGAGATTCTCTTGTCTTAGCCTCTTGAGTAGCTGGGATTACAGGCCTGCCACTATGGCTGGCTAATTTTTATATTTTTAGTAAAGATAGGATTTTACCGTCTTGGCCAGGCTGGTCTTGAACTCCTGACCTTGGGATCCACCTGCCTCAGCCTCCCAAAGTGCTGGGATTGCAGGCGTGAGCCACTGTGCCAGGCCAGGATTTTCTCTTTCTAAGCAGAAGGTTTATAGTGCCTTATTTCTTTTTAGAAAAGGTCACTCTTTGGAGTGGTAAATAGTTTAATTAGAGGCCAGAATCGTGCAGAAAGGACATCTCTTAGGAGCCAGCTATTGCAGAAGTGTTAGTGAAATAGTATCTGAACCTAGAGTGGTGGCAGTAGGAATGGAGGTAAGTAGAGGCATTTGCAGAATTAAGTGATGAATTGAAAGTCGAGGGCTAAGAGAAAGGGAGATGTCACTAATGAGTCAGTCCTTGGTTTCTGGGTGGGTAGCTAGGTGAATGATACTGCTATTGAGATAGAGGGAACACTGGAAAAAGACTGAGTATAAGTGTGTATTGTTTAGTCTTACTTTGAAGAATGGGCATTGGAGGACTAGATGGTGAAAATCATGAATTTAGTTTTGAAACTTTTGAGTTTGAAATGCCTGTAAGACATTCTGAATAGTCAGTGGTGCAGATAGGCTCAAAGGAGACGTTTGGGCTAGAGGGAAAAAATGTGTGAGTGAATCATCTGCATATTGGTGGTTATTAGAGCCACACTGGCAGGAACGACATTGATTCTCCTTCATTACTTTTCTTCACATTCATTCTTCCAGATAAAGTAGAATTACTTTATCACATTTTTTTTCCTCCCTCCTATACCCCACTTGCACATCTTTCCGAGAATTTGGATGAGATTTCTTTAAAGTTATAGATTAAGTTAAGGAGAATTTATTTATTTGCAGTATTTAATATAATAGTGAAATAATTAATGTAATAGTGATATAGTGATATAATATATAATATATAATAATATATAATATAGTGATATAATAAATACATTCAGGAACTGTATTTTCAAATCCTCTTTTATATTCCTCAGCAATTTAATAGGTTTCCTACAAATCCTGTATATTTTTTCTAATTCCTATGTTGGTTGTTATTATTACTGCTATTAGAAATAGATCTTTTTTTCTATTTTCAAAGAATTTATTTATTGTTTTACTTAAAAACTAGTTATTTTTGAATGTTTACTTCATACCTAAATTCATATGTTGGTTCCAGCAGCTTTTAGATGATTTATTGGTATTTCTGCGTTGACAGTTTTGAGTTTGAGATATGCCATACAAATTATATTACCCTAATACTTTTGCTGTTTATCTCTTGTTCTGTTAGATAGAACTTTGAAAACAGTGTTAAATAATTCCGGCACTAGTGGACGTATTTGACTTGCTCCTTATGTGAATGAGAATACTGCTACTGTTACAACATTATTATGATGGTTAATTTTGGTAGAACCTTATTTTATCAGTCATGTATTTCTGTATTCCTCTTTGCTAGTTATTTTTAGAAATGGATTTTGAATTATAATTCTTTTTGACATCTCTCAGGGTTATATTTTTTCTTTAGCTCATACATCATCATTAGGTTTTAAATATTTTCTTTCTAGTATACCTTGGAGTTCCGTTTTCCTCCCTTTTTGAGGAAAGTTTTGAAAATGTTTTGTTTTGTTTTTGTGTATGAAAAGAATGGCTCACCAAGGAAGAAAGGGAGTGTTTTTGGTGAAATATGAGAGAAGTCTGAAAATGTAGGAGGGAAGGGGAATATAGCTACTGATAAAAAGGACAGAGGAGAGGGGGAAATACTCTAACATTGGAAGGCTTCCAAACCACAAAGATTGGAAGACCTTTTTCTGGGGAAGATGCTAAATTCACGTTATTCTTTTACAAAGCCCAGAAAATAACTTAATAGATTGTTTTTAGATTACTGTTTTAATTCAGCTTGTGAAGATACTCTGAATAGTTAATGTAGAATATCTTACTGTTTTGCAGATAACTGTGTATTAGTTGCCAGTGAGAAATGTTGCAACTATGTCAAGTGAAATAAGTAGGAGAGCTAGTATGTACCTGAAAGAAATAAGTGAGTTATATTGTAACTTATTCTCCTTCCTCAGGGTAATCAGTGCTTTTAGCATTTGTTAAACTCTCATTATTTGTAGAGAAATGATTTAGATATATGTGGAGTATCCCTAATCTGAAAATCTGAAATCCAGGATGCTCTAAAATTCAAAACAGGCTACTCACAGGAGATACTTGTTTGAGCATTTCAGACTTCAGATTTTCAGATTAGGGATGCTGAACTGGTAAGTATAATGCAAATATTCCAAAATCTGAAAGAAAAAAAAAAAATCAGAGTCCAAAATACTTATGGTCCCAAGCATTTTGGATAAGGGATACCAACTTGTATTAGTGTAAGGGGCACATGACGAGTAGAGTATATTTCAGTTATAGAGAAAGCATCTCATGAACTTGACAAAGAAGTTTTAAGACTTTTGAAAAAGCAGTAGACAAAAACGTCAGTGTAATTTAACAATATCAGTAGTTGGAGTTAGTATTTGAAGGATTAGAAGGAACAGTTAAAATACTGTCTACCTTGAAAAGATACTCTATCACTGTTAAGCTTTGGTGGTTTTTTCTTTTGTTGTTGTTTGTTTGTTTGTTTTTGCTGCTGAACCTCTTTCATATGATGTAAAATTTCATTTTATATTACCAGTACAAGTGGCATTTGTTAGTACCACAGTCTTTTGGCTGCCTTTTTTTTTTTTTTTTTCCTATTTGGTCACATGTTTCAATTAGAGTAAACATACCTTTTCACTGAACTTGTTGTGATTTCTGCCTGATCTCTCCTTAAATATTTATATAAAGCCGTAGGGTAATTCCAAGTTCTGAAGATTCAAGTTGTCAATACATAATTTCACATTATTAATTAGCATTTTTCCAGTTTCTGTCATACTTGAAGGGTTAAGCAAGTAAGTAATAATGACGAATAAGATTTTTTTCTAAAAGAAGCTTTTCAGTTGGTCCAGTGACTCACAGCTGTAATCCCAGCACTTTGGGAACTGAGGCACATGGATCACTTGAAGTCAGGAGTTCAAGACCAGCCTGGCCAACATGGTGAAACCCCTCTACTTAAAAAATTATATATACAAAAATTAGCCAGGTGTGGTGGTATGCTCCTGTAGTCTCAGCTACTTAGGAGGCTGAGGGAGGAGAATAATTTGAACCTGGGAGGTTTAGGTTGCAGGGAGCTGAGATTGCACCACTACACTCCAGCTTAGGTGACATAGTTAGACCGTCTTTAAATAAAAAAATAAAAGAAGTTTTTCAATGCCATATCAGATTAGTATCTTGTATGCTCTAAAATTTAGGCAAGTTTTAGTGTTACTTGTTTCTCATTAATATATCGTGACATTTGTTAATGAAAGTAAATTAGCTTTTTTGACACTTCTTTTTCCTCCTCCCAGAAAATGTGTAGCTTGTGAACACAGATAGCTTTCCAAACTTTAAATGAAAATATGATCTTCCAGGGAGTATTGTAAGATATTTTGTGCCAAAAGAGCAGAGTGCATTTTCAAAATGTAAAAGTATCTGAAAATTGGAATGTGTGTTGGCCTAGGTTAAGAGGTTCAAAGCAAGTAGGGTATGTGAAAGCAAGAACTGTAGGGTATACTGGCCTTGATCACTAAGTTTCTTGTCTTAATAGTCCCACCCTTTCCTCTTAGTTTCTAGTGTCTGCTCTGTTGCCTAATCATGAGCAGATTGCATAATGTTTTTGTGCCTCAGTTTCATCAGCCCTTCACTTAGAAAAATACCTATCCTGTCTGTGTCTTAATAGGCCTTCTGCAAAGTTTAAATGAAGTAGGCAGTATATGTTAAGAATGCTTTGAAAAATGTGTGTAGCTATGAAATACAAGATGGCAGCAATTATTTTTCCTTTTACTTCTTTTCAAGTCTTTGGATCTTCCTCTTGATCCCAGCCCCAAATAGAAAGTGGTCCTTCTCATTTAGATCTCTCCTACCCTTGTTGAACCTCAGCCATCTTTTCTTTCTTGTATCCTACCATGTTCCCTTCACTTAGTCTTAGCTTGTTGATTAACTG
Source organism: Saimiri boliviensis (assembly GCF_048565385.1). Classification (NCBI taxonomy): domain Eukaryota; kingdom Metazoa; phylum Chordata; class Mammalia; order Primates; family Cebidae; genus Saimiri; species Saimiri boliviensis. Next base: position 10,295,957 of record NC_133450.1, on the reverse strand, counting down.
GTTTTTTTTTGGTTGGATTCTGCCCCCCCGCCCTGCCCGCTTCTCCTCTGTCATCTCTGGGTAGTCCCTCTGCTGGTAATGGGTATTCATCTGTTCATTTGCCAAACCAGCAGCTTCTCTTTGAAAACCTTCCTTAATATTCCCTCTGCTTGTTGTGATAATGGCCCAAATATAATCTCTTCAAGAGGTAGTTGAAGAGAAAGGTTAGAGAAAGGTTAAAAGGTATAAGTTAGGAAGCCCGTCTCATTTGTAATTAAGAAAAAAAGAGATTCTATTTTAAATATACCTATTACCTACTAAATATGGTTTATAACTTTGACATCTTATTGGCCTTGGCTTATACTTAGTCTTAGCAGTATTCGTTCATGTAAGTGCCTTAAATTCATTAGCTTTAGGTATAGGTAATATAGGTAATATTAAATCCAGGACAGACTTGGATTTAAATTCTAGGTTTGTTACTTGAAAGTCACAAAATTAGGGCAAGTTCTTTTACTTCTCTATACTTCAGTTTCCTCATCCATAAAAACAGGGTTATGATCATCTCAGCAGCTTTTTGGTCAGGATTAACTGAATTACTGTTCATGAAAAGACTTAAGACAGTGCTTGACACACAGTAGGTGTTTTAAGAAGTATTAGTTTTCTTTCCCTATCAAGGTGAGTTTAAAATAGATATGCCGTTTACTTACATATGTTGTTTGTTTTCTACATCTTTTTTTTTTTCCAGAACTATTCCATGGCAGTATATCTTGTAAAACAGTTGTCCTCAACAGTTCTGCTTCAGAGATTACGAGCAAAGGGAATAAGGAATCCGGATCATTCTAGAGCTTTAAGTACGTATGATAAACATATTTCACTTATTCAACTATTTTGTTAAAGGTTAGAGTAGTATTTATAACTCAAGAAATTTTAGAATTTCTTTATTCACTGGAACCTGTTGTAGAGGATTAAAAACACTGAGAACCTTCTGAGCTTGTAAAACAATACTTAAGAGTATTTCTAGTATCTTTGTCATGAACTATATTTTATAGTCTGTATTTTACTAATCTTCAAATTAACTTTTTGAAGTCAGTGCATGAACATGGAAGAATATTCTACTACAACTTCATAAAATAAATCAATGTTTAAGGAATTCTAGGAAATGGGAAGGAATCTTGGCGTAAATTTCAAGAGGAAATTTTGATTAGAGGTTTATCAAGGAAAAGTATACAGAGTTATGTGATGGCCTCACCCCTGCATTTACAAAATGAAAAGAACCAGTGGGGTGGTAGAAATAATAATGACATGGCTTCTACCATTAATCACTTACATGGCTGCGGACAAGTCACACTACTGCTGAGTTTCATCATCCTCATCTGTAACAAGAGGTTTATGCCATGTGATTTCTAACACTTCTTCAAAGTCTGGGTTCATACATGTGAATTACTGGATAGTTTGTTTTGATACGTTGAATTTGAGATGCAAGGTCTGCAAATGGAGCTGTTCAGTTTTTAAGGTTTAAGGCAGGCGTCCCCAAACTGCGGCCCCCTGAGGCCATTTATCCGGCCCCCTGCCGCACTTCAGGAAGGGGCACCTCTTTCACTGGTGGTCAGTGAGAGGAGCACAGTATGTGGCGGCCCTCCAACGGTCTGAGGGACAGTGAACTGGCCCCCTGTGTAAAAAGTTTGGGGATGCCTGGTTTAAGGTCAGAGGGTTTGGCCTTTCCAAAGAGGTGAACTAAGGTCTTTGTTTATTCTTTTATTTGTGAGAGGTAGGGGCTAGGTGGATTTGGGGGTGAGGGCTGGGCACTTAGGGAACAAAACTTTTATAGGCAGGGGTTAGATAGCTATCCTTCAAGGACTTTTGATGTGAGCTGATGAATTAAGACCACTATCAGATTTGTACTTAGGAATACTGGTGGAAAGAACTAGATAAGAGCAGCTTTCCTTCTGTAGCATAACTTTTAACCTTTTCTGTAACTTATTTCTGGGCCAGAGTAAAAGATCCCAATACCCCTGAATATCAGTATACCCTTTATAGTTAATTGAAGAGTTTTTCTTTATTAAAATGGGCCTTCAAAAATTCAGCTAATCCTGAATCAATAGGAGAACACTTTGGGCTAATGCCTCAGTAGGCATGCATTGACAGATGTTGGAGAGCTAGAAGGACAGCACTGGTTTGGGGTCTGCAGGAGTGGAGGCACCATTTGGCAGGGACAAGAAAATGGTGGGGATCCTGACAGAAAAGGCAGACATCTGCCTTGAAGAGTACACGAGAACTTTCCTTCTATCACAATCTTGCTGAAGTTATTCCTGGCCATTCTATTGAGAGTCTTCATATTTGCCTCATAATACTAGAATCTCAGCCAGTCAGAAAGCAAAGAATTATGTGAGCCTGTATGGGAAAGGAATACCAAAGAAGAAGGCAGATAAAGTTGTTTTATTTAATAGTAAGAACAGCAACAACGACAGGGCCAACCGTCTTTGCTCAAGCTGTTAGCTCTTCCCCAGTTGTAGCTATAGCACCACCTGGAGGGAGATTGGGAACATGAGTCTGGAATTGAATTATTTGATTTTCTCTGAGAAACCACTATTAGCTACCTATTAAGCAGCAAAAACTCTTTAATTCAAAAGCTATTTCTACTCTGATATACTGCTGGATGTGGAGAATAATTGTACACTGGATGAGATTTTTGTGGCAATTGATACCTTAGTTTACTTATTGGCCAGGGAAGCCAATGGAATATTAATTTGGATCCCACCAGTAAGAAATTTGTTGTAATTGACCAAAAAACAGGTTATCTACCTTTACCTATATGCTGCCTGTAAAAAAAAAAAAAAAAAAAAACCAACAAATTAATTAAGTAATTTTTAGGATTACTTGACAAAAGGAATATCAGGTATCTCAGATATTTTTGAAGAATCAAATTACTTACAAATATGTTCATTGCAAGTAATTCCTAACCTAATATAAGTTCTTTAGCAAAGTTTTATTAGTGAAGCCAGATACTCATGTTCTTGAAAGAATGAAGTTGCTATTTTTTAGACTTTTCACAGAGAAATCCATTTTCTGATTCATTTGATTAGTAAGATTTTGTCTTGCAGTTTCTGCCTTTGTGTAGAGTTGTTCCCTCACAACTGTCACCAAAAAACAGCCTTTTACCAACTCTTAAGTTTCTTTCTCCTCTCCCTTCTCCCTTCAGCATTTATTTCAAGCCTTAGCCATAATCTACTCAAACACTATTCCTCTCTCTCAGCACTCTGCCAATGCAAGAAAATTGGGGCTACAAGATGTGAATTCTCTAAACCACCCATTTCTTCCATAATCTTAGTGCCACCGTAATTACTTTCAGCTTATCTACATTTGTGCTCAGTCCTCACTTTATTCCCTTCAGTGTCAGGAGGAAATGTCCCTTTCCCTGCTCCAAGTTAATCTTTTATTCATTTATTCTTTTCATTCAAGAAATTGTATTAAGAGTCTACTACGTTCCAGGCACGGGAGAATATAGCATTAAACAAGACACATACCATCTCTGCATCCCCCAGAAGTTTGCAGTCTGGTGAGAAAGACAGACATCAAATAATTGCACAAGTCATTAATGAGTTACAGTTTTGACATATGCCTTAAAGAAGATAGACAGGCAGTTCTGTAGAGGTGTACAGTAGGGGAACATAGTCCTCTCTGGTGTCGTGATACTTAAGATTATAAGGATAAGGAGAAGTTAAGCTCCAAGATGGGAACAGAAAATGCCAGCAGAAAAGGCCAGTGCAGCTGGAATAGAGTCAAGAAGGGCTGGGTATTGTGGATCACTTAAGGTCAGGAGTTTGAGACCAGCCTGGCCAACATGGTGAAACCTTGTCTCTACTAAAAATACAAAAAAATTATCTGGGTATGGTGGCATGTGCCTGTAATCCCAGCTACTCAGGAGACTGAGGCAGGAGAATTGCTTGAACTCAGGAGGCAGAGGTTGCAGTGAGCTGAGCTTGCACCGCTGCACTCCAGCCTGGGTGACAGCAAGACTCTATCATAAGAGAGAGAGAGAGAGAGAGAGAGAGAGAGAGAGAGCGAGCGAGCCAAAAAGGAGGGTGACTAGAGAGATGGATAGGTATAAGTTGACATAGATGATATAAAGATAGATGATAGAAAATCATTACAAGATTTTTAAGCAGAGGAATAAATGACATGATTACATTTAGACAATCTGATTCTCACTTTGAGGATGAATCAAAGGAAGGCAAGGCTAATACAATGAGGCCAGTTGAGAACCTATTTGTAACAGTATACGTAAGAGATGATGATGTCTTGAACTAAGGTGATAGTGATAGATAGAAATAGAAGTTGACAATTTTGACAAGTATTGAAATGGCATTGACTGTGTGTGTGGAGTGAGGAGTCAAGGAGGAGTGCTAGGCTTCTTACTCAAGTACCAGGTAATGTGGTAATGCCATTTACACAGACAACTGTGCTGAAAAGATCGAATTGCAGGGGTGGGGATCAGCGTGCACTCTTAGACTTGTGGTGTTTGAGATGGGATGAGACATCCAGGTAGAGATGCTCGGTAACAGTATTATGAGACCTGGCTCCCTCATTTATCTGCTCTTTGTCCTGTGTTTTCAGTTCCTCCCTGTCTGCAGGCTTTTTCTGTCACCCTATCCTGTCAAGTCTCTTTTATCTTTTAAAAAATAGGAAAACAAGCTCCTCTATGGATAGAGCTCTGTGTTCCTCCCATTGTTCTCATCCTAATTTTTGAGAGAATAGTCTACACTTGTTCTTTTTACTGCCTCACTACAACTCATTATGGTCTTTAACGCTCTATCATTCCACTGAAATGGATCTTTCAGATGTCACAAATGATTATCTGATTGCTTAATTTAAAGTGTATCTTTTCAGTTTTCATCCTGAATACTTCTGCTGCATTTGATATGAACCACTTTCTCCATGAAATTCTCTTTTTCTTCTCTGACCTTATCTTCTCAATCACTTGCCTTCAATGGATTCTCTTAAGGGAAGTGTTCTAAATGTTGGTGTTCCTTGGAGTTTCATCCTAGGTGCACTTTTCTACACACTCTTGTGGTTTAAAACTAACACCTACCCCTCAATGCATGTCTTCATATCAGACCTCTCCCCTGCATTTCAGAATTGTATAGCTAACTACCTTCACCTAAACATTCCACTGGTTCCTCAGATTCAAGTATTTAAAACTGAACTCACCAACTCCTCTCAAACTTAATCCCTAAATATTTCTCAAGTGTATCTTCCTGTCCATCACTGCTGACATTGCCCTTGTTTAAGCTGTCATATGCTGCTTTTATTTTAAAAACCTATTTTTAGATAAACATCCCTCTCTTTTCTTGACTTCCTTTTATCTCTCTCCTCTGGTGGCCAGGTCGGTGATTCATACAGATCTGAAATCTTATATTCCCTTGCATTTCATGGCTTCTTAACACCAAGGGAATAAAAACTCCAACTATGTTAGCATGACACATACAGCTTTCCATGATGTGGCATCTGCTCATTATTTTCTAGGATCATCTGTATTCACCCTTCTTTTCATGCTTCACATCCCAAAAATATGGAACTCTTGTCTTTCCTCAGTGCTTCAGTTTTGTGCTATGTGCCTCAGAGCTCCCCTGCTGCTTCCTCTGCCTAATGTCATTATCCTTTGGTTCACTTTTTTCCAGGAGGCATCCCAGAACCTCCAGAATGGGCAAGTTGACTTTTGGTTAGCTACTTGAACATAGTTCCATCAGAGCGCATTAGAGATGAGCTCACTGAGCGTCTTTACCCTTTCCTAGATTATGAGTTCTTTGGGGCAGGAATTTAATCTTTTTTTTTTTTCTTGAATCCCTATTGCTCAGCACAGTACCATATGCATAGTAGATCTGCATATTTTTATTGAAGTAAACTGATGAAAAGATGTCTAGAGAAAAAAATCAGGTCTTGGTGCCTGTTTCTTTGCCTATACAATAAAATATTGATCTTAATGTTTGATTGTTTTTAGCCTTAAAAATTTTAAAGGCTAGGGCCGGGCGCGGTGGCTCAAGCCTGTAATCCCAGCACTTTGGGAGGCCGAGGCGGGTGGATCACAAGGTCAAGAGATCGAGACCATCCTGGTCAACATGGTGAAACCCCGTCTCTACTAAAAATACAAAAAAATTAGCTGGGCATGTTGGCGCGTGCCTGTAATCCCAGTTACTCAGGAGGCTGAGGCAGGAGAATTGCCTGAACCCAGGAGGCGGAGGTTGCTGTGAGCCGAGATCGCGCCATGGCACTCCAGCCTGGGTAACAAGAGCGAAACTCCGTCTCAAAAAAAAAAAAAAAAAAAAAAAAAAAAAAAAAAAAAATTTTAAAGGCTAAATTAAAATAATCTGATACTAATGAAGGATAGAAATTATCTTAAAATAATAGCAACCCTAGAACAGCACTATCTATTAGAACAATCTGTTACAATGGAAGTATTCTCTGTCTGCACTGTCCCGTATGGTAGCCACCAGCAACACGTGGCTGTTGAGCACTAAAAATATGGCTAGTGTAACTGAAGAGCTGTGTTTCTTACTTAAATTTAAACACAGTGTCATGTGAGTAGTGGCTAAGTCTTGTAGCTCATGACAACAAGGATTAAAAACAAGACTAATTCTGCCTCCCAAATGAACTTATTGGGAAAAACAAGATTAATTTTAAATGTGGCTAGCTGTAACTTTATTGTAGGTCATGCAATAAAATACTGTTACCACTGCGGATCACTGTAACAATATGAAAACTTTAACTCCTAGAGAGCTTCCCACATGTCGACTGATTACAGCAGGACAAATATCATATGTCTTATTTTTTTATTCCCTTGCTCACAAAGAATAAGGGCTTTTACTTCCACTTTATTTTTCTTGAGGAAGTTTATTAAAGTATAATTTATAGGCAATAAAAATTCCTTTCATAGATGTACACAATCATGAACCACTGCCACAATCAAAATGTAGAACATCCTTCACCCCAGAAAGTTCTTTTGTGGCCTTTTGCATTCTACCCTATCCCCTTACCATTGACATGATTTCTGCTCTGTAGCTTTGTCGTTTCCAGAACGTCAGATAAATGCAGTCCTACAGTATGTAGCCTTTTGCATCTGGCTTCTTTCCACTTAGTATAATGCTTTTGAAGTTCATCCATGTAGTTTGTTCTTTATTGCTGAGTGGTATTTCATTTATATACTGTAATTTATCAATTGATGGACATTTGGATTATTTCAAGTTTTGCAGCAATATGAATAAAGCTGCTGTAAACATTTACATTTTGCATATGGATACCTCAGTTTTGTAGGTGTACGTTTTCTTTTTTCTTTTTTTTTTTTTTTTTTTTTTTTTTGAGACGGAGTTTCGCTCTTGTTACCCAGGCTGGAGTGCAATGGCGCGATCTCGGCTCACCGCAACCTCCGCCTCCTGGGTTCAAGCAATTCTCCTGCCTCAGCCTCCTGAGGAGCTGGGATTACAGGCACACGCCACCATGCCCAGCTGATTTTTTGTATTTTTAGTAGAGACGGGGTTTCACCATGTCGACCAGGATGGTCTCGAACTCTCGACCTCGTGATCCACCCGCCTCGGCCTCCCAAAGTGCTGGGATTACAGGCTTGAGCCACCGCGCCCGGCAGGTGTACGTTTTCGTTTCTCTTGGGTAAATACCCAGGAGTGGAATTGCCAGGTCATATGATAAGTGCATGGAAAACAGTTTGGCAGTTTCTTATAAAGTAAATATACCATTTTTGCATTTGCACTAACAATGTGTGAAAGTTCTAGTGGCTCCACATCCTTACCAGCATATGTTATCATCAGGCTGCTTTCTTATAGCCACTGTGATTGGTATGTAGTGATATTTCATTGTGCATTTTTCTAATGACTAAGGATGTTAAGTGTCTTCTCAGGTGTTTATTTGCCATTCTTAATGCTTCTTTAATGAAGTATCTGTCAAATCTTTTGCCTGTTTTTAAATTTCATGCTTTTTATGTATTATGAAATCTTTGCCTAGATGAAAGTCACAAACACTCTCTTCTATTTTTCTTCTAGAAGTTTTATTGTTTGAGCTCTTGGATCTAGGTCTGTGATTCATTTTGAGTTAATTTTTGTATATGGTGCAAGGTAAGAGTAGAGATTCATTTTTTCCCCCACGTAGATATCCAAATATTCCAACAACATTTTGTTGAAAAGACCGTCTTTCCTTCTGTTTCATTGCCTTGGTACCTTTGTCAAAAACCAATTGACTGTAGACGTGTAAATCTATTTCTGGACTCTGTTCTTTTCCATTGATCTGTATGTCTATCCTTATGCCAAATGAGAATCTTAATTACTATAGCTTGATAGTCTTGAAATCAGGTAGAATTCTCCAGCTTTGTTTTTTTTTTTGAGATGGAGTTTCGCTCTTGTTACCCAGGCTGGAGTGCAATGGCGCCATCTCGGCTCACCGCAACCTCCGCCTCCTGGGTTCAGGCAATTCTCCTGCCTCAGCCTCCTGAGTAGCTCGGATTACATGCCCAGCTAATTTTTTGTATTTTTTTTTTTTTTTAGTAGAGACAGGGTTTCACCATATTGACCAGGATGGTCTCGATCTCTTGACCTCGTGATCCACCCGCCTCAGCCTCCCAAAGTGCTGGGATTATAGGCTTGAGCCACCGTGCCCAGCCTCTCCAGCTTTGTTTTTCTTTTTCAGAATTGTTTTGAATATTGTTAAGTCCAGTATATAAAGCAATACATAGTGGCCAAATAGAATTTATTTCTGTAATATGAGGTTGGTTCAGCATTCAAAAGTCAATATAATTCACCTCAACAAACTAAAAATGAAAAATCACATGATCATCTCCAGAGATGCAGAAAAAGCACTTGTCCAAATTCAACATCCATTCATGATAAAAACTGTCAGCAAAATAAAGAAGGGAGCTGCCTCAGTGTAATAAAGGGTATTTATAAAAAGTCTGCACCATAGCTGATATCATCATTAATGATGATTAAATGTTTCACTTCTGTGATTGAGAACAAGGCAAGGATATCTGCTCCTAGCATTGCCCTAGAGATTCTAGACAGCATAATAAGACACGAAAATTTTTGAAAAGAAACCAACACACAGGTTAGAAATGAATAAATAATTATTGTCTTTATTTACAGAGATCTTATGGTCTACATAGAAAAAAATCCCAAAGAATCTCCAAAAAAGCTACTAGAAATACTATGTGAGTTTAGCACAGTTAGAGAATGCATGGTCAATATACAAAAACAAATTGTATTTCTGTTAGTAATGAACACTGGGAAATTGAAATTCACAAAACAAGATTTTACGGTAACATCTAAAAATACGAAACACTTAGGAATACGTCACACAAACCATGTGCAAGATTTGTATGCCCAAAACTTACAAAACATCTTTGAGAAAAACTGAATGAAGACCTGAATAAATGGAGAGATACATCTTGCTAACAGATCGGAAGACTCTATTGTTGTCTGTCAGTTCTCCAAATTATAGAATTAATTCAGTCTAATCAAGATCCCAGTAGGACCTTTAAAAATATCTTTACAAGAATAAGTGGACTAGCATTGAGTCTGTAATGGCAAAAGAAAGTAACAATAGCTAATATTTATTGAGAATATTATTAGATTATTTTAAAACTTTTTTTGTTGCCAGGCGTGGTGGCTCACACCTGTAATCTTGGCATTTTGGGAGGCTGAGGTAGGGAGATCACCTGAGGCTGGGAGTTTGAGACCAGCCTGGCCAATATGGTGAAACCCCATTTCTAATAAAAATACAAAAATTAGCTGGGCCATGGTGGCATGCACCTCTAATTCCAGCTACTCGGGCTGAGGCAGGAGAATTACTTAAACCCGGCGGAGGCTGTAGTTAACCAAGATTGCACCACTACACTGCAGCCTGGCGACAGAACAAGACCCTGCCTCTGAAACAAAACAAAACCTTGTTGAAACGGGATCTCACTCTCACCCAGGTTGGAGTGCATCAGCTCACTGCTACTTCCGCCTCCCAGGCTCAAGTGTATTTTAAAAGTTTTTATGTGTATTAACTTATTTAATCCTTAAAACAATTCTGTGAGGTGCTGTTATTGGTCCCATTTACCAGATGATGTAACAGGCATAGAGAGGTTAACTGACTTAACTGAGACTGAATTCTAACCTAGGCTATTCCTAGGTCCTGGGCTCTTACCACTACTTTATGTTGCCTCTCTTATTCCAATTTCTTTTCTAAGCTCTAAACATTGAGCTTTGTTTTGTATTAGGCTGATACTATCATCTGTGGTGTTTATTCATTTAAGTAGAAATTTAAATATGCAAAGCTCAAAGTCAGTTACTATACCCATTGCTTGCTCTGTCTATAAAGGGTGCTGGTAGGATGGTTGGCGAAGACATGCAGAGTGGTTATTAGTCAGGATTCTGTGGAGAGACTCTAGGAGGGGAAGGAGAGGGAAAGAGGAAAAGGAGAGACAGAAAGTTGAGAGATTGATTAGGGGAATTGGCTCACATGACTATGAAGGCTGAGAATGCCCACAATAGATAGGCTATCTGCAAGCTGGAGAACCAGCAAAGCTAGTGATATGGCTATTCAAGTCCAAAGGCCTGAAATCCAGGATGCCAACTCTTAAGCTAAGGCCAAAGGCCTAAGAGGGATGGAGAGAAGGACTGATGTGGTGATACAAATCCCAGAGTCCAAAGACCAGAGAACCTGGAATTCTTTCTTTTTAAAGATGGAGTCTCACTATGTTGCCCAGACTGGTCTCAAACTCCTGGCCTCAAGCAATCCTCCTACCTCAGTCTCCCAAGTAGCTGGGAGCACAGAAGCCCAAAGGCAGGAGAAGGGTGTCCCAGCTCAAGAAAAAAGAGAAAGTGACTTTATTTTCCTTTCCTCTGCCTTTTTGTTTTTTCTGTGTTCCCCAGCTGGTGGGATGGTGTCTGCCAAGATTGAGGGTAGATCTTCCTCACTTATCCACAGACTGACACACCAGTCTCCTTTAGAAACACACTCACAGACACTTTCAGAAATTGTGCCTTGCCAGCTATGTAGGTAGCCCTAGTAAGTTGACCCCCAAAATTAGCCATCACAGGGGGTAATCCCATCAGAATTCTATTTGTGTGTTTATTTCATATGGCAATTATTTGTTGCCTTTAACAAAGATACTACTCTTTAAAATCATATTTATAAGAAAGGATTGACTAAGATTTGGTGTATAATGACAGAGGCATACTTCTTGTAATTTGTATATGGTATTCATTAGCATAGTGTTATAAGTATATTTTCCAAACTAAAAACCAGAGGTTGTATGCCTTTTTTTGTATGTCAAGAGATAGCCTATGAAATTCATTAAGACTTTGAAAATTTGGAATTTCCAGGCCATGAAATGACTTTTTAGTCTGGCATTAGAAACATATCTTGAGCTTTCAAGAAACTACCAATTGGTATTCCTCTTTTTATTCTGATTGAAAAGGTTCTGTAGGTAGGTCTGATGTGCACCTTGAGATTCACTAATTTATGGGAATAGTTGGATAGGATATCCAGGATTTGGACCATCTCAAAAAATCCAGACTAAAATCCAGGGCACTGTGTTTAATAAAGGTAGGATTTCTCATAAATGGTTATCAGCACAACAGAGTCTGAAATTGTAACTTACCCAAGTACTTTTCCCTCTCTTCATAGTCTTTTCTGTGTGGTGTCTATCTGGTCACACTTAATTGTACCACAGTTCAGAAATTCTATTGATTATGTATACAGCTACCCCACTTACAGCCTCTTTACACAATGTAGACTTTAAAGTTACGGGACAGTTTCCAAAAATGTTGGAATATTACGTATATATATTTCCTGTGTCACTCCTGTAATGTTTTTTTCTTGTTACTGAGGTTTTCAGAGGTAGCAGATAGCTCATGTTTCCAAATGAGAAGTAAAAAGAGTCTTTTATATCAGACTGCATGAAAGAATAGCCTTGGAAAAGTAAAATTGCTAGTGTCTTCTCCCGTAAGAACCATAAGTTTAAAGTGAAAAGCCTTAAAGATGATCTAGAGTGGGTTCCAATTTTACTATAAGTAAAGTTAAGTTGAGAAAGGAGGATTGAGTTGCCCAAGACAGCACAAGTATTTTATAGGTAAATAGATTAAAATTCAAATAATTATATAGTTTTTCTAAAAAAAAAAAAAAAAAAGCAATATGACTATTGTGATGATTTAAAGTTTTACAGTATATATTTTTACAGATAATTTAAGCTGTTTTACAGTAAATATTTTTATTTGAGCTTTCAAAAATGTATAAATATTATTCTTATTATTAATTTCCTCAAAAATAGAAGAGTCCAAATAATATTAGTCATAGTTTAAAGAAAGAAAATCTTGATCCAGTATCTTAGAGTCATAAAAGAAAAAGCGTCTACCATCAGTTGAATATGTCAACATGCTAGGGAAATTCTCTCATATTGCTGCAGGTTTTTGTCCCATGAGGGAGAAATAGGAAATTTACAGAAAAAGTAGAGAAATTAAAAGCCTTATGGTTTTTTATCTTGCCAATCAATTGATTGGGAAATAATTTAGAGATTAGTTTTGAGCTCCTTTTCCTTTTTTAAAACTTCTTATTTTTTTAATTCTTAAATGCTCCAGTAATGTATCTTTAATAAACTTATTCTCTTTGCTTTTTTTCTTCTTCTTCAATGAATATCAGTTAAAGAGAAGTTGACTGCGGATCCAGATAGTGAAATAGCTACAACCAGCCTAAGGGTTTCTCTGCTATGTCCAGTAAGTGTTAACGATTACTTGCTTTCCAGAAAGTTTAATATATATTTTCTCTTTTTATTAAGTATTTTTACTATTTGAGAAATTCTGTTTACTTCTAAAATATGGCCGCTATTGTTAACAGTTTATGAAAAGTGGAAAGACATCTAGGCATTGCATTTGGAATCTAAACAAGTCTTAAAAAATTATCTACTCTTACTAGGACATACCTAAATGTGGCCTGTGATTAATGACCTTCTCTCAGGCTCTAGTGTAAAACTCTCAAAATAAGAAATGTTTATTGTGTCAGTGTATTTATAAAAATTTTACTTTTTAGGATAGTACCCTTCTGAGTAAAAATCTAGCCATGTTCACCCACACATCTCATTTACCATTTTGCCAACAATGACCACATTATAACAATTCACCAATTAAAAACCTCTATTCAGCCTAAATAGCTGAATATGTTATAAAAAAAAAAAAAACACCCTTGAGATATTTTAAGCCAGAAAATGAGGTCAGAATCAGTCATTTTCATGAAATAAATGTATGATTCCAAGACTTAACCAAATTATTAAACCTGTAAGGGAAAAGGCCTCAAAAATAATGTTATACTAATTTGATGGTAGGAATGGTGGTTGAATATGGCCTTCAAATGAAAATATGTGAAAAATTATAGTAAATCACTTTGGCATTTTTATTGCCTTTTGTTCTATAATTAATCAAACTAATCATATTTAAATTGGGGGGAAAGAATGAAAGGACACATCTGTTTCCTGATTTGCCTGATTGTTCAGACAGGCCTGATTCAATTCAAAGCTTTTGATACTGAGATCCTACTAATTTCATGATGATGAAGTTACTGTCTTCTTAAAGAAACAGCTAATTTAAATAGAAATTAAATGTTATTTGTAATTACAAATATTAGTCTTTTGTAATTCATGAAACTTCATAATATGGAAAAATTATTAGATCATGAATTAGTTTTTTAAGTTATAGAAAAAAATACAGTGAAGTTAATTAAAATCAAGTTCTATCATTGTGTGTATATCCTTCTACTCCTGTAACATTTATTTTTATTCCTGTTTATAGACAATTTTTTTCTTGCGAAAAGTATTTCAACTCCATACTTTTTATGTTATTGTTAAAAATTCTTTAGTTAAATAACCAGGTAAATATTATAATAGCCTAGGTTGTGAAGGAGATTGACGTGGGTTTTTGTATAGTTTTGTTTTTGTTTTCATGCTTAGAAAAATGGTTCACAGACTGGGGAAGTAGAGGGTGAGAAAAAGTCAAATATTAAAAGGGAAAAAGATGTATACTTTATCCTTTGTCTCCAAAACCCTGATTTAATTCACCGTCCCTTTTTGTTCTTTGCCATCTCATTTCGTTGTAAAACACCAATTCAGAAAATACAATAAATTTAGAAAAGTACATACACTTCATTTTCCATTTAAATCACTGGAAAGAGTATTGTTTTTCTGCAGTCTCATTTAAAGTGTTTATAGTTTACTAATATATATGAAGCATTTATTCATATAAATAAGCACTTCAGTATAAATCTTAGAAGTATTTGTAGAGCTATGTTTTAATTCCGTACTCGTCAGGTGCTTGTCTCTGTATTATTAGAAAATATTAATCACATTTTGCTCTTTGCACCTTTATTATTTATTTATTTATTTTTGAGACAGAGTCTCACTTTGTCACTCAGGCTGGAGTGCAGCACTGCCATCTCAGGTCACTGCAGCCTCGACCTCCCAGGTTCAAGCGATGCTCCTGCTTCAAGCCCCCAAGTAGCTGGGACCACCAGCGTGTGCCACCATGCCTGGCTAATTTTTGTGTTTTTTTGTAGAGATAGGGTCTTGATATGTTGCCCAGGCTGGTCTTGGACTGCTGGCCTTAGTCCTCTTGCCGTGGCCTCCTTTGGGATTACAGGAGTGAGCCACCACACCTGGCCAGCAGTTCATTTTAAATTGACATCTGCTTTCAAAATTCAGATTATAAAGCAAAATAACTGTGTGTGGGTGTGTGTGTGTGTGTGTGTGTGTGTGTAGCGCGTGTTTGTGGTGTGTGTGTGTGTAAAATGTATAATTATAATACGTTCATGGATTTCTATTTGGCTAAAGGGATAATCCCTTACAGTTATTCTGAAATAGTAAGATCATATATTTTAGGTATGTTTTTACTCAAAAATAAAATTTAGCAATAACTCATCTATATATCAAATTTATAGAATAATAAAAGAGATTTGTTCTCTTTGAAATATGTAAATATGATGTCTTACTGTGCATTTCAATTGCCCTTGTGATGTAGAGAGCTCAAAATAAATGAGTTTCTGTTGTTTGTGTGCCATTTAGCTAAAGGCAACAAAAATAATTAAAAATGTTTTTACTCTTTGGGAATTTTATGGTTCTGATTTATTAAAAATAGAGGTGGAGGAGTCTTTGAAAAAACTGCTTTGTAAACCCAAATACAAACTAGTTGGAATTGATAGAAGAAAAAAGATAAACTCTGGAAATGTATTTATGAAATATTTATTATTGTGAAAAAATCTTGTGAAATTATTATTATTATTTTTTTAACTGAGTTTCACTTTGTCACCCAGGCTGGAGTGCAGTAGCTGGATCTTGGCTCACTGCAACCTTTGCCTCCCAGGTTCAGGTGATTCTCCTGCCTCAGCCTCGCAAGTAGCTGTAACTACAAAAGCACGCCACCACGTCCAGCTAATTTTTTATATTTTTAGTAGAGATGGGGTTTCACCATGTTGGCCAGGCTGGTCTCAAACTCCTGACCTCAGGTGATCCGCCTGCCTCAGCCTCCCAGTGTGCTGGGATTACAGATGTGAGCCACCACTCTGGCCCTTCTAAATGTTTTTATTTTTAGAGACAGAGTCTTGCTCTGTCGCCCAGGGTGGAGTACAGTGGTGGGATCTCAGCTCACTGCAACCTCCATTCTTCCCAGGTTCAAGCAGTTCTCCTGCCTCAGCCTCCTGAGTAGCTGGTATTACAGGTGGCCACCACTATGCCCTGCTAACTTTTGTGTTTTTAGTAGAAACTGGGTTTCACCATAGTCTAGAACTCCTGACCTCAAGTGATCTGCCCGCCTCAGCCTCCCAAAGTTCCAGGATTACAGGAATGAGCTGCTGTGTCCAGCCAAAATTATTTTTAATATCACACTTTTTGCAAGGAAAAAGCCCGTTTTATTAACATTTGTAGTGCTTTTAAAAAATATAAGCTGGTTAAAACTTATATCTAGAATGTTTTCTCTTGCAGCATCATCAGTTACTAATAAAGCACTTAATAAAGTTAGTGGCATTAGAAAACACATTTGGGAATTAAAGTGTTCATTTGCAAATGATGTAGATATAATTTATATCCTATAAAGGAAACCACAAGATTAAGACATTCGAAGCTCCGCTTCCCTCCTGATACCAAGTTGGAGAAAATTGATATCTGATTTTCAGATAATTATTTAGAATTTAGTAATTTTTTTAAAAATCAGGAATATGAGAATTATCACACAATAGTTATTTTATGATTATAAGGCATCTGTGTGACAGCTAATAATGCATTTGAAAGTGAACTTTTGCTTTCATGTACCCATTTATGTCTTTCTTGCACCATTTCTGTGTAAGTGTTCCTTAAAAACTCTGTAGGTCATCTTGTCAGTGTAGCTGAAGATAAAGGCTTGAGAGTTGCTCTCTTGCCTAAAAGATATGAAGTGACAGCTGGAGATCATGGAGTAAAGGTATGTGAGATGAAGGCCTTTGGAAAACAGCTGCTTTTCAGAGTATAAATTTCATGGCCTATGGCTTGGATTCTGAAACAATCTTTATTTCTTACCGTCTTATCCATTGTCTTCATAAACAATCAGAAGTAGCCTTATAGTTCTGCAGTTCAGAAACCTTGTGTATTATTCCTATATTTGTCTAGAATTTTTAGTCTGTGGTTTCTCTACTTAGTATTAAGGTAGTAGCAAAAATATCTTATAAAATAGGAATTTGTATTTCATAGATAAGTTAACGTCTGACCTAAGACAGAAAAATGTAACTAACCAGGTTGTTATTTGGAAAATGTTTCTGAACTAATGCAACATGGTATCTTGCCTAATGGTAATTTTTCTGTTATAATAACTACTTTTGGCCTTTTTATCAGGTGCTTATGTGAATCAAATCATTAAAAAATTGGCTGGGCAGTTGGCTCACACTTGTAATCCTAGCACTTTGGGAGGCCAAGGCAGGCAGATCACTTGAGGCCAGGAGTTTGAGACCAGTCTGGCCAACATGGCGAAACCCTGTCTCTACTAAAAATGCAAAAATTAGCCGGGCATGGTGGTAATCCCAGTTTACCAGGAGGCTGAGGCAGGAGAATTGCTTGCAAGACTCTTTCTCAAAAAATAAAAAAATTAAAATTAAGTAGAAGTGCAGTAAGGAAGTCTAATGAAACTATTTAGTACTTTGTGAGCCCGGAATAAAAGAATGACTAAGCCGAAATTTGAGTGGGTCTCCTATTGTACAAAGTGATTTAAAACAAATATGTTTCTCTACTTTAATTAACACTATTGTTACTTATTGAAAACTTACTATGTGTCAGGCACTATGTAGTAAACACAATTGAATCCTCACAGTCATATTGTATAGATCCCATTTTTGACCCCACTTTACAAAACTGAACCTCTGAGTGATTAAATAAAATAACATTCGGGATTCACACAGCAGGTAGGCAGTGGAGCCAGGATTCATTCTAACACCAGAACTTAACCTCAGGCTGCACTGTAAATTACTGAATATGACTTGCATAATTGCCATGAGTGATGCCTCCTGGAATTGCTCATCGTGCACAACTGAAGCCTTATCAGTGCACAGGACTGTCTTACTGCTGTAATTTCCAAGTATGGGGCGGGGACAGGGAGATTAGTCCAACCTGTTTCTAGTAGGAGGAGACACATATAAATTAATAACATACAGTCGTGCATGCCTTAATGATGGGGATAGCTTTTGAAAATTGCACTATTCCGGCAATTTTGTTGTTATGCAACAAAAGTATCATAGATGTGTTTACACAAACCTAGATGGTATAGCTTACTACATATCTTAGGATAGCCTGTTGCTCGTAGGCTGCAGAACTGTACAGCATATTACAAAACTGAATACTGTAGGCAGTTGTAACACAATGCTAAGTGTTTATGTACCTAAGCACAGAAAAGGTATAGTAAAAAGTGTAAAAGATGAAAAATGGTACACCTGTAGGGGGCACTTCCTATGAATGGAGCTTACAGGACTGGAAGTTGCTCCTTATGAGTCAGTGAGTGAGTGGTGAGCAAATGTAAGGTCTAGGACATCACTTTACATCACTGTAGACTTTATAAACACTGTATACTTCAGCTACAATAAATTCAAAATATTTTTCTTTCTTCAGTTAATAGACCTTAGCTTACTATAAATTTTTTTTTTTTTTTTTTTTAATACAAAGTCTCTCTCTGTTGCCCAGGCTGGAGTGAGTTGTGTGATCTTGGCTCACAGCAACCTCTGCCTCCCAGGTTCAGTGATTCTCCTGCCTCAGCCTCCCAAGTAGCCAGGATCACAGGTGTGTGCCACCACACCCAGCTAATTTTTGTGTTTTTAGTAGAGATGGACTTTCGCCATGTTGGCCAGTCTGGTCTCAAACTCCTGACCTCAGGTGATCCTCCCCACTCAGCCTCCCAAAGTGTTGGGATTACAGGCCATTGTAATTACCATGCCTGGCCACTGTAACTTTTTTATTTTATAAACTTTTTATTTTTTTTAACTTTTGACTCTTGTAATAACACTTAGCTAAAAACACACATTGTACAGCTGTACAAAAATATTTTCTTTCTTTCATTCTATAAGCCATTTTCTATTTTTAACATTTTTTTACTTTTATTTTCTACTTTTTAAACTTTGTTAACAACTAAGACACAAACACACATTAGCCTAGGCCCACACAGGGCCAGGATCATCAGTATCATTGCCTTCCACCTCCACATCTTGTCCCACTGGAAGGTCTTCAGGGGCAGTAGCAAGCATGGAGCTATTCTCTCCTGGGGTAACAGTGCCTTCTTCTGGAATACCTCCTGAAGGAACTGCCTGAGGCTATTTTACAGTTAACTTTTAAAATATATGTAAGTAAAGGGACTACACTCCAAAGTAATGATAAAAAGTATAGTATAGTAAATATACAGAAACCAGTAAGATGGCTGTCTATTATCAGGTATTATGTACTGTACATAATTTTAAGACATCCATCTTATACGTGGTTTGTTGTTGACCAGAATATTGTTACGTAGTGCTTGATTGTAATCATATGCAGGAGTATAGAGTTTGGAGTACAGAAAAGGGAGTTATCAGTTTTTACTCTAGGTCCCTCCTGGTTGTACTTCTGATACTGTAAACTGGCATTGCTCCATTCTCAATAAGTTTATAGCATGTTCAGATGTTCTGTTTTTATTCATCATGGTTAAATCTGGTTGAAATAAGGAGGAAACGGTGTTACTTTAGAAGAAGTCAAAGAGGCCCAGAAAGGTTAAATGGCTTTCTTAGAGACACAGTAAATCATTGGTGTCTAAGCAATTATTTTGGGCCCCAACTGACAGTTAATTTCCTTGGTAGACTAGGAAATTGCACATTTCTCTGAAATTGATCTAAGCCAAGAATCTTATCTTCATCTAACTCATATCCTTTTCAAGCCTTTATATTTTTCAAGTTCACAAATCTTTTCCTGGTACTTGACAAATAATGTGGTTATTGAAAGTAGATCAGTTCTCTACTATATGGCCATTGTGAGATCTGGGGACCCTACAGTGGTACAAGCTGGCTTCCAGGGAATTGAGATAGTGATATGATAGCTTCCTGTGCAGGTCTCTGGGCAGTTTCTCTGCCCTGGGTCAAAGCTAGCAGCTCAGGGATCAGATGAAGCAGATTTCCTCTTCCTGGGATAGACTCAGCGTGTGTCAGCTGAAGCAATATTTGCAGGACAAGAAGTCTCCTAATATGCTGGAGATGCTAGAGGTCCAGGACTGTAGGCTGAATTGCTCGTGATGGTTCCAAGTGAGGAAGCAATGCAGAGTGTGTGCACCTGCTTTCCTTCACAGAGCTACCACTTGGCAGTTATGACAAACATGGGGAGTGATCACTATTGATTCAGTTTTGTCCTGTGAACTACTCTAATTCACAGATAAGGTTGAGAGCAGTTATCAGTGTGCATCTCTGTATCGTGCAGTATTTAATAAGACATTGTTTTCCCTAATCCCTAGTTAACGTGGTTTTAAAATTTTTTTAGGGGGGGTCAGGGACTGCTTTAAGAATTTGGGAACGGCTGGGTGCAGTGATATACGTCTATATTCCCAGCTACTCTGGAAGCTAAGGCAGGAGGATTGCTTGAGCCCAGGAGTTTGAGGCTGTATTGTGCTATGATTGTGCCTGTGAATAGAGTTGGCACTTCAGCCTGGGCAGCATAGCAAGACCCCATCTCTTTTTAAAAAAAATTGGTGAAAGCACTCTCTCCAGAAAAATGCACACACAAATTTTGAATATAATTCAAGGGGTTTATGACCTTCTCCACCAAAAGCTGATCTGTGAGCTGTAGATTTTAGTGAATAACCCTTGTTGTAGACTTTCCATAGTCATTTTGTTTGCTAGCTAAAGAAATACTGTAATTTTTAAATCTACAGTTGTTTCACAGATATGTTTAATGTTCTTCTTCATTGATTAAAAGTAAACACAGTATACTTTAAATCAACATGCATACCTGTTGTGTTCTAGGAAATTTTTATCAAAGCTTAAATTTTGAACAGCAGTTATCTAATATTTACTTTTTCTCCTTTTTTAAAGCTTGGTAAAATGCGGCTGACAATTCCGTGTCGGGCCCTTACATGCTCTCACCTACAATGTTTTGACGCAACTCTTTACATTCAGATGAACGAGAAAAAACCAACCTGGGTCTGTCCTGTCTGTGATAAGAAGGCTCCATATGAACACCTTATTATTGATGGGTATGTCACTTTAAGTGTTTTTGGTACCTTGAAATGACCATATATTATCTGGGTTTGTTACTTATTTTCAAAGTAATTTATTTCAAATTAGTATTATAAATATTTTCTTTTCAACTTGATGTTCCCTTGTTTTGAAAATGCATGCTTTACTGTTAGTGCCTTGTGGCATTCATCGTTTAAAGCACCAGTGGTTTTAAGCAGGGTATGCTTACACCTTTTCGTTTTCCCATCATTCATTCATCCACCCATCCCTAGATACGTAGACCATATTGGATAAAGAATGTATGGTAATATTTGGGTTAAAAATTTGGGTTAACTCAGGCTCATCCAAAATCGGGCTTTTCAATAGCAGTTAGCCTGTTTCTGGAGATCAGATCAAGCTTCAGTCATGGTCTTCTTTTTCTTTTTTGTCTTGTCCACCTACAGCATCACAATAACTGATTATTGTTTTTAACACTCCTTTGGTTTTTTTTTTGAGGCGGAGTTTCGCTCTTGTTACCCAGGCTGGAGTGCAATGGCGCGATACTTGTTATCGCTCACCGCAACCTCTGCCTCCTGGGTTCAGGCAATTCTCCTGCCTCAGCCTCCTGAGTAGCTGGGATTACAGGCACGTGCCACCATGCCCAGCTAATTTTTTGTATTTTTAGTAGAGACGGGGTTTCACCATGTTGACCAGGATGGTCTCGATCTCTTGACCTCGTGATCCACCCTCCTCGGCCTCCCAAAGTGCTGGGATTACAGGCGTGAGCCACCGCGCCCGGCCTCCTTTGTTTTATCTATCCTACCAGACATCTTGGAATGCTCCTCCAAATTATCTCCTATTCTGCAGCCTCCTTTCCCCCTGCCTTTTGCCACTAAACAAAAACAAATTGTGCAAAGGAGGACATCTACTTAATTTTGGGGGGACTGGGGGTAGGGGTAAACACAGAGTCTTGCCATTTTGCCCAGGCTGATCTCGAATTCTTGGGCTCAAGTGATCCTCCTAACCTTGGCCTTCCAGAGTGCTGAGATTACAGGTGTGAGCCACTGCACCCAGCTTCTACTTAATATTTCCTGTACTTTCTAACAAAACACTTAAGGCAACTTGCCTACAGTATTTAAGAAAACATAGGAGTCTGAAGGTGGTAATATCAGAAATTGAATATATTTAGCAATACAAGTATAACCTGGAACTTGAAAGATGTCAGACCAGTCATGGGGAAAAAAATAAACATGTAACTTAAATGTTTTATGTTTAACTTTTCAGAAATGACAGTGATCACTTACTAATAAATCAGAATTAAATAGTAATATTTTACCAACTGTATATGTTATATAGCTTTAGGTTCTCCCGTTTCGTGTTAGAAAAGCCGTATAACACACATACTCTTTTAAAAAGAAAAATTTGAAAACACAGGAAAGTAAAAAGCTGTTTTTGGTGTATAATTTTCTGATTTTTGTCTTTACATAATTGTGATTGCACACTATTAATAATTTTTATCCTTTGGTTTAATTTAACATTATAACCTAAGAATTTGGCCATAATTATGCATTCTTTATACATGTTTTTAAATGTCACGATATTTTGTCAAAGAGATTTAACCCTTGATTACATATTTGTACATATATTGCTTCAGTTTAGCAAATAAGACATGCTTATTGTAGGCAATTTAGAATATGCAAAAAAATCTAAAGAAGAAAAATAAATACACATGAAGGTACCACCCAAAGATAACTACTATCTATATGCTACTCACACAGAATTTTGTTTTTGAAATGAAGCTTGCTTTTGTTGACCTTTTCTAACTTTTTGTGAGTATTTTCCCATGTGATTAAAAATCTTTGAAAATGTCATTTTTCATGGTCACATGATATTTTCTTACATAAATGTGACATAAATTAGCTATATTTCTGTTTACCACTAGATTTTAAGAATAAATATAACTTAAGTTGTTCAACATTTAATTTATTTTCCTTTAAAATATGATATTCTAAGGATGAATTGTTTTCTTACAGCTTGTTTATGGAAATCCTAAAGTACTGTACAGACTGCGATGAAATACAATTTAAGGAGGATGGCTCTTGGGCACCAATGAGATCGAAAAAGGAAGTACAGGAAGTTTCTGCCTCATACAATGGAGTTGATGGTGAGCAGTTCTTCACAAGGAAGGGGCCATCTCCCTACTGCTAAGTCTGGTTTTCAATATTAAAATCCATATATTTTTTAAAAAACACTGAACAGTTTGTGGAGAGCTTAATAATTCCTGTTAACTTACTGATTAAATGTTCAGAAGTAATAGAACTCCTTTTAACTTCACTTTTTTGCCAGCTTTAAAGATTTTTCTAAGATTTTAAAGTAATGTAATTTGTCATTTGTAAAATCATACTTTTGAAAATGTACCATTTTAACATTTTTAACAGATTTGGTACAGAGTAGTAAAGGTTCTTTTTAATTTTTTTTTTCCCCCCCCTGGCTTTTAGTATGTTTTTGCTGGAAATAGACCATGTGTTTTTAAAAATGCTATCATCATATTTCTTAAATATGTCAAATATTGTACATGTAGTAATATACAGTCTGTGCTCTCAAATTACTTTTCCTCTGAAGTAGGCATAAGACACATTTCGATTATTTGCTCTAATTCTGTAATCTATTATTTTGAAAAATAATTCACCATTATTAAGGAATAGTTTTAAACTTAATAGAACAGAGCCACTGCTGGTTTTCTGCTCTCTGGTTCCAACAATATTGTGAATCTAAACTGTAACAGATAAACTATAAGGGACACTGAGAAAAGAGAGATGTCATAGCTCTTCCTTGCCATGTATTTTAATCATTCCCATACAGGATGCTTGAACTCCACATTGGAGCATCAGGTAACTTCTCACCACCAGTCCTCAAATAAAAACAAGAAAGTAGAAGTGATTGACCTAACCATAGACAGTTCATCTGATGAAGAGGAAGAAGAGCCATCTGCCAAGAGGACTTGTCCTTCCCTGTCTCCCACATCACCACTAAATAATAAAGGGTAGGTGCTGACACCTTTAAAAAAAAGTCATAGTAAAAATTAACTTGGCAAATAGGAAATAAAGACTTGCCAAATAAAAAGATTCTTGATTCTGAACCTTAACAATCAAAGAATAGTTTTAATTTTTCCCAGGTCTGTAATATTCTGGAGGGATTAGGGTAATGCACTGAAAGGGTACTTGGATATGGTATTCATCATATCAAAAGATGATTCTGGTACAGTGGTTCTCAAACTGTGGTGTATGTACATCAGAATTACCTGAGAGCTTTTTTTTGGAGACAGAGTCTTGCTTTGTTGCCAGGCTGGAGCACAGTGGCACAGTCTCGGCTAACTGCAACGTCTACCTCCTGGGTTCAAGTGATTCTTCCGCCTCAGCCTCCCAAGTAGCTGGGACTACAGGCGTGTGCCAAACGCCCAGCTAATTTTTGTATTTTTAGTAGAGATGAGGTTTCACCATGTTGGCCAAGATGGTCTCGATCTCTTCACCTCGTGATCCACCCGCCTCGGCCTCCCAAAGTGCTGGGATTATAGGCGTGAGCCACTGCACTTGGCGGAGAGCTTATTAAAATGCACACATTGCTCCCCCATGTCTGAGTCAGGAGTAGGGGCTAAGAAAATTTGTATTTCTTGACCAGACACGGTGTCTCACACGTGCAATTCCAGGGACTTTGGGAGGTTGAAGCAGATAGATTGAGCTCAGGAGTTTGAGACCAGCCCGAGCAACATGGTGAAATCTCATCTCTACTAAAATACAAATATTAGCTGAGTGTGGTGGCATGCACTTACAATCCCAGCTACTCTGGAGAGTGAGGCAGGAAAATCACTTGAACCCAGGATGCAGAGGTTGCAGTGAGCCGAGATTACACCATTGTACTCCAGCCTGGGCAACAGAGCAAGACTCTGTCTCAAAAAAAGAGAAAGAAAAGAAAAAAATTATGTTTCTAGTAAGTTCCTAGGTGATCCTGCTTCTGCTCACAGGATTTAGAACATTTGTTCAAACTGGAATGTATGAGGTAAAATTCACCCCAAGTTGCGTGTTGCAAGTAGAAAGCAGAGGAAGACCAATGATTTAAATGTGCCTCAGAATATGAATGAGGCTGGCATGAAAGAGGTCAAAGATGACCCCTGTTGTAGTACACAATATTTCCTACTTTACAGACTTTTCTCCTGTATTTTCCATTTGTCTTACATCAGTAACAGTGTACCTACGTTATGCTTCAGTTCATGAAACACTGTTCTCTGCTTTGTATAAAACACTCTCTGCTAAGCATGGATGATAATAAAATGAGTAGGTACAGTCTTAACCTTAAAGAGCTTAGCACTTTCTAGGGGGTGGTAAAACAAGCAGCAAATCCAACTGTACTCTTAAAAACAGGCTGTTAGTCTTGTAGACACATCAGGGATTTTCAGCAAAAAGATTTCTAATCGTACTAAAGTACAATTGTAGCACACTAATTGTAAATCTAGAAATAGAAGTGTCCCTTTTTAGGTATAAAGCAGGAGAATCACATGGCCTGTTGTAACGGAATAGAAGCTATTCAAAAACTCTTCCAGCAAGCAGTAGAGACTAAAGAAAGAATGTAAGAGAGAGAAGGAAAGTCCATAGGTGTCATTGATACAACACCAGATCAAGAGCAGGCATTTCTGTGCCTGGAGTCAAATCATTTTCAGATTTGATATTGTATGATGATATTAAAAGATTTCAATCAGTTCAAGACTAGCGTGGGCAACACAGTAAAACCTTGTCTCTACCAAAAAATTAGCTGAGTGTGGTGGTGTGTGCCTGTTATCCAGCTACTGGGAGGCTGAGATGGGAGGATCACTTGAGCCTGGGAGGTAGAGGTTGCAGTGAGCTGAGATCGTGCCACTGCACTCCAGCCTGGGTGGAAAAGTCATATTACCTAAAGTTAGAACAAGTATCTATAGAATTTTGATTCCAAGATATTTTATAAAATATCAAACTGTAGTATGGCCAAATACACACTGTCATGTGATTTTTTTTTTAAGTGCCTTAATTGCAATGTTAAAAGATATTTTATAAACCTCTGGATGTATGAACACTTTTGGGTAAAATGCCATCATTATGTTGGTTCTGTTTCTTAGACGATTAATAGTAGTCATATGTATTTATGTAAGCTATACAATAGTATTGCTGTATTTTTTCTTCAAAGAAAACTTTTGAGTGTTTAGGAATATAATATTTCTTCTTTGGAAATTTACTTTGCTCTTTCCCAAAAAATATTCGGAGAAAATAAATGATGTTTATTATGTTTGGGAAATTACATTAGATACATTAACTACTTCCCGATTTTCCCAGTGACTAATTAAACCCAGATACAGTATTTGCAAATGCCAGACATATCTCTATTTGCAGATAAAAACAAGAAACTTCAAAGTTTACATCGTTAGAAGGAGAATAACACCGTAGTCAACACTAGTAGACATTTTATAATAATGACTAGTTGGTAACTAGAAACCTAAGTCCAGCATATTGTGTTTGTTATTGTGTAGTGTAAAGGTTGAAATGCATTTTAGAAACATTATCACATATTGAAAGAAAAGCATGCAGTCAGGAATTAGAGGCAAACACTAAATGTAAAACATTTTGTTGTCTTTAGCCACAGAGTGCTTAATGTTCATGCAGAAATTTTCTATGCTGTTTATGTTTTCAAAGTCTTAACATTGCTTTGTTCTCTCTCATAATCCCTTAGACCAGGTGTCCCCAAACTTTTTACACAGGGGACCAGTTCACTGTCCCTCAGACTGTTGGAGGGCCACCACATACTGTGCTCCTCTCACTGACCACCAATGAAAGAGGTGCCCCTTCCTGAAGTGCGGCGGGGGGCCGGGTAAATGGCCTCAGGAGGCTACATGCGGCCCGCAGGCCGTAGTTTGGGGACGCCTGCCTTAGACATTGTGAGAGGACTCAGCTAATGGTAAATGCTACTTTTCCTAGATATAAGAGGTTTAACAAAGTTTCCACTAGATGAAACATTTTTATGAGCCAGACCAGAGTATGTTTTATGCTTAATATCCCATTCATTAAAATGTGGTAGATGGTAGTGACTGGAACTTTATTCCTGGAGATCCAACCTTGGCATCTTTTGAAATATTCTATACACTGAAATTGCATCCCCATGCCCCAAGTACTTTACCTGAAGCTTTAAAAGCAAAAGACAGACTCTTTATTGCCTCCTTTCTCTTTATTTTCTATAACACATATACCTTCAGCCTCTTGTATTGTTGGGGTAACATATAACCCTAATGTTTCCTTCTAAGAGGGCTACTTTTTCTTTTCAAGAGGGTAATTCTTTTTCTTTTCAAAGTTAGTTTTGTTTTTGTTTTGTTTTGAGACAGGCTCTTGCCCTGTCACCCGGGCTCGAGCACAGTGGTGCAGTCGCGGTTCCTGCAGCCTTGACCTCCTGGGCTCAAGCAACCCTCTCACCACCTGTCTCCCAAATATCTGGGACTAGAGATATGTGCCACAAGGTCTGGCTAAGTTTTTACATTTTCCTTAGAGACAGGGTCTCCCTGTGTTGCCCAGGCTGGTCTCAAACTTCTGGGCTCAAACCATCCTTCTGCCTCAGCCTCCCAAAGTATGGGAATTATAGGAATGAGCCACTGTGCCTGGTCCCAAAATTAGTTTTTGTTGTTTTCTTTCCTGTCCTTTTTTCTTTTCCCTTAATTTAGTAATTTTTTTTTTAAAAAGCTACTCAGCTATTTAAGCTTTTCACTGTTTTTTAGAGTCCTAATTCTTGTTTTATTTTTTCTTTTTCCAGTTATACTATTCTCCCTTTAAAAACTCTCCACTACCTATTGAATTTGGAGTATTTCTTCTTGTTCCACTACATTCATTTAGATTCAGCAGGGCATTTATGCATATGTGCTGATAACTGTACTGAGCGTTGGTTATACTAAACAATATCTAGTTTTTGTTCTCCTAAAACTTAGAATCTGAGGGGCCAGCTGGTAACTCCTAACCACTCAGATTGCTTCATTCCCTCTGTCTTACTATATGTATTTTCTTTGCTAGGGCATACGTATACGTATTAGCCAGTACTCCAATTTTGTTCTAGAAGAGTTTCCAAATTTCATTTGCTATAGGTGCTTTCGCTCATACTCTGTTAAAGTGGCTCACCCGTACCTTTCCCTTGCATTCAGAAAGCATAGGTGATGATTCCAAAGGCAGTGTGGGGTTTGTGAATGTTGGATAGCATTGCATCTGTCTATTTCTTCCTACGGCCTCTGTTAAATGCTATTAACATATACAAATTATTTTCACATAATGGTGTATAATCTAAATTATACATTGCTTTGCTTGTTTTTTGTTTTTATTTCTAGTACAAAACCTAGGGTTCATTGTGAGATGCAAGCCCCTTTTTTTGTTAAACTTAAAAGTTTGACTGATGAAAACTATGCAAATGTTTCCTTCTTCTAGCATTTTAAGTCTTCCACATCAAGCATCTCCAGTATCCCGCACCCCAAGCCTTCCTGCTGTAGACACAAGCTACATTAATACCTCCCTGATCCAAGACTATAGGCATCCTTTCCACATGACACCCATGCCTTATGACTTACAAGGTGAGTCACTGGTTCTTCTGGATTGTCACATAGCATTATGAATGCCTTTGATCTATATAGTTCTCTCCTAGGTGAATCTAAGGAAGTACTGGAAGATTGAGCCAACAGGGCCTTGTACCCAGGGAACTGAGAGAAATAATGTACTGTGGTTATAAATACTGACCCAGTTCCTCAATTGTACTGTCATCAATAGCCAGTATTTTACTCCCAGTGGTAAAACTAATGCAATAATCTTTAGATTTTGTGAGTTCCTAAGTACTCCGCAAGTTGGTTTTGAATGACTGCTAGCATGTGGCTTTGAATTTTGGTATTTATGAACTTTTTATTTTTTTTTTTTGGAGACGGAGTCTCTGTCACCTGGGCTGGAGTGCTGCAATGTGGTGGCGCGATCTCAGCTCACTGCAACCTCTGCCTCCTGTGTTCAAGCGATTCTCCTGCCTCAGCCTCCCAAGTGGCTGGGATTACGGGCACCTACCACCACACCTGGCTAATTTTTTGTATTTTTAGTAGAGATGGGGGTTTTACTGTGTTGGCCAGGCTGATCTTGAACTCCCAACCTTAGGTAATACATCTGCTTCGGCCTCCCAAAGTGCTGGGATTACAAGTGTGAGCCACTGCACCCAGCACTATGAATATTATTTATTGTTCTCTGATTTTAGTTGTAATACAGCAGGCATTGTGGATAACTATGTTACATTATGGTTTTGACAATGCTGAATTGAGACATTTGAAAGTTTTAGTTTTTATGATAATGAATTTTATCTTTAAAAAAACTTTTTTTTTTAATTTGTGGGTACATACTAGGTGTATATATTTATCTGATCCTTCTTTTTAAAAGCAGGTTGAAATGTCATACTCATTTATATATTTTGAGTTCGTAATATTCATATTATAAAAAGAATTACTCTCGTATATCTTTGTACAATAATAATTTGTACATTAGTCATATAATCTAAGAACTTTTTGTATTAAAAAAGCCATATATGCTCACTAGAAAATTCAACACAGAAACATAAAGTGAAAGTTTCCCTCTGCCTGTCCCCCAGCCCCACTCCCCAGAAGTTGCGACTACTTTTTTTTTTTTTTTTTTTTTTTTTTTGGAGAAGGAGTTTCACTCTTGTTGCCCAGGCTGGAGTGCAATGGTGCAATCTCAACTCACTACATCCTTCACCTCCCGGGTTCAAGTGATTCTCATGCCTCAACCTCCCGAGTAGCTGGGATTACAGGCATGTGCCATCATGCCCAGCTAATTATGTATTTTTAGTAGAAATGGGGTTTCTCCATGTTGTTGGCCAGTCTGTTCTCGAACTCCTGACCTCAGGTAATTCACCCACCTCCATCTCCCAAAGTGCTGGGATTACAGGTGCAAGCCATCGCGCACCGTGCCTGGCCAGTTATAGCTACGCTTAATAGTTGGTTAGATATCTTTCTATACCTTTTTTATACATGTATGAAACACACTGTCACTATCAAGAACCACGTTGCTATGCATTTTGTAGGTCCTCATGTTGTAATCTGTTATAATGTATACAGTAGGTAGATGCCCTGTGGTGGTGTAATATATTTACCTCTGCTTGTTTTACTTTTCCCCAAGTTTAGATATCATAACGAAGCATTAATACATGCTTGTTAACTTGCTCTTCATCGCATTACATGTTGGGTGATCTAGACAAGAATATGAATAGGAAGGGGCCTGCTTGCAGTGAATCCCAAGCAGCCAGGCATCAGGGCTGTTGCTTGTTATGTAATAGCCAGTTTTCAGGCACGCAAATGCCTCTACAGAGTCTGTCAGTTGAACCTGATAGCAAATGAGCAAATTTAAGAAAGAGAAAAATTTGTGCTACAACTTACTTAACCTAACTTTCAACTTCCTCGCCTGCAAAATGAGAGCAAAAATAATTACATATCTCAGGAAGTGCTTGTGAGGAGTAATTAGAGTATATTGAAAGTTTCCGTAAGAGGAGTCAGTGAGAGCATTTGTTAAAAGTACTATGCCAGTTGAAGGATCAGTGTTAGATCTGACAGAGCAGTAGTGGCCCCACTACCCAAAGTAGAGTCATGGAGAAGACAATTCATTGCCAAAGCTTAGTTTTCAGCTTTAGTAATGTAGAAGTGGGAGAGACATAAAATGTTTAGCTCAACTCTTTATGTTTAAATAAAATTCTGAGTGATGTAGCATTTGTTTTTGAAGTATTGGGGCATTTGGAAGAATTTTTTTCCTTTGGTTATTTTTTTTTTTTAAATAAAATATTTTTTTCTTCCACAGGGTTAGATTTTTTCCCTTTCTTATCAGGAGACAATCAGGTATGTTATGAAAAACTTACTTTTCATTGTACATTAAAAATACAGTCATGCGCCGCATAATGACATTCTTTGGTCGATGACAGCACATATATGTGTTCCATAAGATTACAATGGAGCTGAAAAATTCCCCCATCAATTAATTATAGCCATGGTAACATTACAGCACAAGGCATTACTCACATGTTCTTGGTGATGCTGGCGTGAACAAACCTACTTTGCTGCCAGTCATGTAATATGGCACATAGAATTAGGTACAATGTAACGATAATCAGCAACTGTGTTACTGGTTTATGCAATATTTTTTTGTTATTATTTTAGAGCTTACTTCTACTTACTTTTTTTAAGGTAGCTGTAAAACAGGATGCCATGTTATACCAGGAAAGCCTCATATATCCCCATGTTTGCCACATCTCTTGGTCGCATCATTTTTCTCTTGTTCTTGATTTAATCTTGTCTTGTTTTGTTCATCATGGCCCCTAATCATACAAAATCCACAGCTAATGTTCCCACTAAGAGGCCACATCGAGTGATTGACATGGAAACAAAATTAAAAATGATTAAGGATTATGAAAGTAGAAAATCAGTGATGATTATTGCTCACCAATCAGGCAGTCCCATTCTACCATAGCTATACAATCTTAATGAACAAGAACAAAGTGACAGAAGCTGTTAAAGGATCTGCTTCATTGAAGGCAACAAGACTAACAAAAATTCAAGAAGGGCCTGTATCAAATATGGAGAAACTTGTAGTGATCTGGATTGAAGACCAGACACAGAAACATGTCCCTCTCAGCACCATAGTGATCATGGCCAAAGCAGAATGTTTGTTTACAATTTTGAAAGAAAAGGCTGGACCCAACTACAGTGTTAAATTTACTGCTAGCTCTGGATGGTTTAAACAATTGAAGAATCATTATTCATTATGTAATATCAAAGTGAGTGGAGAGTCTGCAAGTACAGATGTGAAGGCAGCTGAAGAATTTTTAGAAACTCTAGATAAGCCGATTGTGGAGGAAAATTACTTGGCAGACAAATCTTCAATATGGATGAAACCTCCCTATTCTGGAAATGAATGCCCAAAAGGACTTTCATCTACAAAGAAGTCCAGTCAATGCTAGGTTTCAAGGCTTTTAAGGACTAGGTAACAGTCTTACTTGGGGCAATGTTGCAGGCTACAAATTGAAACCCTTTGTGATCTGGCACAGTGAGAACCCCAGAGCCTTCGAGCATATCAGTAAGCACATACTGTCTGAGTACTACAGGAGCAATAAGAAGTCGTGGATGACCCAGCTCCCCTTCCAGGATGCCGTTTTGGAGAAGCACTGTTTGGAGAGTAACATAGTTTTCAAGATTATGCTTATTGTTGATAATGCTCCCACACATCCTCATTTGATTGGTGATCATCCCAATATCAAACTGTTGTGTCTCCTTTCAGATACCACCTCTTTGATCCAACCAATGAATCAAGGCATTGTAGCAGCTTTTAAGGCCTATTAAAAGATCCTGAGGAGGATCTTTGTTTAGACTACTGCTGCAACCGAAAACAACACTGAGAAGACACCGATGCAGTTCTGGAAGGATTACAACAGCTGTGACTGCGTCAGGAAAGGTCCTTGCTTGGGCATGGAGTGATGTCACCAAGGAATATATGAATGACATCTAGAAGGTACTGAAGAAGTTTGTTCATGACGTCAAAGGATCTAAGGATAAAGAGGTTGCGGAAATCAGCAAGGCTGTGGCTGAGATGGCAAACAACTTTAACCTACATGTTGATGAGGATGACACTAGACGCTCCTAGAGGTGGTTCCCGAGGAACTGACTGATGAGAAGCCGTTGGAACGGTAACAGGAACACATAGCTAAAGAAGGCGCAAGAGAAAGGAAATTGTGTGAGACGAAAAAGAACCTCGGGCCGGGCGCGGTGGCTCAAGCCTGTGATCCCAGCCCTTTGGGAGGCCGAGGCGGGCGGATCACGAGGTCAAGAGATCAAGACCATTCTGGTCAACATGGTGAAACCCTGTCTCTACTAAAAATACAAAAAATTAGCTGGACATGGTGGCACGTGCCTGTAATCCCAGCTACTCAGGAGGCTGTGGCAGGAGAATGGCCTGAACCCAGGAGGCGGAGGTTGCAGTGAGCCGAGATGGCGCCATTGCACTCCAGCCTGGGTAACAAGAGTGAAACTCCGTCTCAAAAAAAAAAAAAAAAAAAAAACCTCCAGGAAAATTCACAGTGAAGGGCTTAGCAGAAGCTTTTGCAGACTTCAGCAAGCTCTTTAAAAAATTTGAAAACATGGGCCCCAACACCGAAAGGTTTTCATTAATAGAGAGGAATGTTTGTGGTGCATTATCTACTTCCAAGCAAATCTGTGATGTAAAAAAGAAGCCAAGCAAAACACCACGGACATATTTCTGAAGAGTGACACCTCCTTAAGAAGAGCCTCAGGCAGGTCCTTCAGTGGGTATTCCAGAAAATTGTTGTCATACCACATGACAGCTCCATGCACGTTACTGCCCTTGAAGACTGGGTGGTGGGACAAGCTGTGCAGGTGGAAGACCGTGATATCGATGACCCCGACCTCCCCTGTGGAGGGTCTGATGTCTTCTGTGTGTCTTTGGTTTTAACAAAAAAGTTAAAAAGCAAAAAAATACTTAGAAATATTAAAAATATTAGCTGGGCATGGTGGCGCGTGTCTGTAATCCCAGCTACTCAGGAGGCTGAGGCAGGAGAATTGCCTGAACCCAGGAGGCGGAGGTTGCGGTGAGCCGAGATCGCACCATTGCACTCCAGCCTGGGTAACGAGCGAAACTCCGTCTCAAAAAAAAAAAAAAAAAAAAAATATTAAAAATAGGGAAAAAAAGTAGAATAAGGATATAAAGAAGGAAATGTTTTTGTACAGCTATACAATGTATTTGTGTTTTAAATTGTTACAAGAGTCAAAGTTTTAAAAAATTTAAACGTTTATAGAGTAAAATTAGCTAACTAATTTTACTTTATTATTGAAGAAAGAAAAATATTTTTAACACATTTAGTGTAGCCACAGTGTAGTGTTTATGGAGGCTGCAGTAGTGTACAGTAATGTCCTAGGCCTTCACATTCACTTACCACTCACTCACTGGCTCACCCAGAGCAACTTCCAGTACTGCAGGCTCCATTCATGGTAAGTGCCCTGTACAGGTGTATCATTTTTTTTTATCTCTTATACCATATTTTTACTTACCCTTTCTATGTTTAGATACACACATACTTGGCATTGTGTTAGTTGCCTACCTCATTCAGCACAGTAACATGCTGTACAGGTTTGTAGCCTGGGAGCAATAGGCCAGACCACAGAGCCTAGGTGTGTAGTAGGCTATACCACCTAAGTTCGTGTGAGCACGCTCTATGATGCTTGCAGAACCATGAAATTGTCTAACGATGCATTTCTCGAAACACATCCCTGTCGTTAAGCGACGCATGACTGTATTTAAAAGTATAATGCGTAGCCAAGAGAAAGAATAAATTTCCTTGGAAAATTTAAATCATACTCATTATTGTTATGGCTTTAAAATTTAAATAGAAATTCCTAGTTTCAGTGGTGCCTGAGTATGTAGTAAGAACAGTGTTGGTTTCCAGTACTGTTTTATAAAGAAACAGGGCAGTGAGTCATCTTGACTGATAGATTTCTTGGCTAAGTAGCTCCTTACTAGCATGAGGGTGGACTGTCTGCTCCTCCTGCAGCTTCTGAGCTTATGCTTCTTGGGAATAGAATTGATAATTGCTTGGAATACCAATTAAAACAAAAAACCCATAAAATTGTTGTTTTGCTTTTCTTCCAGTTTCAGATACCAAAATGTCTTCTCAGGATGAATGCTCTAGTCCTATAAGGCCATTTGAGTTTGCAAAATGTCTTACTAAATATTTCAGAAACACTAGATACTCGATTTCAGGCTTTGTTCTGCCGAGGAGAAAATGCATTAATTTAGAAGTAGAATTAACACTTCTGTGTCTCTTGTTTCCTCCCCTTCCCCAGCATTACAACACCTCCTTGCTTGCCGCTGCAGCGGCAGCGGTTTCAGATGATCAAGACCTCCTGCATTCGTCTCGGTTTTTTCCATATACCTCCTCACAGATGTTTCTTGATCAGTTAAGTGCAGGAGGCAGTACTTCTCTGCCAACCACCAATGGAAGCAGTAGTGGCAGTAACAGCAGCCTGGTTTCCTCCAACAGCCTAAGGGAGAGCCATAGCCACACTGTCACAAACAGGAACAGCACGGACACAGCATCCATTTTTGGCATCATACCAGACATTATTTCATTGGACTAATTCCCAGGCCCTGCTGCTCCCTTCCCCACCCCAGATCAAATGAACTTGGCAGAAAGAAGAGAACTTTGTGCTCTGTTTTACCTTACTCTGTTTAGAAAAGTATACAAGCGTGTTTTTTTCCTTTTTTTAGGGAAAAAATTAAAAGAAATGTACAGAGAACAAAACTATATTTTCAGTTTTACTTTTGTATATAAATCTAAGACTGCCTGTGTGATAAAACACTTGTTTAAAAAAAAAAAAAAAGGAAAGAAAAGAAAAAAGAAAAAATATGCCACCTTCACCACAAACCACCTTCAGTTCGTTTTTTTCTGGATTCTGAAGATTTTTCATCATTTGTCCTATGGTTTGGGTTTTGTTTTATTTTACTTCAATGGCATTATTTTATTTGCAATAACAGAAAAGGAATTGCATGTATGAAGTTTTAAATTGTGGGCTTTTCTTTGTTGTGGGGAGGGGGCGGGGGGTAGTTTGATTTCCATTTTCTGAAAACAACAGACTTGGATTCTGTTTGTGTGTGTGTGTGCAGATTTTATCCAGCCTTAAGTTATAAAGCTCATCTGTCCCACTGCATTCCCTATGTATTTTCAGGACATGGCTCGTGGGTATGTTCGTTCGTTGTGTACGTCTGTATGTATTTTTCTGTCATCACTGTTCCCTCTCCTCCCGAGTGTGCATTCAGTTAATATAATCAGTTGCTTGCTTCTTTCAAAGTGCTTTGAAGGTCTTGAACTCACGCGTGAGCATCTTTATCAACTATCCCAATTGCATGTTCTCCATCACATATTCTCTCTTATTTGCTGTTTTAAGTATCTCTAAAACCCCCTGAGAATATGTTTTAGAGATATTGGAGTAAAGCTGTCTGGGTAAGGAGTAGGCTTAGCCGACCTATGAATAATACACTTTAGTTTTTTTATTCTAAATCTGGATTGCCAGTATTGTGTATTTAAACCAAGTCTGTGAATACCTGCTTTTATTGGCTACAGAGTAACAAGTTTTCATGTAAGATCTTCGTACCAAAGTAGGAAGTAAAAATAGCTTAGAAAGCCCTGTCAGGTGTTTTGTGCAGCTGACAGAGGTAAGGTTACATCACCTCAAAAAGAAAGATACACCGTCAGTTATCCTAAAAATAAATTGTTTGGAAAGTACAATGCACCACCCTTGTCAATTTGTAGAAGTCTACTATTTGATAAAGTCAAAATTCAAGATGTGTTTGACCCTTAGTCATTTTTACTCTCTGGTTCTGAGTATGCCGATTTTATTAGCCTATCTACCTTGTTTATCTTTTTCTTCACCTTTTAACAAGTATGACATAGGAAAGTCAGTTTTTTAGAATTCATGAATCAGTCTAATCTACTCTTACTCATCATGGAATATGTAAATATATTGAAAACTGTTTTTCAGGAGAGAAATATGGGTTGAGGGGAAGGAAAAGTGGTTCTACTTACGTTCCAAAATCCTCATCAGAGAACGTTTGATGTTCTCAGGTATGGAAAATATTTTTTAGTTGATTGAGAATGCAGGTTTAACAGAAAAGATAACGAAGGGGCATAATGATTGCTGGTTTTCCAGATTGGATTTTCTTCTCACAACTGTTAATGTTCTCAGAGCTGATGAAGGACCACCTCTGTGTATAGACTTGTAGTTTTAAACCTTGCATTGGTAACAAAATGATCGACTTTAATCCAGGTAGAATTCAAGATGGCTATACTTCAGTTGTATGATAAAATTAATGGTTCACATGACTGTGTGGCATCTAAAAATGTTTTTATAGCATCTCTCTGCCACTAAATTGTTGACTTGAATTTCGGGAAAAAAAAAAAAAAAAAAAAAAAAAGTTGGTGTTGATATGTATATGTGTGTGTGTATATATGTATTTATAAACAAGTGTGTGTGAGTAACAAGTGAGTTTCATAGTCTTCCCCTACGCATGTGTATTCCACACACAAATGGCTGAATTATAGTCATAAAACAATTTGCAGTAAAAAAAACAAAAGCAAAACAGATTGTCAGTTAACCAGGAAACAGTTAACGCTTTTTAATGAATCTGGTGTTACAGTGAGCAAATGTCATATTAATTTAGGCTGATTTCTAATAGTACCATAATTTGTATCTAAATTTGGATTGGGGTAGAAATTGCTAAAATTGTGGGGAGTTTTTTCTGGTTTTCATTGCACTAGGAAACATTTTTACTAATTCAGCTGCCTTAGGTAAAGTGAATAGTTTTCTTCCTGTTTTTTAATCTGTCGTCGTTAGTAGACTCAAAATTCCGATCAATAACTTTGTGTATGATGCTGAATTACAAACTGTTTGAATGATCCAGTTGAAAATATATCCCTCTACTTTCTTCAGCCCAGTTGTAGAGAGGGTTAATTTCCCTCAGTGTCCCACATTATACCAACCTAAGAGAAGAACAGGTAATAGGGAGAAATAAACATCTGTTCAGTGGTTTTGGTCATATCTCCACAGGAGAAGGTAACCATTCAGTTGTCTTAATTTTAGTTCATTCCACGCTGTGAGGAGTTTGTTTCCATCAGTTGTTGACTTTCCAGAATGTTGCATTAAGTAGTAGTTGTCACTCTGTTGGTCTCGTGGTCAGTATCAATCACACTTTCATGATCTCTACTAATGATTAGTAGAGTCATGCACTATGTCTGTAACTCCTAACTTTAAAGAAAAGCACATAGTCACTTCGTCTCTTTTTTTCTTAACTCACCCTCACTCCCCAACCCATGCCAACATTGACATGCTGTCTGTGGACAAATAGCAGTTCTCAGAATCTAGTCAAGTTGCCATCATCCCCCTTGCCTTGGCTGTTCATAGTAGGTATGCATATGTTTGTTTTTATATAGTACTCTCTGTGTGTATATATTATGTATATATATACATCTGTATGCACACATCTTTGATAAAATAGCTGTTTGACTAGCAGGGTTAAAGTGGCTTTTAATTACTTCGTGGGCATTATTGGATACATCTTTTTTTAAAAAAAATCCGAACCAGAACCATGCCATGCTTGGTTAATTT
The DNA here is from genome assembly GCF_048565385.1 of Saimiri boliviensis. NCBI lineage: Eukaryota > Metazoa > Chordata > Mammalia > Primates > Cebidae > Saimiri > Saimiri boliviensis. The sequence goes on along the minus strand of NC_133450.1, from coordinate 10,258,018 downwards.
ATTTTGAGCATTAAAATTGCTTTACTAATTATTTAGACATTATCACAGTTCTGTATCTTTACTGACTTAGGAAAGACTCACATAAGCTCTGAAATGTCTGATTGACTGGCAGATTTTCCTTTGAGTCAAGTGTCTGAAATGGAATGAAAATATATCCTAACTCTAATATGGAAAGAGCATTGTTTTTAAAACAATTTCGATTTTAAGTAAATAAGACTTTCAGGATCTTCAGAACTTTTTAAAGCACATTTGAAATTATTTTAGTAAGAATTTTGTTTTATCAGTATATGTTGAATTCTGTTTTCTAATTAAACACAAAGCTTAGATTTCAGAAAGAGGGAGGGAAAATAGCTGGTGGTCCCAGAGTGTGCTGCTGTTAATTGTTTAACAAAGGGGAAAATGTATATAACAGATAAAGTTACCATAAATTCCATGAACTTAAATCTGTGATTCATTGCCTTAAAACTTTCTCTCTTAGAATTTCCATACCGCATGCCAAACCAGTAAAATGGCTTTTAAAAATGTATAGTAGACAATGTCAGTTTGTATAAAAGTACCAAGTGAAAATATTTATTACATGCATTGGAAAAAAATTGTTTACCTATTGAATGTTACCTGTTTATGTAGAGCTCTTTAGATGTAATAAAAGAAAAGCCTTCAGTTAATTTGTCGTCTGTAATAACACTGCTGGGTATTCAAGGGGACAGCCCTGAGACAGGTGATAATGGTTTGTCCTTCCAAAGCACCTTTCATCCAGAGATTTCAAAGCATGACAAGTAACTTAATTTTCTTTCAGCATGCTTTGAGGTAAGTAATGAATCTATAACCATCATTTCCGTTTCTTGTTAAAATATGGCTAGCTCTGTACTAAATCACAGTGTCTGTGTAGTATAAATCTGTTTAGTATCTGCAGTTTGAATGCTAAGAGCACTGTGGCCTTTTTGTAAACAACACTAGGTGCTAGAGAAACCAACTGGAATTTCAGGAATGAGCTTGAAACCAGGACAGGAGTAGTGGAAAAGCCTTTTCCTCAGGTAAGGTTTGAATCAGAGCACTTCATCGGATCCTTAACTCTGGACCACTGAATCCCCTTAATTAGGAGGAGGGAGTCAGCGAAGACTAGCCCCAGGCTCTAATGGCCATTCCACACCAGCTGTGTGCTTTTGGCAAGCTATACTTCAGATTCCTGTTAGGCAAATGAGATTCATAAAACCTGCTTTAAAACCATACTGGGACCATTCAGTGATTAAATATAGACATAAACTTTTGACGGGATGTACCCTCCTTCATTATAACCAGGACTTGCTCTTCCTGACCCATCTAAATCATTGGTATCTACCTCCCATCTAATCTTTGGTAGTCCAGGTTGGCTGTGCAGGATTTACTTCCTAATGTCCATGACTGGAGCTCAAAAGGGTTTGGGCCTAGGACCTTTGAGCTTTGCTGGAAAGTGACAGCAGTGCTCTCTGAGGACCAAGGTCTAACCAGCCCTCTGGTGGATTTACCGTGGAGGTAATGAAGTTTAAGCACCAGGACCCCTCACTTGCTGTGGTACTGGGAGTGGCCCCACAAATTTGCATTTCTATTTTTGTATTCTTAAAGAAGGCAGCCAAATCTTAGAAACCTCAGACCCCGCAAAACTGCTCCTGCACTGCGGACCTGGGCATCCCAGCCAGATGGTCACAACCTCACGTAGGTGGTGTTTGGGCCGTTTACTGCCTGTCATCCACCCTCACTTCACAAAGCTCTTCTCTGTGGCCTCTAGGAGCTCCTCCTCACTCCCTTTGCAACTACACTTGGGGAAATGAGTCTCCTTCCTTGGGGCCTTGTTTGGGTCTGAAGCCACACAGCGTCGTTGAGACAGTTGCGCTCACACTGGTTCTTGTTCCTTGCAGTTTTCCCTGTGCCCAGTCCCTCGTGGAAGATTTGTGTCTTGTACAACCTCCCAAAGGACACACACCTGTTTGATTTGGTTTTCTTCTGCTTTAGCCACTGTGGTACCACTAGGCAAAGCCACAACCCGGAGAACCCACTTTTCCTACATACAAATGTATGTATGCATCATTAGATGGTTGAAAATCTTTGTCCTTGGAGCCCTGTACCCCCACCCATATTGGTGTGGCACTCCATCCCTTTTTAGGACTCTGCTGGCACTACGAGTGACCCACAGAGTTGACAAGTGTATGGGCACCTCTGAATCTCCGGCAACACCAGCCTGGCACCTTCTAGCCATGTAACTCACTCAAAGCCACTGGAGCTATATCGACTCCCAGAAGGCCCAAGTGTTCCTACCACTGTTTTTCAGGACTGTTGGACCCTGGCCATTGCCTGTTACATCCCTTTATTTCTCTCCATAAGTCCTGGGGAAGTGGCTTAAGGCTATGACCAGTGTGGGCCACTTTAGCAGACCATCCTGGAACCTTGCTGCCTGATAACAGAGCCCAGGGGACAGCTCGAATTTCTCACAGCATTGGAAGCCCCCGCCCCTTCTCGAGCCCTGCAAGGTCAGTGAATGCAGCAGCTCACATCTGGTTTCCTTTGGTGTGGGGTGTAAAGTAGATCACTCGTGCCACCCTCAGCTGATGCTGCCTCATTGTAGCATGTGCTTTCACTCTGTACTGTTGATGAATGAACAGCCTGAGCTATGTCACCGTTATCTGTTGAGATGGAAATGAGAATTTGTAAATGGGCCTGTGGCACGCAAGAATTGTTGTCATAAGGGTTTTAGCTTTTTGTTCGTTGCTGCTTCTCAGCTAGCACTGGCTTCATCTTGGAAATGTGGAAGGTGGGTCTAGCCCCCAAATACACAGTAAGTCTCTTGGTAGATTGCCCTTAAGTCATTATGAGGTAAGAAGTGGGAGGCCAGCTTGTGTGAGGGCCCTGAGGCTTTGAGGGGTGAAATGATTTGCCCAGAGTCACACAGTGGGAAGCAGCAGAGCCAGGACTGGAATCCAGGCTGGACTGCAAACCGCAGGCTCCTTCCATGCTGGAAAGGGCAGGACTTGTGGTAGTTAACTGAAATCAGTACAAATCTTTATTAAAGATCTGCTCCTACCATAGATGAAATCATCTATTATGGTTGCTAGTTATTCTCTGCTACAGTCGGGTAACATCTTGTTGCTGTGTTTGCCATCTCCCCCAAATGAAAAGAATACTTTTTTTGAGACAGAGTCTCACACTTTTGCCCAGAGTTGAGTGCAGTGATGCGATCTCAGCTCACTGCAACCTCCGCCTCACAGTTTCAAAGCAATTCTCCTGCCTCAGCCTCGGAGTAGCTGGGACTACATGTGCAGCCAATTTTTGTATGTTTAGTAGAGACAGGGTTTCCCCTTGTTGCTCAGGCTGGTCTCAAACTCCTGACCTCATGATCCGCCCCCCACCCACCCCCGCCTCAGCCTCCCAAAGTGATGGGATTACAGGAGTGAGCCACCGTGTGTGGCCCAACACTTTTCTTTTTAAAAATTAATCCCTCCAAGTTTTCAGGTCCAGGGGAGGCACTAGCGTTCTCCTTCAGTAGTCCTGTGTAGGAAGGGTGATCTTGTGGATGAATTCATCATACTTCACTTTGCCATTAGGTTCGATATCTGCTTCCCTGAAAAGATCATCCACTGCAAAAAATCACATTAATTTTTCAGTTTGGCTTTAATGCTCCATTATAAAAAAGTTGAGTTCTTTGGGACTGGGGCTCCCCTAAGATCTTTCCTGAGTGTGCAGTTAACTATTCGCATAGACCAGGAAGTAAACCAGTGAGCAGAAAGGGACAACCTACCCCTACCCTTCTAAGCCACTGATAACATTTTGAGCCCATCAGGCTTTCTGCAGGGGCAGGGAGTAGGGAGGTGTTAAGATTTGGTCACTGATGCCAGCCTGTGCTTTCATTTTATTTTTTTCATGAAAATATGACCCCTGTGCCTGGATTTCTAGAAACCTTTGGCCTGGAGTTTTTTACCTTCCACAGCTCAGCTTCCAGGCAGAGCGGCCATCCTCCGCAGCCACAGGCTTCGGCCTGCCCCTCACTTGCCTGCCTTCTCTCCCAAGCCGGCCCTCTTCACCACCCCTGCCCCCACCCCAAGAGAGGACTTAGTGCTACCATCACCTCTAAAAAAAGTGTGTTTGGGGGATGGGGGTTTTATGAGAGAAAAATCCAACTGTGTGGAGAGCTCACAGCATACAAAACTGCCATTGTTCTCCCTGGCTCCAAAAAAAAAAAAAAAAAAAAAAAAAAAATCACTTCATTTGCTTGTTTCTTCTGGTTCTGGATTCCTGGGGTAAAATACTAGCTTGTCCCAGGCATTGGCAGGAGCCACTTCAGCTTGTCTTCCCCACGACAGCCTCTTGGGGCCAACCTGCCACGGCTCCTCAGCCCAGCCTCATCCTTCTGCAGAAGCAGTCTCGCTGCTGTGTCCACTTGCCAGGTCTGCGCACTCTCCACACAGCTCCGGGCAGTGAGAAAAAGTCCCGTGATGATTCTCTGCGTAACCATCCTTCTCAAAAGTGTCATTACCCATGCCTTGTACCTAAGCCGATAGTCGTTCTGAGTATTGGGGGAATGTCGAGGGCACTACAACTCATCTCACTCTGTGGAGAAGCTTCTACAATCAGCCAGCTGGTAAAAACCATCCCAGGGGACAGGCCAACATCAGCTCCAAGGCCAGTCACTGCAGCCTCTTCCCACGTGGGCGAGGGACAGGACTTATCCAGGTGCCCAGTCTGAGGACACCTGAGTAGAATAAGCCTCTTACTCAGTCTCACTTCAAAGACCCATAAAAAGCCAAAGTGCTGAACTCAGCCTGTCACAGGCGTCAGGAAGGGAAGGCTTCACCTGCAGCCTTCTCCGGCCCTTCCAAGGATGCTTTTTAATCAAACTCAGCATTGTCTTTCAATCATCCAGAAAAAGGATTCCTGCCTCGGGTATCATCCTTCCTGTCTCCTGTGGCAAGTGGGAGGGAACTCGGTGTCCCTGCTGGTCTGGAACACATGGTTTCTGTGAAACCTTCCTCTGCTGGTTATGGGAGATGTGAGTCTGGGTCCACGGTGTTGCTTTAGATGGAGATAATTAGCTCACAAAAATAAGGCATGCTCCCTCTGCTGACTCCACCTGCTGCCTAGAGGGCTGGGCAGTGTCCTGAGGGGAGCATGGGAGGGAAGGACGGCCCATGTCTTCCCTGTCCATGTAAATGAAAATAGCCACGAAAGGTGAGCCTGGAAAAGCAGGGTACGGAGACCCAGCCTGCTGTCAGGTGACTTGTTTATATATACATATATATAAAATATATATATGTATTTATTTTTGGAGACGAAGTCTTGCTCTGTCGCCCAGCCTGGAATTTAGAGGCACAAGCTCAGCTCACTGCAACTTCCACCTGCCATGTTCAAGCAATCCTCCTGCCTCAGCCTCCCAAGTAGCTGGGACTACAGGTGTGCACCACCACGCCCAGCTAATTTTTGCATGTCGGGTAATTTTTAAACTCTGTGCTGTGCCTTAGTGGTGTCAGCTAAAATCTGAGCAGACTGATTTGTAGAGTGGTAGCCGGGAGGGACCTGACGGGTCACCTACTGCACCCTCATTTCCAGCAAGGGAAGTGAGGCGAGAGAGAGGTTAGGAAACTCACCTGAGGTCTCCCAGCACTCAGGAGTCCAACCACAGCCTCAAACCACTCTTCTAGTGGTTTATTGTGATTTAACCAGAGATGAAAGTCTGTCATTTTGAAGCCTCTTTTCAGCACCTACTTGTGGCCAAGCCCAGCTCTCCTGTCTCAACCACAGGCAAGCAGGGCAGCGTAACTAGAAAGCCCAGGCTCCGGGGTCAGGGGCCCTGGCCTCAGGCAGAGCAGGCTGGCTGCTGCCAGCGTGGCAGGGCTAGGCAGAAGGGTGTGCAGGCTGGAAGAACAAAGGCTGCACACGGCACAGCGTGGGTATCCCCTTGACGGTGTACAAAGGGCTTTCCTAGAAGACCCCAAGTCTTGTCCTGCTCTGAGGCAGGAAGGCCTGCAGGGCTGCAGGAAAATGCAAAGCAAAGACCTCTCATGGGGCTCTGGGACCAGGAGCCCCGCCTGTCTGCAATTCTTCAACTGTCCTGGCAAAGTTCCCCACGGAGAGCCCCCTTCTGGAAGAGCTTAGAGCAGCCCGAGTCCGGAGGAAAGGGAGCAAAGTAACACCTCAATTTGGAAACTCAACCTCAGCAGCAAATTCTGAGAATGCTGTGATTGGAGGAGAGGCAGGGACGTCTAGACCTGCCTTCACCTCTGGCGCTGCTACTGGGGAGCTGCTCACTCCCCCTGCTTCTTTATCAGTAGGAGGCAGCATTGTGCTCCCAGGGTTTATCTTACGCACTGGATGAAGCCCCACAGTGAGAGCTTGAACACACTGGGAGGCCGGACTGTCTTGCTCCAGCTGCCCCGCCCTGTGGGGTCCCAGCTGGGTTTCCTCCAGGTTGCCCCGTCACCCTGCGCCCCTCCGGGCCCTCTGGTTCTTCCCCCTGGCTCCAGTCCACCACCCACCTAGTGTGGCATCTGCTTACTGTCTCCTGTGTGTCCAGCAGCGGAGGTGGTCTGCACCACCCTGGTGGCATCAACTGGGCTTTGGTGCCCTCCTGCCAACCCCCTAATCCCCTCCGACTGTTGGAAACAGGCCCCAGGCTGTTACCTTCCTTGTGGGTGAGCTTCTCCCCCAGTCTCGTGAGTTTTGACCGCAGGTCGGACGCCATGATGTAACCTTTCTTCTCCTTGTCCGCCATCAACATGGCTAGAAGAATTTCTTTCTTTGGGTCCTCTTGTTTTATTTGCATGTGCATAATGGTCAGGAAAGTGGAGAAATCCAGCTCTCCATTTCCATCTAGGAAACCCACAAACACAGCAGAGTGAGCAGAGGGAAAGGCTCTTGGGAAGCCAGCTGGCCTCCTGTGGGACCCGCACAGCAGGTTCAAGGGCCCCTGACCAGGGAGCAGCAGGATGTGGCAACGAGTGGTCACAGTGAGGAGGATGCGGGCCCTCCCACCGACTTCCCACCACGGGCCCCTCACTGGACTGGACATTCTTCATTTCAGCAATGTCCTCTGTGACGATGCTTATCGTCACCCCAAAGTTCAGAGTGCAGGGTCCCACCCACAGATGGAGCACTGGGCTCCTCTGCTCCCTTCTAGCTCTTCCCTCCTGCCCTGAACTGCAGGGAAACAGGTCCCTGTGTCGTCCATTCCACCTTCGGCAACCACCACAGCACAACTACCGGGATGGGTCAGCGGTCCCACTTGGGCCTCAAGCCTCAGTCCCAGGCTGGGCTGCTCACCTGCCTCCCCTCACTGCAGCCTCCACCCAAGCCCCTCCTTCACGAGCCCTGGCCTGGATGTCACTGCAGGAAATCAAAACTTCCCCACTACAACTTCCAGTTTGTTTAGGAGAGACAGAAATCAAGGAAACCACCACCCCTTCGGAGCTGGACCCGGGGGATCTCAGGTATCAGACCTCTGAGCACCCCATCGCCAGGCTGCAAGCCTTCACAGGCTCGCCTGGGCCCAGCATGGCCTGCCCCAGGGCGGGCTCGCAGTACCACTGCAGGTATCCTCTAGTGGGGCCTCCGGTAACCCTAGCAGATGGCAATGACCCCCCCAGAGATGAGGAAGCTGGGGCCTGAGGCTGAGCATCGGCCTGTGGGCTCTGGTTCAAGTGCTCTTCCCAGGTGACCTCCTTTCCCCTGGGCCAGTCCCGCCTTCCCGAGTGTCCAGCCCCCAACGCAGACAGCTACCCCAGCCTCTGAAACGACTCCTTATTTTCTTAGAAAAAAACATGACAAAACATAAAACTTGTTTCTGATTATGAAAAGCTATATATGTTCTCATTGTTGAAAATACAGGAAACAAGCCGGGCGCAGTGGCTCCAGCACTTTGAGGTGGATCACCTGAAGTCAGGAGTTCGAGACCAGCCTGGCCAACACGGCAAAACCCCGTCTCTACTAAAAACACAAAAATTAGCCCGGCGTGGTGGTGGGTGCCTGTAATCGCAGCTACTTGGGAGGCTGAGGTAGGAGAATCACTTGAACCTGGGAGGCAGAAGTTGTGGTGAGCCGAGATCGCACCACTGCTCTGCAGCCTGGGCAACAGAGCAAGACCCTCTCAAAAAAAAAAAAAAGTAGGGTTAGGAGAGTGCCTGCTTCATCGGGTTTTGGGAGCTAAGCACATGACAAATATTCAACAAAAGGATATGTTTCTATGAAAACAACATTGGGATCACTGTCAGCGCAGTTTTCCCTGGGTTTGGTAAGTCTATTAGAATTCCTAGATCCTGCGTCTGTGAGATGGGGTGTCACTGGTTGCTAGGAGGATTCCAGAAAGCCCAAGTGAGCTGCAGCGCTCCTGGTCTGGGGCTGCCACATTTGGGTCCCCAGGAGCCCTCCCTGCCACCTGCCCCTCACACTCAGCTGTTCACACCTCTACTGTCTACACCCACCCGCCGGCCCCTCCCCACTCCCCGTTGTTCCTCCACCACTCACCTATCCCGTGGGTGTGCAGGTGGCGCCGCACCTCCCCTGGTGTCGGGCTGGCCCCCAGGCACCTCATAGCCACCATGAGGTCGGAGGCTTTTATCTTGCCCCTCTGCCGCTTATCATACAGGGAGAAGCATTCCTTGTACTCTGCACACAGCCCAGAGGGAGGGTCAGCAGCGTCTGGTCACTCTCCGCCCACGCCAACCTCCCTGTCCTTGGGGCTCCGTCCCTCCGTCCCTCTCCCCTCCCCTCCCAAGGGTGCTAGATATAGCAAATGAAAATACGGGACTGCCAGGTTAAACTGAATTCAGATCAACACTGGGTACATTTTACTGTGTGTCCCAAATTTTGCATAGGGACATATACTTCCACTGGAAAAGTATTTGATGTGTGTCTGAAATTCTAATTTAACTGGGTGTCCTGCGTTTTATCTGGCTCCCTTTCCCCTCCTCCCTACCCGCTCTCTTTCTTCTCCCTCCTCCTCCCTGCCAACCCACAGGACTAGAACTCCCAGGACAGTGCCCCTCCAGGGCCCCAGGAACCCACAGCAGGACGTCCAGACCCCCAGGGGACCTCTGCAAACACAACTTTTCTGGACAATGGGAATAACAAAGGCTCAGGATTACTGTGAGGGCCAGAAATCCAGGAGGCCCAGCAGAGAGCGGTGATAGTATCACAGTCATCATTGCAGCTGGGGCATTTCTGAGCCTGCTGCCCCTGCCCTGGCTTCCAGGCTGCTGACTCTCAAGCTGTCCCTGGACTCGGGCCCTGGTCCTGTTCTTATAGACTTCAAGGGGTCCTGCCGAGAAGTTCTCCCAGGGACTGAAGCCCTTTCTGATTCAGTAGGTGGTGGAGGTGGAAGGCAGCTAGAGCCAAGGGCTCCCAGCCTGACACAGCTGTCCCACAAGCTCTGGCCACGGGAGGCTCGGGAAGGTCAGCAGAGAGTTCAGGAAAAGTCTCTGGACCCCACTGACTGAGCATCTGATTTGGGGGTAGGTGGGGCTGCTATCAGGACAGGGAGATTCTTGTCCAACTCAGACTAGGCACCCAGGCCTGCGGTTGGAGCCGTGGGAACCCAGTGGCCCCACGCTGGCCCTCCCAGCCTGGGGCTTAGGGCTCTGTTTTCCCTCCTGCTTCTCATACCACCCAGGTGGGTCCTTAGAGGCCTGGACACCAGCCACTTAGCTGATGACAGCAACAATGACAGTTCGTGTTGCTGAGCACTCCACCCCCAGGGCCTCGCTTCATCCCCGAGATCTGCCGTGAACCCCCTCATATTCCCATGTGCGCACAGGGCATTGAACACTGAGAGCCTGGCTGTGGGCACCCGGGCTCCTGAAGGGCAGCTCTGCCCACCAGGCCACACTGCCTTCAACTCCAGGGCAGACAGCACTACGTGCAGCAGGGTGAGGGAGGATGCAGAAGGACCCCCCAGATTCCCAGCCCAGACCAGGGGTCCCTTCATATTCCCTCATTAAGGCACTCAGGCCTCCCTGGTAGCTTTTTGTGTATAGGATTTTGGGGGGCGGTCACTAAAGACAGGCAGATTGCCAAGTACCATTTAGAGACACATTCTCGGTGTTTGTGGAGAAACTGAGAGGAAACCCCTAGCCCCACCTACCTGCCCTTTCAGAACTTTCCAGAGCCTGAGCTTCTGAAGGGGCAAACCAAAGACAGGACCAGGTGGCAGTGGCTGAAGAGGCCCAGGGTAAGCAGGGCCAGAGCCTGGCCTAAGACCCCAGCTTCTGATCCGACAAAACCCAATTGCTTGCAAGAGGGCTCAGTGCCAGAGGGGACCGAGAGAGAGGGCCACCCCAAGCACAGAGCTTAACCTTAGCACTGCCGGGGATGCTCCTGGGGACCTCTCAGGGCTACCCTCACTTTGTCTTTCTGTCTGGGTTTGCCCTCAGGTGAGGGTAGGTTCAGGACCCACTGCTGTCCCTGCCTGATCTGTGCTGGAAGCTGCTCATTGCACCCTTGGGGGCCAGAATCAGCCTGGCTGTGCAGATGGGTGCACTGCACCCCTCCCTGACGAGCTCTGTCAGTCACCGGGGCCTGTGACAGGTCCTTGCCATCAGCAGGGCCAGGGCTCAAATATAGGCCCGTCTCCTAACAAACCTTCACATCAGATGGGTGCCATCTCCCTGCCTCGGATGCCTCTAAAGAGCTGGAAGGCCAGATCTGAACCAGGAATTACTATGCTAGAACAAGACAGCACGGTGCTAGAGACCCAGCTGGGCTTCCCGCTGGCTCCTTCCTCCACCCCCTCTCCACTCTCCCCCCTCATCTCCCGCTCTCCTTCCTTTTTCTCCTGCCAGGTTACCCTCTAACACACTAGCGAATCTGTTTCACTGTTTTCCTTTGCATCCTCTCCTCCCTTGACGGTGACCCCCTCCTGTGAGGAAGGGATTTTGTCTTTGTGTTCACTGTTGTATTTCTAGTGCCCAGAACAGGGCTGGCACAAAGAAGGGACACAAACATTTGTCGAATGAAAGGATTAATTGGGTTAAATGAATTGGATTAAAAATCCCCTTTAAGTCTTCTCTTTGAAAATGCAAATGCCAGCCCAGCGGTGTCACGCCTGTAATCCCAGCACTTCGGGAGGCCAAGGCGGATGGATCACGAGGTCAAGAGATTGAGACCATCCTGGCCAACATGGTGAAACCCTGTTTCTACTAAAAATACAAAAATTAGCGAGGTGTGATGGCTCGTGCCTGTAGTCCCAGCTACTCAGGAGGCTGAGGCAGGAGAATAGCTTGAACCCAGGTGGCAGAGATTGCAGTGAGCCCAGATCACTCTACTGCACTCCAGCCTGGAGACAGAGCGAGACTCCATTGCCTAGGATAGCACCAGCTGTGCTAGATGTTTAACAGCCTGCTCTAAGCATGCATGGACTTGTGTACTCTGCACTGTACAAAGTGTGTAGCACAGAATTTACAAATAATAAGGAAATGTGCACTATTCTTTATTACAATTCCATCCAGGGCTGGGCGCAGTGGCTCATGCCTGTAATCCCAGCACTTTGGGAGGTTGAGGCAGGAGTACCACTTGGGCCCAGGAGTTTGAAACCAAACCGGACAATATAGCCAGACCTCATGCCTGCAAAATATTGTAAAATATTTTGTGTGTGGTGGCGCATGCCTGCAGTCCCAGCTACTCAGGAGACAAGTGAGAGAATCCCCTGAGTCTGAGAGGTGAAGGTTGCAATCAGTAGAGATCATGCCAGGCACAGAGCAAGACTCTGTCTCAAATAAATAAATGAATTCCATCTAGCCACTTAATTACCACAAAGGAGTTTTGCCACCTCTTTTTTTTTTTTTTTTTTTTGAGTCAGAGTTTCACTCTTGTTGTCCAGGCTAGAGTGTGATAGCACGATTTCGGCTCACTGCAACCTCCACCTCCGAGGTTCAAGTGATTCTCCTGTCTCAGCCTCCCAAGTAGCTGGGATTACAGGTACGCACCACTATACCCGGCTAATTTGTTGTCGTTTTTGTTGTTGAGACAGTTGTGCTCTTGTCACCCAGACTACAGTGGTGCAATCTCAGCTCACTGCAACCTCCTCCTCCCAGGTACAAGTGATTCTCCTGCCTCAGCCTCCTGAGTAGCTGGGATTACACCACCACCGCACCCAGCTAATTTTTGTATTTTTAGTAGAGACAGGGTTTCACCATGTTGGCCAGGCTGGTCTCGAACTCCTGACCTCAGGTGATCCACCTGCCTTGGCCTCCCAAAGTGCTGGGATTACAGGCGTGAGCCAATGTGCCCAGCCAATTTTGTATTTTTAGTAGAAACAGTGTTTCACCGTGTTGGCCAGGCGGGTTTCAAACCCCTGACCTCAGGTAATCCACCTGCCTCGGCCTCCCAAAGTTCTGGGATTACAGATGTGAGCCACCATACCCGGCCCAAGTTTTGCCAACTCTTAGATCCACTGCCAAGCTATAGTTTTGATTCAACCATGATTTGACAGATGAAGCTGTGTGCCAATGAATGCAATTCTTTTTCCAATGAATGAATGGTCATTAAAGCCAATGTGATCCACTGTTAAACTATTTCTCACCCTTCTACCAAATACATTCATTAAATTGAAACTTCTTTCAAATCTCCAGCTCTACTGATCACAATAGGGCTGTCTTTTTCACTTTTTGTATAGATAGATGTAGGGATTGAAACATTGTTTGATCCTACATTATTTAGTAATGGCTGGCTTTTAACATCCTGCTTGCAAGATTTCTAAAAATACGGCTCTTGCTAGCTGCAGTGAGGCATCCCCACCTGACATGTGGGTGACACCTGGCTGTGCCCAGCCCAGCGTCCAGCACGAAACTGACGTTATCCCCCTCTGTCCCTAGCTCACAGCAGCCTGGTGACATGGTGGATCCCTGCTTCACAGGTGAGAAAACAGGCTCACGGGTGATCAGGCCTCGGGGCTGCTGCCTCCAGAGCCCCTGTCTTCCCACCTCACTAGGTCACCCTGTCCAGTCTTCTACACATTCATTTAACATTGGAGGCCACTTTCTTGGTGTCAGATACTGGGATACGAAGAGAAATTACCTTCTTCCCGTCTAGGAGTTTTGGCTGTCCCAGGAGGGAGGGTCAGTGAGCCTCAAAACCAGGCATGGGTGGGAGGATGCTGAAGCTGAGAGCTGGACTCCAGCCCTCAGTCCACTGTTCAGTATCACCTTTCGATCTGGGCAAGAGGGCGCTGCCCCGGGCCCTGTGTTTTAAAAGCCCCTGCTCCTGCCCTGACCCTCCTCTTGGGATAAAGAGTTCCAATGTTCTACATGGAGGTGCTACTTGGAGCTCACAATTCCTGCCCTTCTAGACCAAGCTCAGAATACTCAGAACTCTGGAACTCTGGCCCGGGAAACCCTAACCCCACTTGGCTGGGCTCTCAGGCCCCTGCCCTGGATCACAGGGTACCTCTAATTTTATCTGCAGTCCCAGCGAAGGACTCGCTGAGAAGGCAATGTTTTACCGGAGACCTGGAGGAATGGGGATGCCTAGGGAGACTCTCCAGCCCATTGATGTCCACTCTTGGGACAGGTTCAGGGTCACATCCTCAAGCAGCAGCTGGCTGTGCCTCCTGAGCCTCTCCTGCCAGATGTAGGGGGCTGCAGCCGTGAGGCTCCCCTGGTCCGGGTCTGGGCCCCAGAGTTCTTTGTAACCCAATCCTTTGCTCTTGACCTTGTGGAAACGGAAACCTGCACGGTGTGAAACTGAAGCCTGGTCAGGGGCTGGCGGAGTCGGGGACCCAGGGAATAAGGTGTTCATGCCCAAACCAGCCTTGGTGCCAGAGCAGAGGGGCACAGTGGATCCCCCATTGTACAGATAAGGAGACTGAGGCTAGAGAGATGCGCCCTGCTGGAGAGTGCAGACCTGGCCTCTGTGCTCTGTCTCAATTACAAAGCCCCTCCTCCTTCCCTGTTTTTTTTTTTTTGAGATGGAGTCTCGCTCTGCCACCCAGGCGGGAGTGCAGTGGCATCATCTCCACTCACTGCAACCTCTGCCTCCCCGATTCAAGTGATTCTCCTTCCTGACTCAGCCTCCCGAGTAGCTGGGATTACAGGCACACCCCACCATGCCTGACTAATTTTTGTATTTAGACTAGAGACGGGGTTTCGCCATGTTGGTCAGGCTGGTCTTGAACTCCTGACTTCGTGATCCGCCCACCTCGGCCTCCCAAAGTGTTGGGATTACAGGCGTGAGCCACCGCGCCCGGTCTCAGCCATACCTTTAACAGTCTCTCTCCCCATCCCCAGTTCCCTCTGTCCCCAAATCCAACTGGTCAGTTTCTGGAGGGACACCTAGTGAGCTCTGTCTTGACACCCTGGCTTGTAAATCACCTTGACAAGTATAAAGCCATATTTCTGTTTTGGAGGCTTACCCCTGACCCCCACCCCACCGACAGCAGCCTCCCTGCAGCTCTCCCACAGCCACCTTCCTTCCCACCATGAAAACGCAGGCAGAGCAAATGACCTAATGAGACCCATATTTTGCTGAGTTGCTAATTAAAGAACAAACCCAACCTACCATTGATTTGGTCTTGGGTAAGAAACTTGGCCTGCAGCAGAGAAAGGAAAACAGTCGTCAGGGGAGGGCTCCATCTGAGGCTCAGGCCCCCAGCCCTGGCCAGGCCGACACAGACCCCCACTCACCATCCTGGGGCCCCGGCTGCCACCCGTGGGCTGGCTGCTCCCAGAACCGAGTTCTCAGCTCCCTTTCCTCCCGCCTCAAGTCTAAAGTCTGCCAAGCTGGGTGGAGGCCCGGGTAATAAATGCTTGGCTGCCATGGAGACTGGGCCCCATGCCATCAGGGTCAGATTCCAGCTTCCTGAGCATAGCCAATGCCCCGCCACCTGGTCGGGTTGGATTTTTGAGGAAATGGGGCTGCAGAAGGCGCTCCCTGGGCTCGGGGTCTCTTCCCCCAGAAGCCAAAGCAAAGGGACAAATGCCAGTGTTTCTTCCTGGGAGCCCTGGACGCCAGGAAGGGGTCAGGGAAACTCAGAGAGGGGGCCCTGGCCTTCTCTCTCTCTCTCTCCTGGGATTCGGCAGGTACGCCATCAAGCCTCTGCTGGAGTAGGGCACTTCACAGCCTGTGTCGTCTGGAAGGCTCCTCACACGCCATCTTGGAGGAGGAAGGGAGCCCTTCCGAGATGGCCCAACTCAGAGATGGGCGGCGGCGGCGGGACCCACAGGTAGGGGTCGGTATTGCAGGGAACACAAGCTTCCGTGCTCTCAGGCTGGCATTCAATCCTCCCCCTCTGCTGATTGGCTGAGTGACTGGCCAGTTGTTCTATCGGTCTGTGCCTCAGTTTCCTCACCCGCCGAATTACAGGGCCGTTGGCAGAGTCAAGTGGCCGGCGCACAGCCGGTTCCCAGCCTGTGTCAGTTCACTCCCCACCTTCCGGGGGATTTAAGGGTGGGGTAGGGGCCTGGGCTTGGGGTGAGGCTTCTTGGTGCCGGTTACCCTGGCCGGGAAGGCTGCCCCTTTGTTCCTTCCCTTCCTCTCCCCACCCTCAGCCCCCACCCCTTCTGCAGAAGCTGCTGAGGCTCCCAAGCCTTTCGGGGTTTGTGCCACTCCCCTCCCCCACATAGGAAGAAATGGGGGCAGGTTTCGAGGTTCCCCTGGGTTCTCCCCCTTGAATCCCATTTCCCTGTTTGGGACATGAGGCTTTTGTCCACAGCTGAAGTCTATGGGGCTCTACACCCAGGGTCTGGCTCACAAGCAGCAGATGTGGCCGCACGGGTGTGCCCTACACTAGGCCCCCAGCCCAGGTGCGAGTGGGTGCTGGCCAGGGGCTGCACTGCCCATAGGAAGAGGGGTGTCGTGCCACTTTCACACAGGAACACGGACAGGCTGGGCTGCCTGGGCTCCATTCTCCCTCCCCTGCTCCTTTCCTGACCGCCTCCATGTGGAAAGTGTGATTTTCGGCCGGGGGGGTGGCTCATACCTGTAATCCCAGCACTTTGGGAGGCTGAGGCAGATGGATCACGAGGTCAGGCATTCAAGACCAGCCTGGCCAGCATGGTGAAACCCCACCTCTACTAAAAAGACAAAATCCGCTGGGCGTGGTGGCACGCAATGTAATCCCGCTGCTCGGGAGGCTGAGGCAGGAGAATCGCTTGAACCCGGGAGGTGGAGGTTGCAGTGAGCTGAGATCGCAACACTGCACTCCAGCCTGGGTAACAGGGCGAAAAAAATTAAAACAGTAAAAAAAATTTTTTTTTAAAGTGTGTTTTTTTTCCCCAAATCATGTCCCCGAGTCACCTCTTCACATCTGTTTCTAGACCCGGAGAATTTTAGCGGGGGACTCAACTCCTCCCTGTCAGAGTTTGAGCCCCCTCCCCTCTACCAACCCCAGGACAGGGGTGAGAAGCGGGAAGCCACTGCTTTAAGCCACTTGTGTGGCACTTTGTTTAATGATGGCTGCCCCAGCAAACTGACGGGAGGCCCGCACCTGGTGCCGGGAGTGTGAGGTACTGAGTGTGGTCCTGCAGCCATGCCGACAAAACCCATTCATGCAGATCTGGGAAGTCTGCGTGGGGCGGGGATGCTGCCTTCCTCACAGGCTCTGCGGAAGCTGATGCTGCAGGCCTGGGGACCACACTTTTGAGCAGCCAGCGCCTAGAATGGTGGTTCCCAAACTTGAGGCTGCATCGGAATCACTGGCCAGGCCCTGTCCTGGAGTTTCTGATTTTGGGGGACAGGGTGGAGAATTTGTCTCTTCCTTTGCCATCCTGGAGCCAGTCATCCAGGCCACACTTAAAGAACCACTGGCAGGCCGGACACAGCGGCTCACGCCTGTAATCCCAGCATTTTGGGAGGCTGTGGGTAGATCACAAGGTCAGGAGTTCAACACCAGCCTGGCCAGCGGTGAAACCCTGTCTCTACTAAAAATACCAAAAAATCAGCCAGGCGTGGTGGTGCCCGCCTGTAATCCCAGCTACTTGGGAGGCTGAGGCAGGAGAATCACTTGAACCAAGGTGGTGGAGGTTGCACTGAGCGGAGATCGCACCACTGAACTCCAGCCTGGGCGACAGAGCGAAACTCTAGCTCCAAAAAAAAAAAAAAAAAAGAACCACTGGCCTAGTTTTCTAGGTCAAGTGAAGCCAGGTTGCAGTTGAGGAGTATTTCTAGGAAAACAAGGAAACTTCCCAAAGAGATCTTGGCCAAGAGGGGCGCGCGTCGCCAAGGCTCTGATAATCTGCTGTGACTCACTTTCGTTAAGTGTTTACTTTCATGCCTGGTTTCTACTGACCTTTTTGTTTCAACTATTTTCTTATCATAAGGGTCCCCCCCCCCAACCCGATTGCATAAGCTTTAGGCCTCACCCGCCCAGGCCCACCCCTGCCTGTGAAATATTCACCCCGTCCTGTAGAGGGCAGCATCCCCGAGGCAGGGAAGGAAGCGAGCAGGTGTGCTGGGCAGGCCGGGGACCCGGATGCAGGATTTGCGTCGTCTCCTGCCCAGCACGGCCTTCCCTCTGTGTTGTCTCGTGACATGAGCCTGGTGAGTCACTGGTGGCTGTGTGGTGAGGGTGAGACCTTTGAATATTGAGAGCGGAGGCCCCAAGGGGTCGAATGACTTCCCCGAGGCTAACTGCTAACGTTCAACTAGCCAGCCTTCCACCTTCCCGCAAGGGGCACCCTCTGCTTCCCCCTCTGGACCAGGGCTGGCGGCACCGCTGGGAGGCCCCGTGGGACAGCCCTGCAGACCCCGTCTCCTGTCCACGGCCCACCCCAGTCTTCTCTGAAGAGCTGAGACTGACCAGGAAGAGGCCAGCCTTGCTCCTCTTCCCACGGAGTGGCATGAGGGGCAGTGGGAGCGCCTGTTCTTGGCGAGACCAGTGCTGAGGGGTCTGCCCAGGGCTGCTGCTAGGGGGAGCCTCTGGCTCTAGCCTGGACCCAGAGCAGTTGGTCTCTCCTGACTCCATGGAACCCCCTCCGGCCTGCCCAGTTCACAGCCCAAGCCAGAAACAGCCGCCAGCCAGGCCTGGCTACACATCAGCCTTTATTCACACCCCTCACCACCCAAGGGGGCCAGCAGACACGGCTGACCCAGGGACTGGGGGGGACCCCAGCAGGGAAGAAGAGTTCGGGGCACGGGGTTCCCTGAGAGCACAGGAGAGGAGACAGGGCCCAGGAAAGGCGAGACAGGCCCTCCTGAGACACGAGCACACACAGGCCCGTGCTGGCCAGATGAGGCGATGGGTCATTCTGCTGTGAAGACACCTGTCCCCATGCCTGGGAGAAGGCGGGGCGGGGGGCAGGGAGGACATCATGCTGAGGACGAGGCCTCCCTTCTCTGGGAGCAGGGCTGTGGCAGGAGGCATGAGATTCTGGAGGAGGCAAGGTTGACTAGAGTCTCAAGGTGGCCCGACTCCTTCAACAGGGCTCCAGGAACAGTGCTCATGAGGGACAGCTCTGCCCTCCATGGTAGCTCAAAGCCTGTAGCCAGGCTGCCTGAAGCATGTGCCACAGTTCTTCTGGAGTGGGAGGAGGCGGACAGGGCTTCGGGTAGGGGAGGGCCAGCTGGAGAGCTGGAGTGCCAGGGGAGTGGGCAGCGCCTGCTGGCTCCGTACCTCACAGGCCGGAGCCTGGGCGAAGCCTGGCGTGCACACAGCCGCCATGCAGGGAGAGGGCAGTGACAGGAGAGAGCCACTCACCTGTCCCAGAGCTTCTCCCAAGGGTGTCAGCAACCCCAACCTACTGACCTGCTTTGGGACCACTGGCCCTTCTAGAGCAAATGAGGCCCAGAGAGGGCAAACGCTTCGCTCAGCAGCCACAGGAGGCTGACGTCACCTGTCACGTAGGGCTGGGGTGGGCCTGAGGGACGAGCCAGGTGCTGGGTGGGCAACACACCAGGTCCCCTCCTGGCCTCTGCCCCACCCAGACCTCCCCTGCACAGCTACCAGAAGATGTCCAGGAAGAACGGACCAGCCCTGAGTCGTGAGAAGTGTGGTCGGGTATAGAGGAGGCAAGGGCCTGGACTTTCAAAACTTGACCACAGTAGTAGAGTCTGAAAATGATGCACTCTGCACACACATACAAGACACACACACGCACACACACAGGAATCCATGCACACGAGGCACACCCACCCATGCTCTCGGTCTCTGGTTGCACATCCACCTCCACACCCCTCCCACTCGTGTAATCGGACGCCCTCCAGGGCCCACCTCCCACCCAGCAGAGCGCCAGAGCCTGGGGCTCGGGACTCAGTGCCGATTGCTGACGTGAAGGGTGTAGAAAGCCCAAGGCTCGGGGACGTAGATGACACCCGGGTACTTCTTCCTGAGCACAGGGTCATTCCACAGCCAGGCGACCCACAGCGCCACAAGCAAGAGGGTGAGTGCGAAGGAGGAGAAGAGGAACAGGCCGTTGCTGTCCAGGAAGAGGCGCTTACGCTTCTGGTGCAGGACGAGGGCCAGCATGGCGAAGAAGGTGAAGATGAAGAGGATGAAGATCTGGCCCTCGGTGACCAGGTACCTGGAGAGGGCAGGGGTGGGTGAGGCAGCGGCCGCGGCAACCCCGTCCTGCCGGGCATCCCGCCCTGGCAGAACAGTCCTCTGGTGCCAGCATTTGGTGAACTGCACCGCCCTAAGCTGCAGTCCAGGGGCGGCGGATTGGTTTAGCTGCCACGGTGACTGTTTTTGACATGTTGAGTTTGTTGCCGATATTTAAATAATCTGCAAATGTGTATTTCTGGCTTCCCTGGTCACATTAAGTTTGTATTTCCACATGACAAAAATTGACTAGGGGAGAAAGCAGCAAACAATTGCCGCTCCTCCTGCAGCTCCCCCCGCGCCAATACGCCACGGGTAAGACGGGCAGGAAGCTTTCTCCCCTAACGTCTGTCCTCACTGTAGCTGCCACCCATTCTTTTTTCTTTTTTAATGAGACGCTGGGGTGCAATGGTGTGATCTTGGCTCACGCAACCTCTGCCTCCCAACTAGCTAGGATTAAGGTGCAAGCCACCACACCCGGTTAGTTTTGTATTTTTAGTAGAGATGGGGTTTCTCCATGTTGGTCAGGCTGGTCTCGAACTTCCGACCCTCAGGTGATCTGCCTGCCTTAGCCTCCTAAAGTGCTGGGATTACTGGCATGCGCCACCATGCCCGGTCTCCCATTCTTTTTAATACCCGGGGAGCATACAGATGAGCCCCGGTGGGCATCTCAGCCACACAGGGGCAGGCCAGAGAGAGGGGCTAGAGATGGGCCAGGAAAGGAGGCCCTTTTCATTTTGAGGGAGGCCTCCCATCAGAGAAGGGCCCAGTCCTGCCCCAACCCGGTTCTTCCCCTGACACCCACAACCCCAAGGTGACCTGTCTCCAGGGCAGAAGTGACAGAGAAGGGACAGGAGACTGGCTGATGCCCGAGTCCTCTCTGATGGGAAGAAGAGAGAGCCCCAGGCCAGGAGCCCCCATGCCATGAACCCCCCGATCTGTCTTTGGCCTGTCCACAGTGCTTTACATTTGATGAAGTCCCTCTCTCCCCTCAGCATCTTCATCATCTGAGAGGGAAACAGGCAGGTATCATCATCCCCATTTCACTGAGGCAGAAACCGTGGCCCGTCACAGGGCTTGGTGTTGGTGGGGGATTGTCCCAGCTTCACAGCAGCACTGGGGTTCCTGACATGGGGTGCACAGAGAGAGGGGCTTGAGGACGGAGAGACTGCGCACCTCATCTTCTCCTTCCGCCTCCCTGCCACCCCTAGGCCTGGGCTTCCTGGAAACAAAGGCCACCACAGGGCACTGTCACGGTCCCCACTAGACCCTAGAGGAAGCAGGGGCCCAGAGAGGGCCAGTCTCCCCACCCCCCGCCAGGGCCACACAGCAGGTCCACAGGCAAGTGCAGAATTCTCCTGCTGTGGCTCACTCAGTGCCTCTGCCTCTGCCCCCACGCTGCCGACATCCACTCACCAGTAGTACAGGCCACTGGGTGCCACCAGGAGCAGGGCAGGCCCTGGTATCAAGCTCTCAGCTTTAGAAGCAGTAAAGCAGCCGCTGAAGTACATGAAGAGGATGAGGAAGAAGGGGATGTACCTGCGGGGGGAAGGCCAGTGCCTTAGAGGCCTGCTCTCGGCCCTCTTCCCCACTGCCTCTGCACCAGCTCCCACAGGGCCCCATGGAGTGCCACGTCATGGTTTACAAACGCCTGGCCTGGGTGAGAGGCGCTCCTTTCCACCCGACCTTGCCCGTGCTGGGTGTCAAAGGTGGGACAGAAACAGGAAGGCAAGGCACGTGTGAGTCAGAGGCCCAGAGGCATCCACACCGCCAAGGGAACCTCACCAGCTCTGTTGGGGGGAGTGTTTGTGGGGGAGTGTGTCTCATGCACCACAGACACCAGCAACCCAGCCCCACACCAGCCTGGAGACAGAGGCACCTCTGGGCTGAGGATGGAGAGGATGGAGGTCCGAATGTTAAAAAAAGAGAACAGGAGGCCGGGCGCGGTGGCTCAAGCCTGTAATCCCAGCACTTTGGGAGGCCGAGGCGGGTGGATCACGAGGTCAAGAGATCGAGACCATCCTGGTCAACATGGTGAAACCCCGTCTCTACTAAAGGTGCAAAAAATTAGCTGGGCATGGTGGCATGTGCCTGTAATCCCAGCTACTCAGGAGGCTGAGGCAGGAGAATTGCCTGAACCCAGGAGGCGGAGGTTGCGGTGAGCCGAGATCGCGCCATTGCACTCCAGCCTGGGTAACAAGAGCGAAACTCCGTCTCAAAAAAAAAAAAAAAAGAGAGAGAACAGGCCGGGCGCAGTGCCTCACGCCTATAATCCCAGCACACCGGGTGGCTGAGGCCGGCGGATCACCTGAGGTTGGGAGTTTGAGACCAGCCTTACCAACATGGTGACATCCCATCTCTACTAAAAATATAAAAGTAGCTGGGCATGGCGGCTCACGCTTGTAATCCCAGCTGCTCAGGAGGCTGAGTCAGGAGAATTGCTTGAACCTGGGAGGCGGAGGTTGTGGTGAACTGAGATCATCACATCACTGCGCTCCAGCCCGGGCAACAAGAGCAAAACTCTGTCTCAAAAAAAAAATAAAAATAAAAAATAAAACAGCACCTGTGGGGGCCTCTCAGTGAAGCACTGCACCCACACTCAGCATACAGCCCCAGCCCCACCCCCACCCTGGACATCTCACCCCAAAATGCCACCCTCTCCCCTCTCCACACACTGGCTCCCTTGCTCCCACCTGTGCTGACTTTCACCTGTATACCTGCTTGCCTCTTCTCACCTGGACCTGCTTCCTGCTGGAGCTCCGGCTCACTGTTCCTAGCCCCTCCACCCTTCCCCAACCTTCTGTGGGAAGAGCCTCTGGCAAACTCGAGGGAAAGATAGCAGGAGGCCTGTCCAGGGACCCTGGACCAGCTGAGCCAGGAGGACTGACTTTGCAGGGCCTTAAAAACCCTGGAGGAGCCCGTGCGGGGTGCACATGGCGTCAGCACCAGCTCCAGGGCTGGCCCTCACCTCCTAGCTGTAACCCTCGGAGCCCTCCTCCCTCTGGCCTCAGTTTCTCCTGGTAAGATGGGTGGCTGGAACAGATGAAGCCTCCCAGCCTGGGCCTGGGATCTCCTAAGGCTGAGGCCACATTTCTGAGGTCTCCCCCGACTGCAGGGAACAGGGTAGGCGGGAAAGGGCGCTCCCCTGGGAGTTCTGAGGAGGGGGAAACGCTAACAGCACACCCCTCCCCAGCCTAATCCCGCTGGCTCCCCTCAGCTTCCTCCACTGCCAAAAAGCAGGCCGGACATGGGTCGGGGGTCCCTGGCTCTGCCCCCGCCCCCTGCATTGCCATCTGGGGTTGTTTATCAGGGACACGTCCTCCTCCCCCACTCTCCGTGCTCAGCCTTGGCAAGCGAGGACCACAGCCGCTCGCTGACCTCTGCTGGCCGCTGCAGGCACTGAGGGCTGGGCGGGGGCGGCGATGCAGGCGGGAAGCCGGGGCCCAGGGCCTGGAACTGCAGCTGGGTCTCCAGGGCAACCTCAGGGAACAATCTCACTGGAGGCTGAGCTCACAGCCCTTTCCAGGGGATGAGACTCAGCATATGGGAGACCTGCGGCCTAGACAGCCTTGCCCAGTGTGTCCCTGAGGCCAGTGACAGAGCTGGCCTGTGGCTGGGGCCCCTGGGATAGACAGATGGGCCCATCACTCACCACATGCAGTGACCCAGGTACTCATCATAATAGTAGAGGAGCTCAAAGGAGTCGATCTGAGGGAGGCACCGGCAGAGCAGAGTGGGGGAGGGGGTGCCAATGTCAGTCCAGGGAGGTGCTGAGGCCCCATGTAGCCCCTCCGACCACCTCCTCCCAGTCCCAGGCCTCCCCCACTGCCTTGTTCCCTACCCCTGGACTTGCCCTCTGTTAGACAGGCCCAGGCAGGAGCCAGTCTGTGCACCACTTTCTAAGAACCCTTGAGCATCCTAGCTTGGCCAGGCGATGGTGCCCTCACCTAGCAGAATGCCTTTAGTGGAAGGACAGGTGTGGCCAGGGGTGGGGGCAATTTCTTCAGCCTCCCAGGGCGGACTGTTCCCCAAGGGCTTACAGGCAGGGAGCAGGAGGGGGCCTCACCAGTGTCTCTGGCTTGAGATTCTTGATGATCGGGTTCTCACGGACAGACAGATGGTGCTGGTAGCCACTGAAGAGCAGGCGGTGATTGACAGAGTCGCCCACCAGGTGGATGCTGGCACCCATGATGAAGACGATGATGCTGACGTAGATGATGGAGCGGGGCAGGGTGCGGGGGGACCGCTCGATGAGCTGGGGTTCAGAGTGGGGTTGCCAGCGTGACCCCACCTCCATCATAGTATGTGACACCCTCTGCTTCCCCCCTCACACCTGGGGTGGGATGGACACTTCCAGCTGGAAAGCCACTTGGAAAAGTGGCGGGTCCCTTTTAGCAGGCCAGCCCAGCCTCCAGATCCTCCCGTGGCACCTATGAACCCAGGCGAGGCTGGGGAGCAGCACTGGCCCACTTTACCCAGGGAGGAAAAAGACCCAGAGGGCCAACTCCTTGCCCGAGGTCAAACATGAGCTGTAAGCTGAAGAGGACAGCCCAGCCTTCAGGGACAGCCCTGGCTATGTCCCTGGGTGGCTGGCCCAGCCTGCTGAAGGGACCCTCTGATTTCCGAGTGACTGGTCCACAGCAAACATGAAGAAAATGTCAGCTATTTAACTGAGAAAATGCTACTATTTAACTGAGAACACACTGGGATTCTGAGATCATACCCCTCCTGTTTCTGGAGATTTGAAATATCTGTCAATACAAAATGATGGTGATAGTAGATGGTGACACAGGCTGAGTATCCCTCATCTGAAATGTTTCAGATTTTGGATTTTGGAATATTTGCACATATACAACGAGCTATCTTGGGAATGCATATGCAAGTCTAAACATGAAATTAATTTGTTTCTTTTTTCTTTGAGACAGGGACTCACTCTGTCACTCGGGCTAGAGTGTAGTGGCTCAAGAGACCTTCCCACCTCAGCCCCCAGAGCAGCTGGGACTACAGGTATGTACCACTATGCCGAGCTCCCTTTTAAATTTTTTGTAGAGATGGGGTCTCACTATGTTGCCCACACTGGTCTCAAACTCCTGGTTTCAAGCAGTCCTCCCGCATCAGCCTCCCAAAGTACTGAGATTACAGGTGTGAGCCATCATGCCTGGAAAAACTTGTTTATGTTTCATATATGCCTTATACACACAGGCTGAAGGTAATTTTATATGTTAATAATTTTATACATGAAACAAAGTTTGTGGTAAGTACTTATGCGTGGAATTTTCTTTTTTGAGATGGAGTCTAACTCTGTCCCCCAGGCTGGAGTGCAGTGGTGTAATCTCAGCTCACTGCAACCTCCACCTGCTGGGTTCAAGAGATTCTCCTGCCTCAGCCTCCCAAGCAGCTGGGACTACAGGCATGTACCAACACGCCTGGCTAATGTTTTTTGTATTTTTATTGGAGACAGGGTTTCACCATGTTGGTGGGACTGGTCTTGAACTCCTGACCTCAGGTGATCCGCCTGCCTAAGCCTTCTGAAGTGCTGGGATTACAGGCATGAGCCACTGTGCCTGGGCCTAAATTTTTGTTTTTGTTTTTTTGAGATGGAGTCCTGCTCTCTTGCCCAGACAGAATGCAATGGCGTGATCTTGGCTCACTGCAACCTCTACCTCCTGGGTTCAAGTGATTCTCCTGCCTCAGCTTCCCGAGTAGCTGGGACTACAGGCGCCTGCCAGCATGCCCAGCTAATTTTTTTATTTTTATTTTTAGTAGAGACGGGGTTTCACCATGTTGGCCAGGCTGGTCTCCAACTCCTGACCTCAGGTGATCTACCCGTCTTAGCCTCCCAAAGTGCTGGATTATAGGCATGAGCCACCACACCTGGCCAGTTTTTTTGTATTTTTAACGGAAATGGGGTTTCACCATGTTGGCCAGGCTGGTCTCGAACTCCTGACCTCAACTGATCCGCCTGCCTCGGCTTCCCAAAGTGCTGGGATTACAGGAGTGAGCCACCGTGCTTGGCTAAATTTTCTACTTGTGGTATCATGCCAGTGCTTAAAAGGTTTCAGACTTTGGAGCATTTTGGATTTGAGATTTTTGGATTAAAGATGCTCAACCTATAGTAGTTTTAAAGCCCTTACTTGGCGGAGTATAAAGCCAGCAGTCCCTGCTCTGTGCTCCCAGTGACGTCTCAGGGCTCTCCAGGGTGGAGGATGGAGTTCAGCTGCTAGGGCCGCCTCTCCTGCCACCTGGCTACTTCCTGTCTTCCCAGTAGGTCCCTGACCTCTCCCTGGACCCCCAGTCACTCCTGCCTCAGTTTCCCCAAATGTTTTTTTGTTTTTTTTTTTTTTTGAGACGGAGTTTCGCTCTTGTTACCCAGGCTGGAGTGCAATGGCGCGATCTCGGCTCACCGCAACCTCCGCCTCCTGGGTTCAGGCAATTCTCCTGCCTCAGCCTCCGGAGTAGCTGGGATTACAGGCACGTGCCACCATGCCCAGCTAATTTTTTGCACCTTTAGTAGAGACGGGGTTTCACCATGTTGACCAGGATGGTCTCGATCTCTTGACCTCGTGATCCACCCGCCTCGACCTCCCAAAGTGCTGGGATTACAGGCTTGAGCCACCGCGCCCGGCTCCCCAAATGTTTTAGGGTTTCCCAAGCACAGCCTTGTCTTCAGGTCCTTGTATCTGTACAGCTCTCTGCTTCCCCTTGCTGGCACACCAGGCTGAGGCCTAAATCAAAAGCCCTTCTTTGGGGGGTCCTTTTCCATCCTTCCTGGCCAAAGGCAGCTCTGCCTCAGGCCCCAGGCCCTGGACATGCTGCTCTGTCACAGCCTTCACCCCCCAGCAGCAGGCAGGAGCATGCTTGAATTAGCACACAGGGCTTAGCATCACCTTCCTGCCAGGTGTGCAAAGAATGAGGATGACAGGAGAGAGTGGGGGCCGTGGGGCACAGTACCTTGAGCAGGAGAAAGGGCGTGATGATGTTGTAGGCCATGTGGAAGTAGTCCCCAACACTGGGCTTGTTGAGTGGAAACCATTCCAGAGGGAATACCAGCTGGGAGCAAACAGAAGAATGAGCTCACCCGGGCGCAGCCCCACATGGCCCTCAGGCCTCAAGGAATTCTGCCCCAAATGCTGCCCACCCCCACCCCCCCCACCCCTTGTCCCCCCATCATGTACACTTAATTCTTTCTGTGATCTCTGGACTTCCTGGCAGCCCTGGGACAAAGGTTTATCCAGACAGGGAAACTGAGTCCCAGAGGAGGTAACAGACTTTTCCCCAGATACAGAGGAGATATAATTCCAGGCAGGGCCTGACCTTGTGCCCCTCACCCATCAGATACCAAATAAATGGCTCTGATAGCAGCTTGGGAGTTGGCAGGCTCCTTGGGGACTCCGTTGTGGCACCAACTTGCTGGGTGACCCTAGGCTAGTCCTTCCCCTCTCTGGGCCTCAGTTTCCCCATCTATAACACAAGAGAGGTGCCCCAGAGGGCCTCCTTGAACTCTTTGGGTTTTGGCTTTCCAAGGTGAGTCTCCTGACTGCTAGGCCTTGGTGTGGAAAGTGTTCTATCCACTAAGTGGAGGAGCTGCTTCCAAACTAGGTTCAAAGTACACATTAGGAGACAAAGTAGAAGATAAGCATGCTCTACAAAGTAGCTTCAGCGTTTCCTTCCCTACCTCCCCAGACAGAGGCAGGCAGACCGGGGCAGTTCCTCCCTTAGAATGCCCTCTCCTCTGTGCCTCGGCCTTGTCCAGGCCAGCATGAAAACTCCTATGCAGGGTCAACGCATCTCACAATCCCCCAAACTGTACTCCTAGTATCTGTTGGTAGAAAACACATGTGATGCTCAAAGGTTTCAAGGAAGGATTTAGATGGTTACCTCTTTTAACGCAGACGTGCCACATTGGATAAACTAAACCTGCAGAAATAAAACTCCCAGAATGCAGCAATCTCAATCTCTCTCTCCTTCTCTTATTAAGTGTGCATGTGTGGATCTGTCTCTACCTACATCATATACATACTTGCTAAAATACTCTTCGTGATAGCAAAATACCAGAAATAGGCTGACTCTTCAATCAAACAGGAACAGTTGAATCCATGATAGTAATGCTTACCATGGAAAGTTAAGTAGCCATTAACAGAAACGACACCTTATATGTACCAACATGGAGAGAGATCTAGAATATATTCTATTTTTTTTTCTTACTTATTTTGATCCTCCTGCCTTGGCCTCCCAAAGTGCTGGAATGACATGTGTAAGCCCTCATGCCCCGCTGCACGATATAGTCTAAAAGAAAACAAGCAGGTTGCAGAATAAAGTATAAAGCAAAATCTCATTGTGGTTAGAAGGGAAAAGGATGTATACGTGTGTTTACATGAGCAGAGAAAAGAGTGAAAGGGTGTTCTCCAAACTGTCAGCAGTGGGACAGGAAAGGGGTAGGGTGAGCGTAACACTTCTTTATGTTACAACTATGACACGTTACTTTTATAACTTGTAAATGTTTTTGTTTTTAGTTGTTACAAATCTGCAACTGTTATGCATACATTTGAAAATCTCTGGAGTGTACATGAGCTTTCTGAATGTCTACTCTCCACCACGTCCCCACTTAGGGTTACAGTGGTCACAGTATCTCTGACCAGGATGGGGGAAGTGATCTGCCCAACAGGAGGCACTGTTATGCCAGTAGAAGCTGAGTGCCAGTGAGTAAGGGGAGCCACCAGCCCACTCCTGGCCTCATCTCTCCCTCTTCCTGGAGCACCAGTTTGATGGGCAGCTTCTTTGGCACCCAGTATATGGTTTCTTCATGCTGGAAGAGAGATCCAAGCAGCTGGTCCAACCAGTCTTCTTGGAGAGAACAGAAATGAAGCCCAGAGGACAGTGACTTGCCCAAGGTCACCCATAAACCCAACCAGATGCCCTGACTCTTGGCTCAATTCCTCTTATTTTTCCACATTTAAAAGGCAACCTTCAAAAAGTCTGCATGAAGGAGAACCAGCACCCACCATCACTCCCTGAAGGCAGTGCCAGGGGAGTCTCACTCTGTCGCTAGGCTGGAGAGAAGGGTGCAATCTTGGCTCACTGCAACCTCCGCCTCTCTGGTTCAAGCAATTCCCCTGTAGCTAGAGCCTCCCGAGTAGCTAGGACTTCAGGTGCATGCTACCACGCCCAGCTAGTTTTTGTATTTTTAGTAGAGATGGGGTTTCACCACATTGGCCAGGATGGTCTCGATCTCCTGACCTCGTGATCCACCTGCCTCAGCCTCCCAAAGTGCTGGCATTACAGGCGTGAGCCACCGTAACTGGCCTGGCAGGTTTTCTTTATGCCCATCAAGTCTTTGATTCCAGGAAGACAAGCTCGTTACTGACTTGCAATTAGTCAGTCTGCATGTCATTTAGGAACCTTCTTTCTCCTTAAATATTCCAGGTTGCTCTACAGTATCCACAATTTCTGCTTAATGGCTAGGAAACACACTCTATAATGGGCATAGCAAAACTCATTTACCCAGTCCCTAATGCTAGACACTCAAGTCGCTTCTAAGGTTTGTCTATTATAAACACCACTGCAAGGGACATTTTTGGGTTAGAGGAAGCTGTTGTCTTCTTGCTGATTATATCCTTGCAGGCAGATTCTTGGAAGGGTATTACTGGATCAGCAGGGTGAAGAGATTAGGATTCTGGATATTTATGTGACAGAGTTCAACCTTGTCAACCAACTTTTTGAAGGGGCTCTGAGGCCAGAGGGCCTGGGCAGATGCTGGCCTCTCTGCTTGCCTTGAGCCAATTACTTTTTCTCTCTCTCCTCAAGTTTCCTCATCTATAAAATTGAGATTGGCAATAGTGTTGATATGAGAATTAAATAAACTGAAACACATAAAGAGCTTAGAACAGAGTAAGCATTTGATATGTTAGCCACTATTCTTACCTTGCTATAACAATTGAACACCTGTTGTGTTAGGTACTATTCTAAGTACTAGTTATAATCTTGCCAAGTTGTTACTTATGAATTATTACTGCTTTCCAAAAGGGCTTTGCTTTTTGTTTGTTTTGGTTTTTGAGACAGGGTCTCATTCTGTAGCCCAGGCTGGAGTGCAGTGGCGTGAGCATGGCTCACTGCAGCCTCGACTTTCCAGGCTCAGGAGATCTTCCCAGCTAAGCCCTCAAGTAGCTGGGACTACAGGTGCACATCACATGCCCAGCTAATTTTCAAATGTTTTGTAGAGACGGGGGTCTTACTATATTGCCCTGACTGGTCTCAAACTCCTGAGCTCAAGTGATCTTCCTATCTCAGCTTCCCAAAGTGCTAGGATTATAGGCATGAGCCATCATGCCCGTCCCCAAAGGGGCTTTGCTAATTTGCACAATCACTAGCATTTACAAAGTGCCAGTTTCGGCACTGGATATTGTTAATTTTAATTTTTATTTTTTTGAGATGGAGTTTTGCTCTTGTTGCTCAGGCTGGAGTGCAATGGTGCAATCTTGGCTCACTGCAACCTCCACCTCCTGGGTTCATGCAATTCTTCTGCCTCAGCCTCCTAAGTAGCTGGGACTACAGGTATGCGCCACCATGCCTGGCTAATTCTGTATTTTTAGTAGAGATGGGGTTTCTCCATGTTGGTCAGGGTGATCTTGAACTCCCAACCTCAGCTGATCCACCCGCCTCAGCCTCCCAGAGTGCTGGGATTACAGGCATGAGCCACCATGGCCAGCAGGATATTTTTATTTTCACACTTGAATTTGCTGAGTGACTTTCAAAAAGTCACTCACCCTTTATCATCCAGTAAACTGAGAGAATAGGCCTGGATGCCTCCATAATCTTTTGGCTCTATGACTATGGCCCGTCAGGCAACTGCCAGCAGGTTAGGTGGAAGAGGTCTGGGGAACATGAATAGTCACACTGTGCCCCCTCTACCAAATAATGATACATGGTGATACTTCACTGAATTTTCTTCACATTCATCTATTTATTATGCAGCTATTGCCTATCAATTATCTATCTATCTATCAATCATCCATCCTCCCACTATAAGCAAGGGGCACTGGTGCCCTCCCAGCATCAATCTCTTCTATGGAGACCACCACTGTATACTAAAGGGTGAAGTAGCCTTGGAGGGCAGGGGCTGGTTTTACTGGATGGCAGTAAAAATTACCCACGGCTCATAGTCACATATAATATGCAAAACCAGCCTACGTACCTCAACTCCAGAAAAAAATAATACTATCCCAAGTTATCCCAAGGTAATGGGGAAGGACGGGGGGATGCTCCACTTCCTTTCCCATAGCCCTTCGGCTGTCTTGGTGATTCAGATAAACCTGGTTCACCTGCTTCCAGACACAGGCCAGAGGGGGCTACAGTATTACACTATGACTTGTTCAGGACCACCCCATGAGAGTCGGGGCACAGTATGACTTCAGCCCCGCCACTTGCTGGCAGTGGCCTGATGGCCCAAGTCACGGAGCTAAGGATATGAAGGCATCCGGGCCTATTCTCTCAGTGTACTGAGATATAAAGGAGAAGTGACTTGTCTAACTAAGGTCACTTGGCGAATTCAAGTCACACTAAGTGCCCTCAGTGCTGGTCGGGGCCCTGTGTACCGTTTTACACTCACCATGGCAATGGGGCGCCCAAAGTCCAGAACCCAGTTCTGCAGTGTGAAGTAGAACCAGAGGTCAAGGTGGAAGGGAGCCGCGCGGGCAGCCTCATCAGGGCTGACAGAGCCGTGCCTGGGAAGGAACCAGACAAG
The DNA here is from genome assembly GCF_048565385.1 of Saimiri boliviensis. Lineage (NCBI taxonomy): Eukaryota > Metazoa > Chordata > Mammalia > Primates > Cebidae > Saimiri > Saimiri boliviensis. The sequence continues at coordinate 10,226,795 of NC_133450.1, read as the reverse complement.
AGAGGTCAGCTCTTCTCTCCTCCTCCACCAAAATCTTCTCCTGAGATAAGCCACAAAGAGGTGTGGGGATGTGAAGACCGTTCTCAACACACAACTGAGTTCTAGGGATAGGGTTTTGCTGGAAATACTGGAGTCTGGCCCTGTGGTCAAGGGGAAGGTGGACTTCAGCTGCCCCGACCTTAGCTTCCCTGTGATTCAGGAAGGAAACAGCTAAACAGGTGTAACTGCTGGGCTTTCTCTCCTACCGAATGATGGAGGAAATTGAGTAAGGCAAAGGATGCAATCGTGGCTGAAAAGCCTAAAACATGATGATGGATGACGGCAGGGACCTTGGTTGAGCACTTAGTATATTCCAGGCACTATTGTTCGCTGTTTATACGTATTATCTCATTTAATCCTCATAGAAACCTTTCGAGGTTGAAATATAACCCCCATTTTACAAGTGACAGAACTGAGGCCCAAGAGGCTCAATAACTTGCTCAAGGTCACACGGCTAGGGATTTAAACCCAAACGACTGGACTCCTGAGCTTCTACTTTGAACCTCCATCCCATCGTTGGGTCCATGATGATTGGCCCATGGGATGGGCGTGTGACCAGAGCTGGGCCAATCAGAGCCCTCCAGCGAAATGTGCCTCAGAGAGACCGAAACGGATAGGGCCTCCTGCTCCCTTGATTCCAGCTCCTTTGATTCTATGAGGTCAGGCTGGGCTGCTGGTGTTCCTCTTCTCAGCAGTCTACAGTGGAACCTGAGGAGCCAGCAGAAGCAAGGTGATGTGAGAGGCACAGCAGGAAAGGGAGTGCTGCCATGACACATCTTTGGAGGCCTGTCCCTGCCACAAAGCACTGGTCATCTGCTGTTCACAGATGCACTAAAGTTCCAGCACCAGTGCTGCCTGCTCTCGGAAGCTTTTCCCAAAGCCCCACCAGCTCACTGCAGGGAGCACTTCAATGCCAACTCAGTGTGGCCATGACATAATGGGGCTGGAGTTGTATACTCCCATCTAGACCCTTGAGAACAGGGGTGACCTTTAAGGTTCTTCCAACTCACCCACCTCCCTATCAAAGTCCAAATCCTCTTTACAGAGTCCCTGCAATTACTTGCACACCTCCAGCGACAAGCAGCCCAACACCTCCTAAGATGACTGACATTTGAGTTTCATCATCTCATTTGTGCCAAGAACAGGCACCAGGTACCACAAATCTGTATTTCTCCAGAGTTCTGAGCTCAGGCCCTGGTCCCTACTCAGCAATTACTGGCTGGTTAAAACAGTCACAAGGACCAGTTACTCCTTTTTTTTTTTTTTTTTTTTGAGACAGAGTCTCGCACTGTCACCCAGGCTAGAGCACAATGGCGAGATCTCGGCTCACTGAAACCTTGAGATCAGGGGTGACCTTTAAAGTTCTCCTAAGGTTCAAGCGATTCTCCTGCCTCAGCCTCCCGAGTAGCTGAAATTACAGGCACCCACTACCATGCCTGGCTAATTTTTTGTATTTTTAGTAGAGACAGGGTTTCGCTTTGTTGGCTAGGCTGGTCTTGAACTCCTGACCTCGTGATCCACCCGCCTTGGCCTCCCAAAGTGCTGGGATTACAGACATGAGCCACTGCGCTGGGCTCTAGTGACTCCTTTTCTAGTGGCAAACATCAGCTTAGAGGCACTGCAAAGAATGTCTTCTGTCAATATTGCTGTTGCTTTCATAATTTTCCGGGGTCCCTTCCTGCCAATTCCAAGGATGATCCCTACTGGCTGGTAGAGTACCCCCACACAGCGGGGTAAGCTCTTGAGGGAATCTCATTTTCTGGTGGCAGCAAGACAGGTTGGGCAGGCCTTCCCTAGGTCAACTAAGTCTTCCTGTCCCCTCTATTCAGTACTCCTCGCCCCCTCATTGAACAACAACTGCGTGCAGTGCTAGGACTTTACCTGCACTATCTCATCTAATCTGTGTGTCTGCTTCACAGCTGAGGATACTGAGGCTTAGAGGGATTAGGTGCTCTTGTGTTGCCCAGGTTGGCCTTGAACACGTAGCCTCGCCTCCTCAAGCGCCAGGACAACTGGCCTGAGCCACAGCAGCTTCTGGGATTAGGTGATAAAGCCACCTATGTAGTAAGGAGCTGTGGTGACAATTCCTTTGTCGGGCTATTTCCCACCCCCTGCTTCTTCTGGTAAGACATGATATTTCCTTGGCCACCATAAGGGCCAGTGACCTAGGTTGGCCCAATGGGACTTTTCTAACTGGAGGTGGGGAAAAGAGCTCCTTTCTTTATTGGCACTGGGTTCTAAGAGTGCAAGCCCAGGACTGCCTACAGCCAAGATTCCACCCTCAAGAGACAGCCAGGTAAGAATGAAGTAGCCTCGCAGAGAGGATCAGGGAGAGGGGGAGAAAAAGCGCTGGCACTGTTCATGTTCCCGGTTTGTGATCTGGCCATATGAGCCAACACATTCCTTTTTGCTAAGGATGGTGGAGTTCACACTGGCTTTCTGTCACTTGCAGCCCAGTCATCCTGAATAACACACAGAATTCAAACCTGGGTTTATATTAATTCAAGACCTGTGCTCTTAACAGCTTGCTATTTTGTTTTTTGTTGTTTTTTTAGAGACAGGGTCACCCAGGCTGGAGTGCAGTGGCCTGATCACAGCTCACTGCAGCCTCGACCTCCCAGGCTCAAGCAATCCTCCCACCTCAGTCTCCTGGGTAGCTGGGACTACAGGTGCATGCCACTATGCCCAGCTAATTTTTTTTTTTGTAGAAATGAGGTCTCACTATGTTTAACAAGCTGGCCTCAAATTCCTGGGCTCAAGTAATCAACCCATCTCGGCCATCCAAAGTGCTGGGATTACAGCTGTGAGCCAGGGTGCCTGGCCAACAGCTTGCTATTCTGTTTTTGATTACTAGGCTTATCAGGAGATCAAGTTAGAAAGGGGTCATCGTGGCCTAGAGCAATATACAAAGCTTGCATAAAGGAAGGGAGCCTCAAGGCACAGAGGGAGGAATCTAACTAGACCGAAAAGCAGGAGAGCAGGGGAAAGGCCTGGAGGTGGAATTGAAGAAGATGCTGCAGGGAGCCAGATAAAGAGAAGGGAGGGGCGGCTGGATCTTCAGGCTGGACAGATATTCAGTAACTGTGAGGACTGCTCAGTGGTCTGAGACCAGTGACCAACACAGACGCCCTACCCAGCTCCTTCCTTAGTGACCATCAGGGTAAGGCTTCAAAAAGCAGACAGTGAGAGAAGCGCCTGCTGCTGAGCTTTGGAGGCCTGCTGAGAACAGGACTTATAAAAGGAGCTATGTCTGGAAGGCTGTGGTCCATGGCTATTTTTGCCAGCTATAAGTGGGGTCTCCGGAACCAAAGGGAGCACACAGCTCTTCTTAAAATTAAAGGTGTTGGCCGGGCGCGGTGGTTCAAGCCTGTAATCCCAGCACTTTGGGAGGCCGAGGCGGGTGGATCACAAGGTCGAGAGATCGAGACCAACCTGGTCAACATGGTGAAACCCCGTCTCTACTAAAAATACAAAAAATTAGCTGGGCATGGTGGCGTGTGCCTGTAATCCCAGCTACTCAGGAGGCTGAGGCAGGAGAATTGCCTGAACCCAGGAGGCGGAGGTTGCAGTGAGCCGAGATCGCGCCATTGCACTCCAGCCTGGGTAACAAGAGCGAAACTCCGTCTCAAAAAAAAAAAAAAAAAAAAATTAAAGGTGTTTATGCCCAAGACGAAACAGAATTCTATTTGGGCAACAGATGTGCTTATGTATCCAAAGCAAAGAACAACACAGTGACTCCTGGTGGCAAACCAAACAAAACCAGAGTAATCTGGGGAAAGGTAACTCAGGCCCATGGAAACAGTGGCATGGTTTATGCCAAATTCTGAAGCAACCTTCCTGCTAAGGCCATTGGACACAGAATCCGAGTGATGATGCTGTACCCCTCAAGGTCAAGGATCTAAGCTAATGAAAAGTTAATAAATAAATGCGGATTTGTGCTCTTGTTTAAAAAAAAAAAATGCAGACAGTGATAACCTACAGGCCCAAAGAATTTGGGTGGAAAAGGAGATAACAGCCTTCATTCAGTGTCTTGCTCTGATACCAACAAACTGGGCAAAAAGTGGGATATTCTCTATAAGAAATAAAGCTATTTTGAAAGCCTGAACACTTAGATGAGTGTATCTGGAAGTTATGGGTACCTAGCACATACTAGAGGCCCAGTGACTATCTCCTCCTCCACCTCAGGAAGCACCTTGGTCAATGAGAATCCCTGTCATTAGTACAGCCTAACTTAGTAGGACAGGCCAAAAAAAAAAAAAAAAAAAAAAAAAAGGAGGGGGGCTGGGGCCAGTGGCTCATGCCTATAATCTCAGCACTTTGGAAGGCCAAGGAGGGCAGATCACCTGAGGTCAGGAGTTCGAGACTAGCCTGGCCAACATAGTGTCTGTTATTTATAAACATATAAAATCAGCCAGGCACGGTGGCATGCCCCTGTAATCCCAGCTACTTGGGAGGCTGAAGCAAGAGAATCGCTTGAACCTGGGAGGTGGAGGTTGCAGGGTGCCAAGATCGCACCATTGCGCTCCAGCCTGGGCCACAAGAGTAAAACTTTGTCTCAAAAACAAAACAAAACAAAACAAATAAAAAACCCGTCTCTAAAAAATAAAAATGAAAATTAACTGGGTATGGTGGCATGTATCTGTAGTTCCAGCTACTCAGGAGGCCGAGGCAGGATGATCACTTAAGCCTGGGAGGTTGAGGCTTCAGTGAGCTACGATCGCACCACTGCGCTTTATCCTGGGTGACAGAGTAAGAATCTATCGACCAGAAAAAGCAGGCGCACAGGGTAGATATTCAGTACCCAGCTTGCAAATCAAGATTAGACTGGGTGCAGTGGCTCATGCCTGTAATCCCAGCACTTTGGGAGGCTGAGGTGGGCAGATCACGTGAGGCCAGGAATTCAAGAGCAGCCTGACCAACATGATGAAATGCTGTCTCTACTAAAGAAACAAAACTAGCCCAGTGTGGTGGTGCACGCCTATAATCCCAGCTACTGGGGAGGCTGAGGCATGAGAATCACTTGAACTCCGGAGGCAGAGGTTGCAGTGAGCTGAGACAGCATCACTACACTGTCTGAGCAACACAGCAAGACTGTCTCAAAAAAAGAAAAAGAAAAAGAAAAAAGACTGATGAACACCTGCATGGTTTTCTTCTCTTGGAACTCTGCCCACGGGAGGCAAATCATGGAACAATAAAGGCATCCTCTCACCCCGCTCCTGTCCTGGGGATGAGCAGCCTCAAGCCTGTCCCAAGTTCCTGGCTCCACAGACTTTGCACACGGAGCCCCCAGTCTGCGCCAGCTCTAGGTGTCAATCACTAGCAAATGCTGCTGAGAACAATGGGGATGGCACAATAGCAGGTAACCCGAAACAAGGTTATTAGACTCTTCTCTCCTTCCCAGCTTTACAAGTCTACCATATGGTGACAGTGACACCATGACAGTTGAGGAGTGTGTGGCGTACACTGAAAATACTTCAGGCTGTCAGCAGCACCTGCAGGGCTGCCTGGCAGAAAAGGAAGGGGTTTCATCCTGAAGAAGTCAAGCAATGACCCACAAATGGGGAACTACAGAGAGACTAATTTTGGTTCTATTTAAAGAATGGTGAAATATAAGACAATGAAAAGCTTGAACAGAAAAAAACTGAGGAAATGAAGGCAAATAATGAGAGAAGAAAGAAAGGCAACCAGAAACTCCAAGAAAAACAAAAGCAACATAAGAAAGCAAATTTAACTGGTAGCATTATTTGGCTCTGTTGGAACAATATATACATGGCTCAAATAATGTATACATTCTATATTAATTTTCAATGTGTAGAGTCAACTCACAGATAACACATGGAAGATAATTATGATTTTAAAGTAGAGATAAGTATAATCTACTTTGATAACATGAAAACAGAAGACAGAAATTGCAGGAAATGGTGAGGAAAGCTGAAGTTTAGGGTAGGGGACTAATATCCTCTTTTTATTTTTTATTTTTTGGGACAAGGTCTTGCTCTGTTGCCCAGGCTGGACTGCAGTGGCACAGTCCTGGTTCCTTGCAGCCTTGACCTACCAGCCTCAAGTGATCCTCCCATCTCAGCCTCCTGAGTGGCTAGGACCACAGAATGGCATATGCCGCCGTGTATGACTAACTTTAAAATTGTTTTCTTTTTCCTAAAGGAATCAAAGGCTGGGCGCAGTGGCTCACACGTGCAATCCCAGCACTTTGGGAGGCCGAGGCAGGTGAATTACCTAAGGTCAGGATTTCGAGACCAGCCTGGCCAACATGGTGAAACCTCATCTCCACTAAAAATACAAAAATTAGCTGGGTGTAGTAGTGGGTGCCTGTAATCTCAGCTACTCAAGAGGCTGAGGCAGAATTGTTTGAACCGGAAAGGTGGAAGCTGCAGTGAGCCGAGATCGCATTACTGCACTCCAGCCTGGGTGACAAGTAAAACTCCGTCTCAAAAAAATAAATAAAAAATAAAATAAAATTGATGAGCCAAGACATAGCAGTTGGGTATAGTTTTTTTTTTTTTAGAGGGTGGACTTTGAAGACTGTGTGGGTTCATATGCCAGCTCTGCCACTAATGAGATCTGGAGCAAGCTACTTTACTGCTTGGGCCTCAATGTCCTCATCTATAAAATGGAAGGGTCGTGGTTTAACTGATAGATGCAAAAACTTAGAGCAGGGCCTGATCCACAGAAAGTGCTACATAATGTTTGTGATTATTGTAAGCCTATTATTTGGAAATATGAATTTGACTCTGGTAAAAAGAGCTAAAGGAAGCTAAAGTGACTGTCTCTGGTGCCAGGGAAGGGTGGAACAGGAATTGGCAGAAAAGAATGGAGTTCCTGGGGGGGTTGCTTTTTAAAACTTGAAGTTTTTTGGCCGGGCGCGGTGGCTCAAGCCTGTAATCCCAGCACTTTGGGAGGCCGAGGCGGGTGGATCACGAGGTCAAGAGATCGAGACCATCCTGGTCAACATGGTGAAACCCCGTCTCTACTAAAAATACAAAACATTAGCTGGGCATGGTGGCACGTGCCTGTAATCCCAGCTACTCAGGAGGCTGAGGCAGGAGAATTGCCTGAACCCAGGAGGCGGAGGTTGCGGTGAGCCGAGATCGCGCCATTGCACTCCAGCCTGGGTAACAAGAGCGAAACTCCGTCTCAAAAAAAAAAAAAAAAAAACTTGAAGCTTTTAAAATTTGATTTATCATGGGCATTAATTATAATGCTTTCTTTTCTTCTCTCTCTTTTTTTTCTTCTTTGAGACATAGTCTCACTCTGTCACCCAGGCTATAATACAGTGGCACTGTCACAGCTCACTACAGCCTCCATCTGCCAGGCTTAAGTAATTCTGCTGCCTCAGCCTCCTGAGTAGCTGCGATTATGGGGGTGGGCCACCACAACCAGATAATTTTTATATATTTTAGTAGGAACGGGGATTCTCGACGTTGCCCAGGCTGGTCTCGAACTCCTGGACTCAAGTGATCCACCCACCTTGGCCTCCCAAAGTGCTGGGATTACAGGCATGAGCCATGGCATCTGGCCTAATTAAATACTTTCATTATAATACAAAAATGGGCAACAAAGCAGGTGGAAGCTGGCATAGGTGACCTTAAGAGGTAGTGAGCAAAGCACAGATGCAGCAAAGGAAATCCAAGCATCCTAGGAACTGGACAGGACGATTCTGCCTACTGTTTTGAGCAGCAATGATACTGTAGATGGGCTGAGGCCATGCTGTAGGGGGGCAGACTTCACCCTTCATCCAAGCCGTACCACAAATTTCCTCACATGGACTGTGTGCGTGCCAGTGCTCAGAAACTTCCCACGACTCCCCAGTACCTATGGGATAAAGACTGTGTCCTTAACCTGTCACCTAGGACAGGAACCAGGGTGAGACAAGTGAGGCCCCCAGGGCCCAACATGAGAGGCGGCACTCACTGTCAGGGCTGTGCACCCATCCCCAGCGCAAGTGCACTCCAGGCCTCACTCGAGTCCTAGACTTGCTGCAATTAAAGGTCCTTCGCAATCAGTCTGTATCTTCCTGTCACTTTCTTTTACAGCTGGCAAGTTCCAGCACCACTAAACTTCACCTGGGCCAACGTGACCTTTCTCCACTGTTTCCCTGGCTGGATGGAACAGCCTGTCTTCCCTGGGTCCTTTACCGAATCCTCTGAGATTCAGCTCAAGTGCCACTTCCTCCATGAAGCACTCCAAGATGACCTCTCACCCTCACTTGGGCTCTGTCTTTCCTGGTCCCTACTGGATGGTAAGTCTCTCCTACCTTCACCCTGCCCACCCCCTTAGTGCCTGGCACAGCGCTGGGCACACCACAGGCGCTTAAAGAATGCCTGCTTAATGCAGTGAATGTTTCTTATCAGTAAAACCGGACGAAAGTAGAATGGAGCTCTGCTCATGCCATCCAGATACACCAAAAACTTCGCCCCTTTGGTGACAAGGGCTCATTCATTCTCTGGACGGGAGCTTCCACCCTTCTCCGCTGTCTCTTCCATTACATTAGCACTTTCTGGGGTACCCCAGGTCAAGCAGAGCGCCTCCTAATTAACGGCAGAATCAAGTCCTACTCAGGGCTAGGGAGATCCCGAGAACCCGAGAACCCGGAGGCGGCGCCGGAACCTGCGGATAAGTTGGGGGCCCGAGTGACGAGGTGTGTGTGTGTGTCCCCAGCCCCTGGAGAGCTCTCCCAGCGCAGCGGCTGTCCTGGCACCCCCGCCCCCACCCAGGTCGCAGGGGTGCGCGGGAAGGGAGGAAACCCCAAACTCTGGGCGGGGGCTCCTGCCACCCCAGCGACGACAAAGCGGGGAGGCCGAGCCTCGCTGGGCCCTGGGGTCCCCAGGCAGAGACGGGAACGCTGGGGCGACGCCGCTGGGGTAGCGCGCCTCCAAGTCCCCCACGCTCCGCTCCGCCCCCGCCCGGGCTGCACATGAGGTTCCGGCCCCGCAGGCCTCGGAGCGTCACGTGGCGAGGCCCCGGCCCCGGTGCCCAGGCTTCGAGCCCGCCGCTCCCCCCGGCCGGCACGCGCCCACCTGGCCTGCAGGAAGGAGGCGCCCAACTGCGCGCCTGGGCCACCCGCCGCTCCCGGGTGCTGCCGCCTCCGCGCCGCCTCCATGGCTGCCCTGCGGGCTCCTCAGCCCTGGCTTCCCGAGGAAGACACCGGCTCGGCTTAGCTGGCCTGGCGGAGGCCACTGTAAATTCCCAGCGCGGGGCGGGCCCGGACGGGCGGGCAGGAGAGCGCGGCCCCTGGGAGGAGAGGGCGGGGGTGCGGGGAGGGGCGGGGCGGAGGGAGGCGGGCCGGGCGCGGCGGGTGTGGCCTCCTCGCGGGGCGGGGCTGCTGACCGGCCTGGGCTGCGCGCGGGACCACCAGCGGCCTGGCATGTATTGGGGTCCCCTGTCTGCCTAGGGACGGGAATCTCTGCCTAGGCTGGCTGGGTTGGAGTAGGTACCTGGAGATAGACTAAGTTGACTCAAATGCGCCCCCTGGGAACAAGGCAATGTGGGATTTCCCTTGTTCTTGAGGGTGGAGACGAGGAGGCTGCACTGGATACCTGCCACGAGTAGCGCCCGCGTGGTGCAGCACGTGGGTTGCGGATGTTCTAGTGAGGGGCCTGGGTTGCTGGCGGTGACAGTGGGAAAGAGCAAGTGTGTGACATCTAGAGTCATGTGGGAGGTACGGTGACTGCGTCCCTGAATGTAGGGGGTGAGGGGAGAAGAGTGAGGCAGTGGCCGGGTTCTGCCCCTGGGTGGATAGTGGAGGCACCCCCCGGGGAAGTGGGTTGGAGCAGATTTTGCATAAATAAAGATTCATCCTTGGACGCATTAAGCTTGAGTTTGATCAGGAAGGTTGTTAGACCCGTGGTCTGAAGCTCAGGTGAGACCTGGGAGCCCAGCGGACAGGCTTGTGAGTCACGGGAACATACATGACAGACAACCTAAGGGGACAGTGTCCCCAAGTGAAAAGCAGAACCAAGGGTCAAACCTGAGGACAGCCTGCAGGGCAGATTGCCAGGGCTTCATTAGTGGTGCCACTTTGAACTAGCTGTGATGCAGGCAAATGGCTCAACCACTCTCAGCCTCAGTTTACTCATCTAACCAGAAGATGCCTATTGTGTCTACCACATTGGGGTTGTGATGACTAAATGAAGTAATGCTCACAGAACCCTTAGCAGAGAGCCCTGCACTGGTGGACTAGTTATTTACAATAGTCCCTCTTGGGACCTGAGATTTCCCTTCACAGAAATGTTACCTCCCACACCACTCTCGATGTCACAGACTCTCCCTTTCCACAATCACTGTCAGCAACCCAGGCCCCTCACTAGAACAACTGCAGTCACCCCCCAATCTCCCCCAGAGCCCCATGCTACACCACGCCACACTACACGTGCAGGCCTCCAGACCTGCCTCCTTTCACCCAGCACTCAAGCCGCTGCAGAAGCAATGTGCCTCATGGAAGGGCTGTGCCTCAGATGCAAATGCAATGTGCCATTCATTCCCTGCCCCGTATCCTTGGTCTGCTTCCCAGACCATGAGGGGTCTCGGCTATGCCTATTTCCATTCCATTTTCTTTCTTGTCTTTCTTCTTGGGAGCTTTTTACTGGGTTTATTTCTTTCCCCTTTGGTCAGAACCTGCATGTCCTTTCTTGGCCGTGGGAGGCTGGGGCTGCCTGCCTGGGAGTCATTTTCCATCAGCCCCATCCTGGGCTCTAGGAGCCCACAGGCCACACCTCAATCCCCATACTGGTCCCCTGAAGGACGTATTTGCTTTAAAGCTTTCTTCTGTCATTTGACCCACACCAGGTCCTAAGGAGAGCAGGTGATGTCTCTGTTTTGCAGCAGAGAATACCTAGGCCCTGAGTTGGAGTAGTGTGCTCAAGGTCAGCTAAGGACAGCACTCAGACTGGGTCCCAGATTTAATTCTGGTGAATCTGATCTACACATCAATCTTGGTATATATCAGAGAAGGATTGAGGTTTCCCACTCTGACCCCAATTTCTTATCCTCTGCAGGCTTTGCAAGCCTGCTGGGCTCCAGAGGGAGGGGCATGAAGTGCCCATGATGTCATCATCAATTTAATAACACTCAGAGGTGGGCTTCCAGCCATCAGAGCATGAGGCTGTGTGGAGGGAGCCTCTCTAGCTTATTTAATCCTCCAATCCCTTAAATACCAACACATCTGTCTTCTGTCTGGAGCCCACTGCTGCTGCCTGAGTGGAGGGGAGTCCAACCTGGCAGGCGGCCAGGCCTTTCTGAAAGAACAAGATGAGAATTCTCCCTGTCTGGTGGGTTTATCAGCCCCCTCTCTTTCCCATCCCAGTAGGACACATTAAAAACACCATCTTCGTGGCCAGGCACGGTGGCTCATGCCTATAATCCCAGCACTTTGGGAGGCCGAGGCAGATGGATCACCTGAGGTCAGGAGTTCGAGACCAGCCTGACCAACATGGAGAAACCCCATCTCTACTAAAAATACAAAATCAGCCAGGTGTGGTGGCACATGCCTGTAATCCCAGCTACTCGGAGGCTGAGGCAGGAGAATTGCTTGAACCTAGGAGGCGGAGGTTGCGGTTAGCCGAGATCGCGCCATTGCACTCCAGCCTGGGCAACAAAAGTGAAACTCCCTCTCAAAAACAAAAACAAAACAAAACAAAACCAACACCATCTTCGTTAACTCTGAAGTTGCATGGAAATTTGGGTGAGAAGGATAGACTAAAGCTGAGGGGTACACATTTTCAGGATCTTTTTGGTGATTGTCCGAGAACGTGGGCCCTGCACATGAGAAGAGAGTCTAGTCTCAGGTCTTTTTGAGCTGCAATTTCAGTGACCAGCATCAAGAAATCTCTCAACTGAGAAGGTCCTTTGGTATTATGCAACTCAGTGGTTTTGACTTCTTTTAGTAGAGGTTGCCAGTGCTTTTCAATTGTAGCTGTGTCAGATACTTTCAAATGTGCCGCCTAAGATCTGTTAGACACACCAGTCTTCCAGGTCCTTGCCACTTGTTTTATCTGGCTGCTGTGACAACTGACTTCACCCAGGCACAAGCCAACTGCACATCACAAGTCAACCCACCCTTTGGCCCCACACCCTTGGCCTCAGAAGTGCAGGAGTGTTGGACACTCCTTGGAGTGAACTTTGACCAGCAAGAGACAGGGATTGGCAAACAAATTTTTCTCTCTTCCTCTTTCTGGACAGACTGACCTAAGTCCTGAGTTCACACAACCACTTTAAAGAAGGTCCTGGGCCAGGCGTGGTGGCTCACACCTGTAATCCCAGCATGGTGGGAGCCCGACGTGGGTGGACCACTTGAGGTCAGGAGTTTGAGACCAGCCTGACCAATATGGTGAAACCCTGTCTCTACTAAAAATACAAAAGCTAGCTGGGTGTGGTGGGCATGCCTGTAATCCCAGCTACTTGGAAAACTGAGGCAGGAGAAATTGTATGAACCTAGGAGGCAGAGGTTGCAGTGTGCCAAGATCACGCCACTGCACTCCAGCCTGGCAACAGAACAAGACTCCATCAATCAATCAATCAATCAATCAATCAATCAATAAAGTCCTGTAAGGTCTAGCATCCATCCGGATGGAGCGGTGGACACCTCAGCAGTGCAGCTCCTGTGTGCCCTCCCTCCCACTCCGTCTCACTCCCCTCTGTCCCCACTTCCCCTTCCAGACACTGCACTCCCCTCACCACAGTGTTAGCATATACTGTGGCCTGCTCTGCTTCTTTGGAGACCTGGGCTAGGACAAAGATCTTTCCAGGGTGCTCAGTATATTAAACACCTACAAGGGGCTGCCCTGAGTGAAGGGAAGCAAGGCCCCAGATGCCATCGCTTCTCCCCTTATGGTTCCAAGGCCATGGGCAAGGTGATTCCAAAGGGCTCTCTGGAAAGCCTTTGTTCTTGCCTAATTCCATCATTCTGCAGCTGAAGAAGATGAAGCCTAAAGCCACACAGCGAGTTAGAAGCCAAGCCAGGCCAGAACCCAGTCTCTACTCCTAATCCAGTACCCTTTCTATCCAGTCTCTTAAGAGCATTTGAAAATGTGTCCTTCCCCAAAACATCTTCCCATACTGGCCTGCCACCAGAAGGCTCTGAAGGCCCCTGCTAGACTGCAGCTACCATCTGAGAGGCATGACGCACAGACTCCTAGATCCTGAGGCTGAGACTCCAGAAGGCAGATAGAGGAAGTGGGACAGGGAAGGCTCAGTTACTCTGGAGAGAGGTGGCCAGGAGGGGCCTGACTAGGGATCTCTATATGTAAGCTGCAGGATTGTGCATGGTGAGAAGGCTGCACACGGAAAGACAGCAGGGGACTGGGGTACTGGGGAAGATGGGACCACAGAAGGAGATGGAGACTGTCTTTCTGTGTCAACTGGTATTGCCTGCAGGACACGCCCCGTCAGGCTGAAGAAGCTAGGAGGGTAACCAAAAGCCACACTGTGGGGAGAGAGAAAGGTGTTTGCCCCAGTTTGCTTTTTTTTTTTTTTTTTTTTTTTGAGACAGAGTTTTGCTCTCATTGCCCAGGCTGGAGTGCAATGGTGCAATCTCAGTTCACCACAATTTCCGCCTCCCCAGTTCAAGCAATTCTCCTGCCTCAGCCTCCCAAGTAGCTGGGATTACAGGCATGCGCCACCTCACCTGGCTAATTCTGTATTTTTAATAGAGACAGAGTTTCTCCATGTTGGTCAGGCTGGTCTCGAATTCCTGACCTTGGCCTCCCAAAGTGCTGGGATTGCAGGCGTGAGCCATCACACCTGACCTCAGATTGCTTTAATTCAGTTTCTTGTGGGTGTGATGACTAGAAACAAGGGGGGACAGATTGATGACAAAAGGGGATTTCTACTACAAGGATTCAGGGGTGTCTTAAGAAATCTAAGCATAAGGATGCAGTTGGGCCTCAAGAACTGAGAATGGTGCCTCGACTTTGGGAGCTCAAGAAGTCACCTCCTGCAGAGCTGTTTCCATGTCATCCTTCTCTATTTCTCCCTGCAGACTGGCTTTCCCTGCTGCCCAGGAAATACAGCAACCTTTGGCCTCAGTTAGCAGCTCCCAAGTTTATCTTTCTTCCATCCAAGAGGTAAGCAGAATGTGCCTGGCCTCTTCTGGGCCCAGTTCGAAATTCCCATGGAGGGATTCTGATTGGATGGCTTGAGCCAGTGCTTACCCTGAGGCTGGCGTGTACCAATATGGCTGCTCCTTCTCTAACCAAACAGCCGTGGGAGGGAGAAGTGTACAGTTCACAGCCCTGGGCTTGCACACTTGAACAAAAGCCGTAATATAGGAGATTTTGTGCTGTACTTCCACCCCTTAATGGAAGAGATCACTGCCTTCTACATGTGGCTAAAAATTCAGACCCTGTCCAAAAGCCTTCTGTCCCCACGACAGCCCAGAGTTGAATTGTTCTCTGCTAGCCCCTTCCCCTCTCCCATCTGCTGCTAAGAGCTGGGAGAAGCTGAGAGGCTCCCAGGGCCCGCCACTGTCCTTATGTCCTCCCTTTTTCCTTGTCATTTCTTTCACTCTTAACAATTGATATAGGCAGGGTGCGGTGGCTCACGCTTGTAATCCCAGCACTTTCGGAGGCCAAGGCAGGTGGATCATTTAAGGTCGGGAGCTTGGGACCAACCTGGCCAACATGGTGAGACCCTGTCTCTACTAAAAATACAAAAATTAGCCGGGCGTGGTGGCGGGTGCCTATAATCCCAGCTACTTGGGAGGCTGAGGCAGAAGAATTGCTTGAACCCAGGAGACTGAAGTTGCAGTGAGCTGAGATCATGTCACTGCACTCTACCTGGGCAACAGAGTGAGAATCTGGAATCTGTCAAAAACAAACAAACAAACAAACAAAAAACACAAAAAAACACAACAACAACAAAAAACCCCAATTGACATTCATTGTACAGTTGCTGCGTGCTAAGCCCTGGTCTCAGTGCTTAATGTGTATTATTGCATTTAATCCTCACAGTAGCCCTGTGGGATAGAGTTAACCTTGGTGGCTGCTTATAGATGAGTTAACTCAGGCACAGAGAAGGTGAGTCATCCTCCCCAAACCACATAGCCTGTCCATGGTGTAGTCATAGTTGGACTTGGGCAGCCTGCCTCTGGGACCTGCATTCTCCAGAAACCACCACGCAATTGCCTGAACAGACAGGCCATGGAGGCTGCAGGGAGGTCTTTCCATAGCCACAGTGAGCCCCGACTAATAGCTGCTTTGAAAACAGTTTCAGAATTGTCAGCCCGAACTCTGTATAGTCAAACTTTGAAATTTAGTCACTTATTAGAGTGCTGCAGGAGACCCACAGCTATTAGTCTTCAGAGAATTTTGGCAGGACATGGAGGTTCATGCCTATCCTCAGCATCTATAGTACCAGCTACTCGGGAGGCTGAGATGTGAGGACCACTGGAGGCCAGGAATATGAGGTAACAGTGAACACTCCAGCCTGGGCAACAGAACAAGACCCGGTCTCTAAAATAAAAATATGAATAATAATATGGTCCCATATAGGTTAATTCAGGACTGTGTAATTCCGGAAATGCCAACCAAATTCTCTGAGACTTAGTTTCTTTACCTATAAAATGGGCATGATCACAGCAGCATCCTTCAAAGTTATTGGGAGGCTCAAATAGTGGTAGAAGCCTGATAACTATTGTTCGGATGGCAAGAAACATGGGATGCTCTGGAAAGGCAATTTTTAATCCAGAGGAAGTGCGAAGACTAGAAGGTCAGCACCAACATGGAGGGTGTCTGGAGGACTTCCTGGATCCCCTCCAGCCCCACCAGGTGGTTCAGTGTGTCCCTCTTCAGGAGTGGCCCTGAATTTCTTTCTGGGCTTTGAGTCTATGGACTATTTTTTTTTTTTTTTTTTTTTTTTTGAGACGGAGTTTCGCTCTTGTTGCCCAGGCTGGAGTGCAATGGCACGATCTCGGCTCACCGCAACCTCCGCCTCCTGGGTTCAAGCAATTCTCCTGCCTCAGCCTCCCGAGTAGCTGGGATTACAGGCACGCGCCACCATGCCCAGATGATTTTTTGTATATTTAGTAGAGACGGGGTTTCATCATGTTGACCAGGACGGTCTCGATCTCTTGACCTCGTGATCCACTCGCCTCGGCCTCCCAAAGTGCTGGGATTACAGGCTTGAGCCACCGCGCCCGGCCGAGTCTATGGACTCTTGAAAATACCATGTAAAGTTCTGGTTCTAGGCTGGTCACAGTGGCTCATGCTTGTAATCCCAGCACTTTGGAAGGCCAAGGTGGGTGAATCACCTGAGGTCAAGAGTTCGAGACTAGCCTGGCTAACATGGTGAAACCCCATCTCTACTAAAAATACAAAAATTAGCTGGGCATGGTGGCAGGCACCCGTAATCCCAGCTACTCAAGAGGCTGAGGCAGGAGAATCATGCCTCCAGTGGCATGATTCCTGAACCATCATTTCTAACCTTGTGGTGGCTAACTTTAATCCTTCTGCTACCCTCAAGTTCCTGGCAGACATTGATCTTTCTGTCATCATAGTTTTGCCTTTTCTTAAATTTCAGATTCCTGGAATCTTGCAGCTTTCTCCGTCTGGATGCTTTCACTTAGCATGATGCTTTGAGATTCATTCATGCTGTGTGTATCAAGAGCTCGGTTCTTGTTATTGAGTAGGATTCTATTGTTTGAGAGTACCGCAGTTTGTTAATCCATGCACCGGCTGAAGGGCATTTGAATTGTTTCCAGTTTGGGGCGAGTGTGATAAAGCGGCTAGGAGTGCATCACTGACAAGTTTCTGTGTAAACATATTTTTCATTTATCTCCGGTGAATACCTAGAAACGGGATGGCTGGGTTATACAGTGAGGATAGGTTTAACTTTATAGGACATTGCACACTGCTTTCCAAAGTAGCTATACCATGTCTAATGATCTTGTGATGGTTCATACTGAGTGTCAAATTGATTGGATTGAAGGATGCAAAGTGTTGATCCTGGGTGTGTCTGTGAGGGTGTTGCCAAAGGAGATTAACATTTGAGTCAGTGGGCTGGGGTGGGAAAGGCAGACCCACCCTTAATCTGGTGGTGGGGGGGTACCTACTGTCTAATCAGCTGCCAGCACAGTTAGAATATAAAGCAGGCAGAAAAACATGAAGAGACCAGGCTGACCTAGCCTCCCAGCCTACATCTTTCTCCCGTGCTGGATGCTTCCTGCCCTCGAACATCGAACTCCAAGTTCTTCAGTTTTGGGACTCTGACTGGCTCTCGTTGCACCTCAGCTTGCAGATGGCCTATTGTGGGACCTAGTGATCGTGTGAATTAATATTTAATGAAATCCCATGTATGTATATATATCCTATTAGTTCTGTCCCTTTAGAGAACTCTAATATAGATCTTTAATCTTAAAAACTTCAGATACTCTGCCTGGTAGTAGCAGTCAGGAAATATTCCCTTCTGGGTTTATAGCAGTAGGTAACCATAGTAATATCCTCTTGATGGAGAGAATGAAGTTGAGCATGTAACTCTCATGGCCTGGAGATCTTTCATTGCTGCAATGTGAGAGGAAAGCTCTAAACTGGGTCATCCACCCTCGCTACTATCTCTCACACTCCCTTGCCCTTCCAGGATTTTCTCATGTTGGGCCCTAGCCTGAGTGCCAAGAACAGAATCAGGTCAAGGCAGTCTATACATAATGTATGGATTGTCTGGGAATTAGGTTTCTACCTAAAGCAAAAAGCCCCAGTTGCCTGACTTTAAATTAACTATTCATTTGTTAGGCTACAGGATCCCCCATCAAACAATGGGCAAGTTATAATTCTAAATGGACCCAGCAGACAAAGCAGGATCCTTTTCCCTAGCTGTGCAATTAACCAGAGGCAGTTCTCAGTTACCCGATTAGTGAATAGGCATTTGTTAAGCTGTACCAGGATAAGGCACACACAGAACCAGTATTTCCTGCAACCCTGACTGTGCTCCCCCAACTGCTCCGTGGGCATCGACATTGCTCCGTGACAGATGATTAAACAGAAACTTGGAGATGGGAGTTAACCTGGTCAAGGTGACCCAGCAGAAGCCAGAGTGGATGCCTGGGTCTTTCTGCTATGCTGCTCCTGTGTCTTAGAGAACCAAGTCTACCATGCATGAAACAAGGCAATCCAGTGTTTTACTCAGGACAATTCTGAAAACAGCTGAGTAAACTGACCACCGCATAAGATGACGCTTTCCTCATAAAAAACGCTGTTTGAGTTGGGAGTTTGTTACTGATTAAGGTCTTGACACAGGTGATAAAAATCTCATACAAATAAAGTTATTACAAATAGATACCCTTATAATATTTTGTTAGTAAAACTATGCTCAGTGTTTATGAGAAAGACCTGAAGACATGGTAGATATTAAAAACACGAGCAGGCCTATTCCACTACAAATTTTTTATACAACATGACAAACTTCACTAATAAAATTTAAAACAAATATGCTAACAATGGTTAACAGTGAACTTTTCTTTTTCTTTTTGAAATGGAGTTTTCGCTCTTGTTGCCAATACTGGAGTGCAGTGGCGCAGTCTCAGCTCACTGCAACCTCTGCCTCCTGGGTTCAGGCGATTCTCCTGCCTCAGCCTTCCATGTAGCTGGGATTACAGGCACCCGCCACCATGCCCAGCTGATTTTATTTGTATTTTTAGTACAGATGGGGTTTCACCATGTTGGCCAAGGCTCGTCTTGAACTCCTGACCTCAAGTGATCCACCCATCTCAGTTTCCCAAAGTACTGGGGTTAGTAGGTGTGAGCCACCATGCCCGGCCTACCAAACATTTAATTAGAAATGCTTTTGTGTGTGTTTAGAAAAGCATTGGGGAAAAAAATCAAATGGCTTTGGATTCTTGATAAAAGCTGGTCTGCAAAAGCTTCTTAAGCTGATAAGCAACTTCAGCAAAGTCTCAGGATACAAAATCAATGCAAAAATCCCTAGCACTTCTATACACTGACAACGGGCAAGGTGGAGACAAATCATGAATGAAATCCCTTTCACAATTGCCACAAAAAGAATAAAATACCAGAGCCGGGTGCGGTGGCTCAAGCCTGTAATCCCAGCACTTTGGGAGGCCGAGGCGGGTGGATCACGAGGTCAAGAGATTGAGACCATCCTGGTCAACATGGTGAAACCCCGTCTCTACTAAAAATATAAAAAATTAGCTGGGCGTGGTGGCGCGTGCCTGTAATCCCAGCTACTCAGGAGGCTGAGGCAGGAGAATTGCCTGAGCCCAGGAGGCGGAGGTTGCGGTGAGCCGAGATCGCGCCATTGCACTCCAGCCTGGGTAACAAGAGCGAAACTCCGTCTCAAAAAAAAAAAAAAAAAAAAGAATAAAATACCTAGGAATACAGCTAACAAGGGAAATGAAGGACCTCTTCAAGGAGAACTACAAACCACTATTCAAGGAAATTAGAGGACACAAACAAATGGAAAAACATTGTATGCTCATGGTTAGGAAGAATCAATATCGTGAAAATGGCCATTTTGCCCAAAGCAATTTATGGATTCAATGATATTCCATTAAACTACCATTGACATTCTTCACAGAATTAGAAAAAAACTATTTTAAAATTCACATGGAACTCAGACAAGGCAATCTTAAGAAGAAAGAACAAAGCTGGAGGCATCACTCTATCTGACTTCAAACTATACTCCAGGGCTACTGTAACCAAAAAAGCATGGTAATGGTACAAAAACAGACACATACACCAATGGAACAGAACAGAGATCCCAGAAATAAGACTTCACACCTATAATCATCTGATCCTTGAAAACCTGACAAAAACAAGCAATGGGGAAGAGATTCCCTATTTAGTAAATGGTGCTGGGAGAACTGGCTAGCCAAATATAGAAAATTAAAACTGGACTCCTTCTTTACATCATATACACAAATTAACTCAAGATAGATTAAAGACTTAGCTGTCAAGCCCAAAAATATAAAAACCCTGGAAAAGGCCGGGCGCGATGGCTCACGCCTGTAATCCTAGCACTTTGGGAGGCAGAGGTGGTCAGATCACGAGGTCAAGAGATCGAGACCATCCTGGCCAACTTGGTGAAACCCTGTCTCTACTAGAAATACAAAAATTAGCTGGGCATGGTGGCGTGCACCTGTAGTCCCAGCTTCTTGGGAGGCTGAGGAGGCTGAGGCAGGAGAATTGCTTCAACCCGGGAGGTGGAGGTTGCAGTGAGCCGAGATTGCGCCACTGCACTCCAGTCTGGCACCTGCTTTTGCGCCACTGCATTCCAGTCTGGCGCCTGGCTACAAAGTAGTAGCCACTCCAGTCTGGCGCTCTGTCTCAAAACAAAACAAAACAAAACAAAAAAAACCCTGGAAGAAAACCTACACAGTACCATTCAGGATATAGGCACAGGCAAAGATTTCATGAAAAAGACGACAAAAGCAATCACAACAAAAGCAAAAACTGACAAATGGGATCTCATTAAACTAAAGAGCTTCTACACAGCAAAAGAAACTATCAACAGAGTAAACAGACAACCTACAGAATGGGAGGAAATTTTTGCAATCTATACATCTGACAAAGTTCTAATATTCAGCATCTATAAGGAACTTAAACAAATTTACAAGTGAAAAACAACCCCATTAAAAAGTGGTCAAAGGACATGAACAGACACTTTTCAAAAGAAGACATACATGCGGCCAAGAAACATATGAAAAAAAGTTCAACATCACGGACCATTAGAGAAATGCAAATCAAAACCACAATGAGATACCATTTCACACCAATCAGAATGGCTATTATTGTAAAAAGTCAAAAAACAACAGATGCTGGCAAGGTTATAGAGAGAAAGGAATGCTTTTATATTGCTGGTGGGAGTTTATACAGATACATGCATGCATATGTTCATTGCAGCACTATTCACAATCGTAAAGACATGAAATCAACCTAAGTAGCCACCAATGATAGACTGGTTAAAGAAAATGTGTTGGCCAGGTGTGGTGGCTCATGCCTGTAATCGCAGCACCTTGGGAGGCCGAGGCGGGCAGAGCATTTGAGGTCAGGAGTTCAAGACCAGCCTGGGTAACATGATGAAACCTTGTTTCTACTAAAAATACAAAAACAATTAGGCAGGCATGGTGGTGCATGCCTGTAATATCAGCTACTCAGGAGACTGAGGCTGGAGAATCATCAGTGAGCTGAGATGGCATTGTTGCACTCGAGCACGGGCAACAAGAGTGAAACTCCATCTTAAAAAAAAAAAAAGAAAAGAAAATGTGTTACATATACACCATGGAATACTATGCAGCCATAAAAAGGGATGAGATTATGTCCTTTGCAGGGACATGGATGGAGCTACAGACCATTATCCTTATCAAACTAATTCAGGAACAAAAAAGCAAATACTACATGTTCTTATAAGTGGCAGCTGAATGATGAGAACACATGGACACATGGGGCCTGTTGGAGGGTCGGGGGTAGGAGGAGGGAGAACATTAGTAAAAATAGCTAATGGAAGCTGGGCTTAATACCTGGATGATGGGATGATTTGTGTGCCACCATGGCACACATTTACCTTGTGTAACAAACCTGCACCTCCTGTACATATACCCCTGAACCTGAAATAATAGTTGGAAATTAAAAAAAAAATCTAGGCTGAGATTTTCTACATAGCTCCTAATTTCTTTTTCTCTTTCTTTCATTTCTTTTCTTTCTTTCTTTGTTTCTCTTTCTTTCTTTTCTTTTGAGATGGAGTCTCCCTTCGTCACCGAGGCTGGATTGCAGTGGCGCGATCTTGCCTCACGGCAACCTCCACCTCCCAGGTCCAAGAGATTCTGGTGTCTCAGCCTCCTGAGTAGCTGGGACTGTAGGCACGCACTACTGTGCCCAGCTAATTTTTGTATTTTTTAGCAGAGACAAAGTTTCTCCATGTTGGCCAGGTTGGTCTCGAACTCCTGACCTCAGGTGGTCCACCCACCTTGGCTTCCCAAAGTGCTGGGATTACAGATATGAGCCATGGCACCTGGCCTCATTTCTTTCTGATCAGGTTCTTACTCTCCATGAACAGGATCAACAGATCAATGTCAGAGATCTTTGAACTGCTTGAAATTGTGTGCAACATGTGTTGAGGATACATATATATTTTTCGGGAATCCCTAGCTTTCATTAGATCTTCAAAGGCCTCTGTGATACAGTCACAAGTTTGAATCATTTATTTCTTCAGTTTTTTTTTTTTTTTTTTTTTTTTTTTTTTTTTTTTTTTTTTTTCCCTGTTGCAAGCAGTAGAATCAAAATTACTCCACTGACTTTAGGGGAATGTTGAGTGGGAATAATTATTTTTTAAGTAGCTTGGATTTTCTGTTTTGGGCAGTGATTGAACTTTTAGTAAAATCTCTGAAAGGCTTACTCTCCATAAAGCAACTGGATCCTGGGGGTGGGGTTAAGGGAATACTTTTTAATTTTAATTTTAATTTTTAAAGACAAGGTCTTCAGCCGGGCGCGGTGGCTCACGCCTATAATCCTAGCATTTTGGGAGGTGGGCGGATGGCCTCAGCTCAGGAGTTTGAGACCACCCTGGGCAACACGGGGAAACCCTATTTCTAGTAAAATACAAATAAGCTGGGCGTGGTGGCCTGCGCCTGTAGTCCCAGCTACTCCGGAGACTGAGGCAGAGGTTGCAGTGAGCTGAGATTGCATTGCACCACTGCATTCCAGCCTTGGTAACAGAGATTCCGTCTTAAAAAACAACAACAACAACAAAAACCCAAAAAAACCCCAAACGAACACAACAAACAAACAAACAAACAAACCAGAGTCTTCCTCTGTCTGGCACAATGACACGATGATAGCTCACTGCAGCATTGACCTCTTGGGCTCAAGCCATCCTCCCACCCCTGCCTCCCGAGTACAGGCGTGCGCCGCTATGCTTCACTAAATATTGCATTTTTTGTAGAGATAGGGTCTTGCTATATTGCCCAGGTTGGTCTGGAACTCTTGGCCTCAATCAGTCCTCTTGCCTCGGCCCCTCAAAGTGCTGGGATTACAGGCGTGAACCACAGCAGCCAGCCCCCTCCACCCCCAAATGATTTTAATGCCTTGCTGGGTTCCCCACCACTAAAATCAAACCACCCACAAAGTTGTGGCTCTGAGACTGCGGTAGGGAGCACAGGAAAGATCCGGCCGTCTTCAGGGCAAAGGCTCTGGAAATCCTGCCCTGGGGTCAGTGACGAAGTGGGGGGGATCTGATCCAAGACTCCACATAAGCTTAAGTCTCTCTAAGGGACTGTGTATTGTCACTGCCGAAAGGTTCTGAGGTCTCCGCATCGCAGAGAAGGCAGGAACTACATTTCCCAGAATCCTCTGCCGCGTGGGGCTTCCGCAGAGCCTGCAAATGAGAAGGCCTGGTGCGAGATATCTGGAATGCAGGAGAAAGGGAGAGGGTGCAACTTTGCAGAGGGGCGGCAGGCGGACGCATAGGCAGGCGTTCGCTGCAGCTTCTGGGTGTGCTCCTCCAGCGTCATCTGCAGTGGTGCTGCCACCTGAGTGAGTGGGCGGGAGCCTCCGGGAGACCCTTGAGATTAAAGTGGCCTCAGAGCAAGCCCTCGAGCTCCACCCACTTGGGTGCTGCAGACTGAAGTGCCGCGGTAGGCTCCCTTACCTATGCTCACACAGCCACCCAAGGATTGTATAAACCTCTGTCTCTTACGTACTTGGCATGCCAATGATACATTTCTTGCCTCTTGGTTCCAAATTCACTTTTTTTTTTTTTTTTTTTTTTTTTTTTTTGAGACGGAGTCTAGCTCTGTTGCTGGCTGGCAGTGCAGTGGCGCGATCTCAGCTCACTGCAACCCGGCCTCCCAGGTTCAAGCGATTCTCCTGCCTCAGCCTCCTGAGTAGCTAGGATTACAGGCACGTGCCGCCATGTCTGGCTAATTTTTGTATTTGTAGTAGAGATGGGGTTTCGTCGTATTGGCCAGGTTGGTCTTGATCTCCTGACCTCGTGATCCGCCCACCTCGGCCTCCCAAAGTGCTGGGATTACAAGCGTGAGCCACCGCCCCTGACCCAAATTCACTTTTTAAAACGTGCTCTGTGATAATGGGCAAAATTCCTTTAAACTTATTTCCTTATGGTGAGCATAACTTAAGCCTTTTCAGTAGAGGGCCTTGGGTGACCGTTAGGGGATGAGATGCTTCTCCTGCTGGCTCTGGCGCTGTATCTTCCATGACTGGTGAGAGTGAGAGGCCATGTGGTGCACTGTCCCAGTCACGCATCCAGGACACAGTCCCTCAGTGACCTCAAAGCCTCAGCCCGGCCTGGTAGTCACCTGCCTGTGGCCCTCCAACATGGACAGTGGCTGCTTCAGGCCTCCCGCCCCCAGTGGTACCTTGACTCCTTCTCTGACCTATGGTCAGAGTGCCGCAGAGAATGCTCATTTACCTGACAGCTCACCTGGGCCCCACAGGTTGTTTCTTTCCTTTCTAGTGACAGGACAAGCTCTGGGCCAGGTCACCTTGTGAACTTCTCTGCCATTCAGTGGGCTGCAACCACATCTCCAGTGATGTCTGAACCCAGCTCTGGGGAGGGAGGGCCTCTCAAAGTTTGCCTTACTTTAGGTAGTTTCTCTTAGCCCTGTAATTCTCTTGACATCTTGTAGTTACTGTTTAATCATTGATTAATCGATAGATAGATAGATAGATAGATAGAGTCTTGCTCTGTTGCCCAGGCTGGAGTGCAGTGGCATGATCTTGGCTCAGTGCAACCTCTGCCTCCTGGGTTCAAGTGATTCTCCTGCCTTGGCCTCCCAAGTAACTAGGATTACAGGCACGCACCACCATGCCTGGCTAATTTTTTTTTTTTTTTTTTTTGTAATTTTATAGAGATAGGATGTTGTCATGTTGGCCAGGCTGGTCTTGAACTACTGAATTGAAGTTATCCACTCACCTCGGCCTCCCAAAATGCTGGTGTGAGCCACCGCAGCTGGCCTCTTTATGTTAAATTTCATCTGTTTAAATCACTGTAGTTTCTGTCTCCTGATTGGACACGGATAGATACATTTGGAATACATAGGACACAGAACTTCTGTTTTCCTAACCACACACTGAGTGGCAGAGGCTAACATAGCTCTGTGTCTGTCAACACCCTGGCACCCAGAAGAAGCAAATGTACATGCTGTCTGGGGTTTACTTTTTTGCTTAGGTCCTTGGGACTCATTTATTCATTTAACAATGATTTGTTAAGCACCTGTTACATTTCAATCATTGTTCCAGATCAGGCATCCCTAAACTTTTTACACAGGGGGCCAGTTCACTGTCCCTCAGACCGTTGGAGGGCCGCCACATACTGTGCTCCTCTCACTGACCACCAATGAAAGAGGTGCCCCTTCCTCAAGTGTGGCAGGGGGCCGGATAAATGGCCTCAGGGGGCTGCATGCGGCCCGCGGGCCATAGTTTGGGGATGCCTGCTCTAGATAATGGGAATATAGCAATTAATGAAACAAAAGTCCTGCCTTGCATTTGCCCAGAAATGTATTAAACACAGAAGGAAACACGCCACCATGAATGAGAACAGATGAGAAAACAAACAACAAACAAAAATTTAGAGTCCTAAGGTTTTTGGTTATTGAAATGTTCAAATAGCAGATTTTAAATAACTAGGAAATGTTTAAATAAATAAAACATGGTATCACAGAATAAGCAAGGGATGAAAAAGGCAATCAATAACACATGTTGAAGAAGATGTGGACAAATTGGAACTTTCATATATTCCTGGTGGGATTATAAAATGGTGCAGCCCCTTTGGAAAACAGTCTGGCAGGTTCTCAAACTGTTAAGTACAGAGTTATTACAAGACCCAGCAATTCCACGTCTAGATATAGAACCAAGAAATCTAAAAACAAAGTCCACAGAAAAACTTACACATGAATGTTCATAGCATTATTCATAATAGCCAACAAGTGAGAACAACCCAAAATTCATCAACTGGTACATAAATAAATTCTGGTATACAAATTCAGTGGACTATTCATTCAGCTATAAGAAGGCACTAAGTACTGATGTAACATAGTTCAACCTTGGAAACATTATGCTAAGTGAAAAAAGCTAGTCACAAAAGGCCATATGCTGTATTAGGCCATTTATGTGAAATGTCCAGAATAGACAAATCTACAGACAGGAAGTAGACATAATGGGGACAGAAGGAATTTGATAGTGACAGCTAATGGAGACAGGATTCCTCTTTGGGTTGGTAGAAATGTGCTGGAATTAAATAGTGGTAATGACTTCACAACTCCTGTGAATATACTAAAAACCACCAAATTATATACTTTAAAAGGATGAATTTTATGACATATGAATTATATCTCAATAAAGCTATTATTTTTTTTTTTTTTAAAAAAAGCAAGGCAAAGACCTTTGACCAGATATAGCTGAAAAATAAGCAAATAGAAATTTTAGAGCTTAATTTGTTGACATTAAAACTCGAGGGAGGCCAGGCACAATGGCTTGTAATCCCAGCACTTTGGGAGGTGGGGTGGGAGGATCTGTTGGGGCTAAGAGTAGAAGACTGGCCTGGGCAACATAGTGAGACCTCTATCTCTCTTAAAAAAAAAAAAAAAAAAAATTAGTCACTGTGGTGGCATGCACCTGTAGTCCCAGCTACTGAGAAGGCTGAAGCTGGAGGATCCCTTGAACCCAAAGAGTTAGGGCTGCAGTGAGCCATGACTGTGACACTGAACTCCAGCTTGGCAACAGAGACCCCATCTCTAAAAACAAAATGAAGCAAAACAAAACAACAGTTACAAGAACTCATTGGACAGGCTAAACAATAGATTGAATACAGTTGAGTAGTGAATTGGTAAACTGGAAGACAGATTGAGAAAATTATCCAAAATGTAGCACAGGGGGTTAAGGAGATACAAATATGAAGGAGGAGTTAAGAGAAGAAAGGGTAGAATGAGATAGTCAAAAAAATATCCAATCAGAATCCCAGAAGCAGAGAATAGAGAGAATAAGGTAGAAGCAATATTTGAAAAACTAGCTAGTGGATAAGAATTTCCAGATCTAAGGCCGGGCGCGGTGGCTCACGCCTGTAATCCCAGCACTTTGGGAGGCCGAGGCGGTTGGATCACGAGGTCAAGAGATCGAGACCATCCCGGTCAACATGGTGAAACCCCGTCTCTACTAAAAATACAAAAAATTAGCTGGGCATGGTGGCACGTGCCTGTAATCCCAGCTACTCAGGAGGCTGAGGCAGGAGAATTGCCTGAACCCAGGGGGCGGAGGTTGTGGTGAGCCGAGATCGCGCCATTGCACTCCAGCCTGGGTAACAAGAGCGAAACTCCGTCTCAAAAAAAAAAAAAAAAAAAAAGAATTTCCAGATCTAATAAAAGACAAAAGACATGAGTGGCTCATGCCTGTAATCCCAGCACTTTGGGAGGCTGAGGCATGTGGATCACCTGAGGTCAGAAGTTCAAGACCAGCCTGACAAACATGGAGAAACCCTGTCTCTACTAAAAATACAAAAATTAGCCGGGTGTGGTGGCGCGCCCCTGTAATGCCAGCTACTAGGGAGGCTAAAGCAGGAGAGTTGCTTGAAGCCAAGAGGTGGAGGTTGCAGTGAGCTGAGATCACACCATTGTATTCCAACAGACACTCTTGAAGATAAAAAAAATAAAATAAAATAAAAAAATAAAATAAAAAAAAAGACACGAGCCCACAGCATACATCAAGAAGATTAAAAGTCCGGGCATGGTGGCTCATGCCTGTAATCTTAGCACTTTGGGAGTCCGAGGTGGGTGGATCACGAGGTCAGGAGATCGAGATCATCCTGGCCAACATGGTGAAACTCTGTCTCTACTAAAGAAATACAAAAATTAGCTGGGCATGGTGGTGCACGCCTGTAGTCCTAGCTACTGGGGAGGCTGAGGCAGGAGAATTGCTTGAACCCAGGAGGTGGAGGTTGCAGTGAGCCCATATCACACCACTGCGCTCCAGCCCGGTGACAGAGTGAGATTCCGTCTCAAAAAAAAAAAAAAAAAAAAAAAAAAAAAAAAAAAAAAAAAATTGGACTACAAGTCAAAGACTGTAAAAAGTGACAAAGAAGATCAGTATGTAATGATAAAGGAGTCAATTTAGCAAGAGGATATAACAATTATAAATATCTATGCACTCAACACTGGAGTATATACCCAAATATATTAAGTAAACATTAATAAACCTCAGGCAGAGCTAGGCTGTGATACAATACAGTAGGGGAATTCACCACCCCTCTTTTCAGTAATAAACATTATCTACACAGAAAATCAACAAAGAAGCATCAAACTACACACTAGACCAAATAGGCCTAACTGACATTTCAGAACATTTCACCCAACTACTGCAGAATAGACACTCTTTCGGCAAATACATGTAACGTTCTCCAAAATAGACTGTATCTTAGGCCACAAAACAAGCCTGAACAAATTCAATAAAGTAGAAATTATATCAGATATCTTTTCTGACCACAATGGAATAAAACTGGAAATCAGTAACAACAGGGATCTCAGAAACTACATAAATAGATAGAAATTAAACAACATGCTCCTGAACCACCAATGGGTCAATGAAGAAATTAAGGAGAAAATTTTCAAAATTTTCAAACACTTTGGGAGGCTGAGGCGGGCGGATCACGAGGTCGAGAGATCGAGACCATCCTGGTCAACATGGTGAAACCCCGTCTCTACTGAAAATACAAAACATTAGCTGGGCATGGTGCGTGCCTGTAATCCCAGCTACTCAGGAGGCTGAGGCAGGAGAATTGCTTGAACCCAGGAGGCGGAGGTTGCGGTGAGCCGAGATCGTGCCATTGCACTCCAGCCTGGGTAACAAGAGCGAAACTCCGTCTCAAAAAAAAAAAAAAAAAAAAAAAAAAAAAATTCAAACAAATGAAAATGGAAATATAACAAAAATCTATGGGATATGGTAAAAACAGTACTAAGAGGGAATTTTATAGCAATAAATGCCTACATCAAAAAAGCAGAAAGACTTCAAATAAACCACCTAATAATGCACCTCAAAGAACTAGAAAAGCAAGAACAAGCCAAACTTATTAGAAGGAAATTGTTAGAATAAAAGAAATAATAAATATCAGAGTAGAAATAAATGAAGACTAAAAAAATGCAGAAGATCAATGAAATGAAAATTGGTTTTTTGAAAAGAGAAACAAAATTAACAGACCATTAACTAGACTAAGAAAAAAAATTGAGAAGTCCTAAATAAATAAAATTAGAAATGAGCTGGGCACAGTGGCTCATGCCTGTAATCCTAGCACTTTGGGAGGCTGACGAGGGCAGATCACTTAAGGTCAGGGGTTTGAGACCAGCCTGGCCAACATGGTGAAACTCCATCTCTACTAAAAATACAAAAATTAGCCAGGCGTGGTGGTGCCTGTAATCCCAGATATTCAGGAGGCTGAGGCAGGAGAATTGCTTGAAACTGGGAGGCAGAGTTTGCAATGAGCTGAGATCGCGTCATTGCAATCCAGCCTAGGGGGCAAGAGCAAAACTCTGTTTAAAACAAACAAACAAAAAAATAGAAATGTAAAACAGTTGGGGCAAATTTTTTTTGTGTAAGACCACAGAGGCACAGACCACAAAACAAAAAATAGACAAATGGAATTATATCAAGCTAAAAAGCTGCTGCACAGCAAAGGAAACAACGAAGAGAAGACAGCTCAAAGAATGGGGGAAAATATTTGCAAACTATTCATCTGACAAGGGAGATTAATAACCAGAATATATAAGGAGCTCCAACAACTCAATAGCAAAAACAACAAACAAAAAACCAAACAACCAAACAACAACAAAACCCATTCAATTTAAAAATGGGCAAAAGATCTGAATTGACATTTGTAAAAAGAAGACATACAAATGGCTGACAGGTATTTAAAAAAATGTTCAACATCACTGGTCATCAGGAAAATGCAAATCAAAGTCACAATGACATATCATCTCACCACAGTTCGAATGACTTTTTATCAAAAAGACAAAGAATAACAGATGCTGGTAAGGTTGTGGAGAAAGGGGAACTCTCAAACACTGTTGGTGGGAATGTAAATTCTTACAGCTGCTATGCAAAGCAGTATAGAGGCTCCTCAAAAGGCTAAAAATAGAACTACCATATGATCCAGCAACTCCACGTCTGGGTATATATCCAAAAGAAAGGAAATCAGTATATTGAAGAGAGAGTTGCATTCCCGTGTTTACTGCAGCACTATTCGAAATAACCAAAATATGGAATCAACCTAAGTGCCCATCAATTGGATGTATGGATAAAGAAAATGTGATATAGATATACAATGGAATGCTGTTCAGCCATTAAAAAGAATGAAACTGTCATTTGCAGCAACATAGCTAGAACTGGAGGTCATCATGTTGACTGAAATAAGCCAAGCACAGAAAGACAAATGTATCTCATGTTCTAACTCACATGTGGGAGCTAAAAAGTGAATCTCATAAAGATAGAGAGTAGATTGGCAGTAGGGGTGGGTGAGGGGATGGAGAGGTTGATTAATGGGTACAAATATACAGTTAGGAAGAAGAAAGAAGACCTGGTGTTTAATAGGGTTACTGTAGTTAACATTAATCTATTGGACATTTCAAAATAGCTAGAAGAGAATAATTCGAATGTTCCTAGCATAAAGAAACGATAAATACTTGAGGTGACAGCTATCCCAATTGCTCCGATTTGATTATACAAATGTACTAAATTATCACATGTACCCTGATAATATGTACATCTATTATATATCAATGAAAAATTAAAAAAAAAAATTCCTACCAAAGAAAGCCCAAGTAGTCCAATAGCTATGGGAGAAATGGAATCAATGGCTTAAAAAATATCAAGCCTAGATAGTTTTCACGCAATTCCTAGCAGATTTTCGTGGAACAAATTATACCAAACATCAGAGCTTATCCTACCCATCTCTACAGAAAATACAAAAATTAGCTGGGCATGTTGGTGCACACCTGTAATCTCAGCTACTTGAGAGGCTGAGGCAGGAGAATTGCTTGAGCCCGGGGGTTGGAGGTTGCAGTGAAACAAGACTGCCCCACTGCACTCCAGTCTGGGTGTTTGATTTTTTGTTTTTTGAGATGGAGTTTCACTCTTGTTGCCCAAGCTGGGGTGCAATGGTGCGATCTCAGCTCACTGCAACCTCTGCCTCCCTGGTTCAAGATTGTCCTGCCTCAGCCTCCCAAGTAGCTGGGATTACAGTCACACACCACCAGGCCCGGCTAATTTTTGTATTTTTAGTAGAGACGGCATTTCACCATGTTGGCCAGGCTGGTCTCGAACTCCTGACCTCAGGTGATTCCGCCTGCCTCATCCTCTCAAAGTGCTGGGATTACAGATGTGAGCCACTGTGCCGGCCTGAGATACTATAGTTTTTTTGTTTGTTTGTTTGTTTTGTTTTGTTTTGAGACGGAGTCTCGCTCTGTTGCCCAGGCTGTGGGCCTGAGATACTATAGTTTTGTTTGTTTGTTTGTTTGTTTGTTTTGTTTTGTTTTGAGACGGAGTCTCGCTCTGTTGCCCAGGCTGTGGTGCAGTGGCGCCATCTCAACTCACTGCAACCTCCACCTCCCGTGTTCAAGCGATTCTCCTGCTTCAGCCTCCCGAGTAGCTGGGGCTACAGGCGCGTGCCACCACGCCAGGAGGATTTTTTGTATTTTTAGTAGAGATGGGTTAATCATGATGCTTTTGATCTCCTGACCTCGTGATCCGCCCGCCTGGGCCTCCCAAAGTGCTGGGATTACAAGCGTGAGCCACCATACCTGGACTAGAGTTTTTAAGAGGGCTGTAGTTTCCCTCTTTCACCACTACAGGGCAGGTTAGCACCTCAGTGAAATAAGTGCTGAATGGGAAAGGCTGGTGAAAACGGGCTTGTACCTAATTGCAGTATTAGAGACACTATGTTGCTCAGTCTGTTGTCCAATTCCTGGCCCGAGGTAATCCTCCTTTTTCGACCTCCCAAAGTGCAAGAATTACAGGTATGAGCCACCGCCCCCCAGCCTTTCCCCCGACTCCCTGCCTTTTTTTTTTTTTTTTTTTGAGACTGATTCTTGCTCTGTCTCTCAGGCTGGAGTGCGGTGGTGTGATCTCGGCTCGCTGCGACCTCTGTCTCCCAGGTTCAAGCGATTCCCTGCCTCAGCCTCCTAAGTAGCTGAGATTACAGGCGCACACCACTATTCCCAACTAAATGTTTGTATTTTTAGTAGAGGCAGGGTTTCACCACTTTGGTCAGGCTGGTTTCGAACTCCTGACTTCAAGTGATCTGCCTGCTTCGGCCTCCCAAAGTGCTAGAATTACAGGCGTGAGCCACCATACGAGGCCCTTTTTTACCTTTTTAAAACGTGGTTACTAGAAAATTTAAAATTACATATGTGGCTTGCATTGTAGATGTGTTGGGCAGCACTGCTCTAGGCGTTATTACCAATACAGTACTTGTGTATTATAGCACTCGTGTATCACAGTATTAGTTATTACAATACTGTCCTTGCTCTCCCTACACACGGGCCTGGCTTCGCGAGTGTGGCCAGTGCAGTCGCCCAGGACCCCCAATTAAGAAGGGCCTCGCTCTTAGTTTAATGCTCTGCTCTCATTGCCTCGAAACCCTTTGAATTTGAGTTTTCTTTTTTTTTTCTTTTTTCTTTTTCTTTTTTTTTTTTGAGACGGAGTTTCGCCCTTGTTACCCAGGCTGGAGTGCAATGGCGCGATCTCGGCTCACCGCAACCTCCGCCTCCTGGGTTCAGGCAATTCTCCTGCCTCAGCCTCCTGAGTAGCTGGGATTACAGGCACGCGCCACCATGCCCAGCTAATGTTTTGCACTTTAAGTAGAGACGGGGTTTCACCATGTTGACCAGGATGGTCTCGATCTCTCGACCTCGTGATCCACCCGCCTCGGCCTCCCAAAGTGCTGGGATTACAGGCTTGAGCCACCGCGCCCGGCGCGAATTTGAGTTTTCTAAGCGAAGTCTCACAGGACAATGGAGCCTGCGCCAGGGGCTTGCACGCCAGGCTCAAGCCCGCCCCGCCTCCCTCCCTCCTGGGGATGGCTCCCAGTGTCACTGGCCGGGGCCTGCCTCTCGCTTGCGGCTCCTGCCCAGCACCGGCTGCATTTCCCGCCCAGGTAGGGTCCTGGGAGCGGCTCTGGGGAGGGTCAGGGGCGGGGTGTGGTGATGGCCACGCATCCCTTCCCCGGGCTTCTCCGGCCCACCTGGATGTAGGGACTGAGCGCGACTGGCGCAGAGGTCGCAATACCGCTGGGGGCTGCCTGGTGCGGTGGGGTTGGGCCGAGGGTCCACGGGAAGGAGAGACACCCGGCCTGACTTCTGCGGGCCTCTCCCCGCCAGGGAGCGCACGGCCGCGGCGCCCAAGGCCTGGCAGCAACGGAACGCACGCGCCCCACGTCGCCGCGGGCCTGCGCGTGCCCCAGAGTATCCGCGTGCTCGAGGGAGCGCGCCCGCCTCTGGCTCCGAGCTTGGGGGAGGGGCGGCGTGGGGGAGGGAGGATCCTGTTTTCCTGCTTCCAACCTTCCCGAGTCTTTGCTGTGCTGTTTGTCTCTTCTGGATAGTCAGAGCACCCTCTGGGGACAAGCCGTAACACAGGAATTGTGTCACCCGGTGATTCCACATCGCTCAATATGAAGACGAATGGCAAAATTCGTGCTAAGAATTTAAAATTGTATTTTTTCTTTACCTAGAAATTAAGTAGCATATAAAAAGCACAAGTCAGGAGAAGATAGAAGCGAGGTGAAAGCTTTTTCTTGCCTTTTGAATAAGGCGTCTTCATTTTGCACTGGGCCCACAAAGTTTGTGGCCAGTCCTGCTTCCATAATCTTAAATTCCAGGCTCTGACCACTGCTTTAGAGTTGTCCAGCACAACAAGTCCAGGAACTGTTTGATTCCAATAAGACCTACAGTTAATTCATCTTACCACCTTTTCTCTGACCTTCACCTCCTACATACATACATATATGTACATATACATATGTTTATGTATATATATATATCCTGTCTTCCCTCCTTTCCTGGTTTAAGTTACTGTTGTTGTTGTTGTTTGAGACGGAGTTTTGCTCTGTCGCCAGGTTGGAGTGCAATGGTGAGATCTCGGCTCACTGCAACTTCCGCCTCCTGGGTTCTGGGAATTCCCCTGCCTCAGCCTCCTGAGAAGCTGGGACTACAGGCACGCACCACCACATCTGGCTAATTTTTTATATTTTAGTAGAGACAGGATTTCACCATGTTGGCCAGGATAGTCTCTGTCTCCTGACCTCGTAATCCACCTGCCTCAGCCTCCTAAAGTGCTGGGATTACAGGTGTGAGACACCGCGCCCAGCCCCAAATTTCATTGTCCACTATTATAGTCATTCTTTTTTTCTTTTTTTCCTTTTTGTGGAGAGCGGGATCTTGCTATATTGCCCAGGCAGGTCTCGAACTCCTGGGCTCAAGCTATCCTCCCGCCTCTGCCTCTCTAAGAGCTGGGATTACAGGCGTGAGCCACAGCGCGCCCGGCTATTATGGTCATTCTTGTGGACATATGCTGATCTCCCTTGCCCCGTCTCCGTTTTCAATACCCCTCTCGCCAACTCTAGGAAAACCCAACTCTCTGCTCTGTGTGGTCTCTCAGGCTCCACTAGGCAACCCTGGGTGCTTCACTTTGCAGTCTCCAAAGAGCAGCAAGAGGGGAAGCCCCAGTGTGCAAGAGCTCTTCATACCTCTGCTTTAAAGTCATACTCCCCGAGTTCCACTGGCCGGCACAAGTCACAGGGCCAGGCTCAGCCTCAAAGGGTGGAGAAATAGATTCTCTCTCTCAATGAAAGAAGCTACAGAGTTACATTGTGAAGGGGCTCACGTACATAGATGGAGAAAATTTGTGGCAATTTTTTGCCGGAGAAGTAGATTCCATCTCTCAATGAAAGAAGGTACAAAGTTCCATTGTAAAGGGGCTCATGTACATAGATGGAGAAAATTTGTGGCAATTGTTTTTCAATCTACCACAAACTTTAAAAGGAAAGAAAGTATATGTTAATCTTTCTCCTCCAGAGAGGCATGTTATCTGCAAATCTGGCTGTTCTCTCCAGGAACCTCGGTTATTGAGGTAATAGGAAGGAGAGACGCAACTTTGTCAAATCATTAGATTCTCCAGAATTATGATGGTCTGATCACTATATGTAAGGTGACTACTGCTTTAAAAACTTTTTTTTTTTTTAATACAGGGTCTCAGTCTGTTTCCCAGCTGGAGGGTAATGGTGAGATTACAGCTCAGTGTAGTCTCGACCTCTGGGGCTCAGGTGACCCTCTCACCTCAGCCTCTTGAGTAGCTGGGACTACAGGTGCATACCACTATTCCCAGCTAGGTTTTTTTTTTTTTTTTTTTAAATCTTTTGTAGAGTCAGTGTTTTGCCATTTTGCCTAGGCTGATCTTGAACTCCTGGGCTCAAGCTATCTGCCTGCCTCAGTCTCCCAAACTGCTGGAATTATAGTCTTGAGCCACCATGACCGGACCCCACAAAGAAACTTTTAAATATCTATTGAGTACAATGTTTTGCATGAATTATAAAAATACTTGTTTCCTATGACATTATGAGCTAGGTATTAGTAACCCCATTTTGTTATTGAGGAAATTGAGACACAAAGTAGTTAAAATATATGCATGAAGTCACACAAGTAGGAAGTGGCAGAATCCAGACTTAAATCCAGGTCTGTTTCAAGCCAGAGCATGTACCACTATGCTTTGTTATCTTTTAATGTGGTTCATTCGTTCTTTCTTTTTCTTCCTTCCTTCCTTCCTTCCTTTCTCTTTCTTTTTTTTTGAGACAGAGTTTCGCTCTTGTTACCCAGGCTGGAGTGCAGTGACACAATCTCGGCTTGGCGCAATCTCGGTTTGGCACAATCTCAGCTCACCGCAACCTCCACCTCCTGGGTTCAAGCAATTCTCCTGCCTTAGCCTCCCAAGTAGCTGGGACTACAGGTGCGCACCACCATGCCCAGCTAATTTTTGTATTTTTAGTAGAGACGGGGTTTCACCTTGTTGACCAGGATGGTCTCGATCTCTTGACCTCATGATCCACCTACCTCAGCCTCCCAAAGTGCTGGGATTATAGGTGCGAGCCACTGTGTCCAGCCTTAATGTGGTTCTTTCTAAAATACGGCTTGCTTCATGGGCATAAGCATGGCGGATAAATACAGATGGTTCCCAACTTATGATGGTTTGACTTATGATTTTCCAACTTTGTAATGGTACAAAAGCAAAACACATTCAGTAGAGACTGTACTTTAGGTTTCCAATTCTGTTCTTTTCCCAGCTATGGTACTGGCAATGTGGTAGGATACTCTCCCATGCTGGGCAGCATCAGCAAGCTGCAGCTCCCAGGCAGCCTCTCCATCATGAGGGTAGACACGTGATCTCTGCGGTGAACTGTGTTGCCAGATGATTGTGCGCAACTGTAGGCTAATGTCAGTATTCTGGGCATGGTTAAGGTAGGCTAGGCTAAGCTGTGATTTTCAGTAGGTTAGGTGTATTAAACACATTTTCAACTTTCATATTTTCAACTTACAGTGGGTTTATTGGAACATAGTCCCATTCTAAGCTGAGGAGCGTTTGTACTGTTTTTCAAGAAATTTTCATTCTGTAACTTTATTATAAGTTAACTACATATTCAGTTAACTTCTTTAGTGAAATATGATGAAATTAATTGTGTATATTATGTCCCATGGAGTCAGATATAGAGATGTATAACAGCATAGTAATGTTAGACCCCATACTAGATTATAAAGTAGACTGACAAATTCTGTGCATCTGTGAACACATATATTTATATTTAGTTTATTAAGATTTTCATATAATTGTAAAATATTATAGCATGATATGACTACTGTTTTTTTTTTTTTCTCTCTTTTGTTCCCCCATTCTTCAGTATGGAGATTCCTCCCTTTCACTACCAACACAGAGCTGACCTATTCTTTTATATAACTATTCAATGTTCCTTTGTTTGAAAGTTTTAAAATTTGTTTATCTTCTTTTGATAGAAATTTTGGTGGTTTCCAATCTTCTTCTTCTTCTTCTTCTTCTTTTTTTTTTTTTTGAGATGGAGTTCCACTCTTGTTACCCAGGCTGGAGTGCGATGGCGCGATCTCGGCTCACCGCAACCTCCGCCTCCTGGGTTCAAGCAGTTCTCCTGCCTCAGCCTCCCAAGTAGCTGGGATTACAGGCACGCACCACCATGCCCAGCTAATTTTTGTATTTTTAGTAGAGACGGGGTTTCACCATGTTGACCAGGATGGTCTCGATGTCTTGACCTCGTGATCCACCCACCTCGGCCTCCCGAAGTGCTGGGATTATAGGCTTGAGCCACCGCGCGTGGCCCTGGTTTCCAATCTTTTGTTTTCCATTACTTTACAAATATCTTGTGAGTAGTTACCCTAAATCAGGGATTAGCAAATTACAACCCAGAGGCCAAATCTGGTCCCCCAATTATTTCTGTCTAACCTGAAAGTTAAGAATAATTTTTTCTTTTTAAATGATTGAAAAAAGTTTTAATTTTTTTTTCTTTTTTCTTTTCTTTTTTTTTGTGGGGGAGACAGGATCTGGCTCTGTTGCTCAGGTGGGAGTGCAATGGCATGATCTTGGCTCACTGCAACCTCTACTTCCTAGGCTCAAACAATCCTCCTACCTCAGTCTCCCAAGCAGCTGGGACTACAGGCACTCCCCATCATGTCTCGCTAATTTTATCTTTTGTAGAGATGGGGTTTCATCGTGTTGCTCCGGCTGGTCTCAAATTCCTCAACTCTAGTGATCTCAAAGTGCTGGGATTACAGGCATGCACCACTTCACCCCATACCCCACTTTTCACATGTATGAATGTATCTGTGGGAGAAATTTTTAAAAGCAAAGTTGTTAGGTGAAAGGAAATGTGCATTTCATAATTTGATAAATATTACCAAATTGCTCTACATAGAAGTTGAATCACTTTACACAGTTTGACCAACACTGTGTTTTCAAACTTTTTGATCTTTGACAATATGACAGATTTTTTATAAATGGTATTACCATCAGTAAGAATAAACTAAAACATATAAAGTATGTTTAAATCCAGGAGTTTGTAATGGTAACCTCCAAACTAAAAACAAGCCCAAAAAACTTCACTGTTGACTTCTGGAAGATGCTAGGGAAATAATTCACTATTTTGAACACAAACAAACTGGAAAGCAAAAGGGAAGAATCAAGTATAACCTGTCTTTTCTATGTAAATTGTATCTCAGGATAGCCAATAGTTGATGGAGAGAAAGCTGCTCTGTGTTAAAGTTATTTATTTATATTTATTTTATTTTTGAGACAGAGTCCCACACTGTTGCCCAGGCTGGAGTGCAGTGGCACCATCTCAGCTCACTGCAACCTCCTCCTCCTGGGTTCAAGCAATTCTCATGTCTTTGCCTCCCAAATAGCTGGGATTACAGGCATGCACCACCACACCTGGCTAATTTTTATATCTTTAGTAGGGATGGAGTTTCACCATGTTAGCTAGGCTGGCCTTGAACTCCTGACTTCAGGAGATCTGCCCACCTCAGTCTCCCAAAGTGCTGGGATTACAGGCAGGAGCCACTGTGCCTGGCCCCAGTTATTAAATAAAGACAGAATAATCCAATCCTTAAGGAAAGCAATAATCACCAAGGGTGGCAAAAGAGACAGAGAAAGTGAGAAAAAGACAACTAGATGTCCTACACCTCCTAATAGAAGAACACAGCACTGCCTTTGAACGGTCTTGCCTGAAAACCTGAACCGGATCAAGTCACTAAATCTAACTGCCAATTACCAATTTATGGAAAATATAGAGATAAGAAGAACATGTTAAACAACATACCAAGGTGTTGCAGTCAGCAGAATCCAGACTGTAGAAAACAGTCTTTCCTGGACAAAGGACCTGGTTTCTTTGATAAAATAATTAAAGAGAAAAAAAGTGAAGAGAGAGGGAATTTCTAAATTACAACAAATTTGGGAACCCAGCAACCAAATGCAATCTATGGACCTTATTTAGATCCCAGTTCAAGCAAAAATAGCACAAGCTATCATTTATGAGACAGAAATTTGAACCTGATTGAATATTTATAAATATTAAGGAGTTGTGGTTAATTTTTTTAGACAAAATGATGGTATTTTGGAATACTGACTAGGTATTTCAGAAGATATTTTGCTTAGATATGAGATGATATTTTGGTTATATATTGTTGAATGATAAATACTAAAATAATTATTGATGAAATACTGCAATGTCTGGAATTTGCTTCAAAATAATAGAAAGGGAGTGTGTGTGGGATGGGGTATGGCTGAACCATGACTGACTATGAGTTTATGATTGTCAAATCTGGGTGATGTGTACTCTACGATTTTCTCTTCTGTTGTATATGTTTGAATGCTTCCAAAAAAAAAAAATTCACTTCCAAAAAAAGAGAGTGACTGAGAGGAGAGTAATTGGAAAGAATGAGTCCAGACAGCTCTCTTTAGGAATGTTGATAATAAAACAAGGAGGGAAAAAAGGCTGCTACCTAGCAGAATCAACAGAAAGGTGTATTTTTAAAAGAAATTTAATTATTCAAGTATTGCAATGGGTGGAAAATGCACAGCACAATGAATGATCAGTAAGTGAACATCCCTAAAAATGAAAGAAAAGGCACTTTATTGGATTGTTTTGGTAAACATTTTTGTTGAAGTATAACTTACATAAAGTGCATAAACATTAAGTATACTAAACTTGATGGATTTCAACAATTACTTATCTGCATGGAACCAACACCCTGTCAAGAATAGAGCTGTAAATCACTGTGGTGTGTCTGCAAGGGTTAAAAAAAAAAAGAATGCCACTACACTATGGGTGTAGTGGCATTTACCTGTACTCTCAGCTACTTGGGAGGCTGAGGCTGGAGGATTGCTTGAAACCAGGAGTTTGAGGCTGCAGTGAGCTATGAATGTGCCACTGGGTTCCAGCCTCGGTGATAGAGTGAGATCTGGTCGTTAAAAAAACAAAACTAAACAACAACAACAACAAAAAAACCCAGAAAACATTTCCAGAATGCTAAAAGCTTCTTCCTTATCTCCTCCCAGTCAGTCAATACTCCCTGCAAAAGGTAAACTCTCTGGCCCTCTTTTGAACTTTACATCAATGGAATCAGTACAGTAGTGACTCTTGTGTGTCTGGCTTATTCTGCTCAACATCGTGTCTGGACATTCATCATGTTGTTGCGAGTAAAGGGCATTCATTCTCTTTTTTGCATATAAAAATATGTCATAGTAGAACATTCTGATGTATGAACATAACCACAATTTATCCATTCTACTGCTCATGGATGTTCGAGTTTTTCCAGTTTTTTTTTTTTTTTTTTTGACACAAAGTCTCACTCTGTCACCCTGTCACCAGGTTGGAGTGCAGTGGTGCAATCTTGGCTCACTGCAACTTCCACTTCCCGGGTTCCAGCAATTCTCCTGCCTCAGCCTCCTGAGTAGCTGATATTACAGGCACCCCTGCACCACCATACCCAGCTAATTTTTGTACTTTCAGTAGAGACAGCTTTCACTATGTTGGCCAGGATGGTCTCAAACTCCTGACCTCATGATCCATCCACCTCGGCCTTCTAAAGTGCTGAGATTACAGGTGGAGACTTTCCCAGTTTTTGACTATTACCAATAGGGCTGCTATAAACATTTTACTATATGCTTTTTGGCATACATATGCACTCATTTCTGTTGGGTATATACATAGGAGAAGAATTGCTGGATAATAGAGTATGCATCTTTTTCACTGGTGGGCGCCAGTTTTCCAAAGTGGCTGAATCAATTTCTATTCCCACCAGCAACGTATGAGAATTGTTAAGATCAGCTTTTTTAAAGTTAGACACTCCAGCAAGTGGATATTGGTATCTCAGAGTAGTCTTAATGTGTACTTCCCTGATGACTAATAATATTTAATTCTTTTTTTAATATGCTTACTGAGCATTTGAATATACTCTTTGGTAAAATGACTGTACAAGTCTTTTGTACATTTTCCCCCTTGGCAGTCTTTTTCATAGTGATTTGTAGGAGTTCTTTGTATATTTTGGATCTGAGTCCTTTGTTGGATAAACACACACACATGCACACACACACGTATAAAATAAATATTTATATTACTATATATTACATAAACAAATTATATATATATAATATTTTCTCTCAATAGTGTATATCCTCTATATTCTTCTTCCTTCTCAAGACTGTCTTTGCTATTCTTTATCCTTTGTAATTTCCATATAAATTCTGCTGAGCTTTTTTACTTCTACCAAAAGAAAAAAAAATAGGATTTTGAGTGACATTGCATTGAACCTAAAGAATAATTTGAAAAGAATTGACATTTTTACAATATTGTGTCTTCCAAAGTATAAATGTTATCTATCCTTCCATTTACTTAGGCCTTTAAATTTTTAATTTAATTTTTTTTTTTTTTTTTTTTGAGACACAGTCCAGGCTGTGCAGTGGCACGATCCCGGCTCACCACCACCTCTGCCTCCTGGGTAACAGAAAAACCTGTTGATCAAGCAAAGTAAGTTTGAATACTTATTTTAATACTTACTTTTAAAGCAAGTGGGTAGGGTATAAGTCATATTAGCCTTACTGCAGAGAGGAAGAACACTACCTTGGTAGAGAATTAGTAGTATGTGAGAAAGATATTTCAAGGAAGGATATTTAAAGGATTTGGGGGTCTGGGTTCAAATGGTTTAAGATGCTCTTACAAAGAAAGAAACAGATGGGAATTTGGTACTTTTTTTTTTTTTTTTTTTTTTTTGAGACAAAGTCTCGTTCTGTCACCTAGGTGAACTGCAACCTCCGCCTCCCAGGCTCGAGCAATTCACCTGCCTCAGCCCCCCAAGTAGCTGGGACTACAGGCACCCGCCACCACACCCAGCTAATTTTTTTTTTTTTTTTGTATTTTTAGTAGAGATGGGGTTTCACTACGTTGGCCAGGCTGGTATCAAACTCCTGGCCTCGTGATCCACCCACCTCAGCCTCCCAAAGTGCTGGGATTACAGGTGTGAGCCATTGTGCCTGGCTGAGCACAGCTGATAACATTTAGGAGTGTTAGGATCAGTAGATGCAGATAAGTAAAGGTCTTCATGCAAGCCTTGATAAATAAACTGTCAAATAAGTGAGATTTTTGCCTATTTGAGCAGTCTGTTATCCTAATAGGAGAGTTCTTTGGCCAGATGAGCAAACTATTTTCCCCAATATGTTAATTTCTTGAAACAAACAATAAATGTATTTGTTGGTTTACCACCTTATCTTCCCGGGCAAAAATTTCCTAGAAGACTTGTATTTTGTTGACCTCAGTGGTCTTAGTCCTCATTCAACAAGACCAATTTGTTAGCTTGAAATCCCGTCTCATAAAAGTGGAGAACTATTTTTGCTGTCTGTTCTTTTTATACTGTGAGTTTACTGTGGGTAGGGCATAAATCTTACACTCCTGGATGTGGGGTTTATTTTTACATATTTGTAGCCAAATGTATAATTATTATTTATAATATTTGCTTTTATTTTCTGCTTTTAAAAAACAATAGTGCGGGCCGGGCGCGGTGGCTCAAGCCTGTAATCCCAGCACTTTGGGAGGCCGAGGTGGGTGGATCACGAGGTCGAGAGATCAAGACCATCCTGGTCAACATGGTGAAACCCTGTCTCTACTAAAAATACAAAAAATTAGCTGGGCATGGTGGCACGTGCC
This sequence comes from Saimiri boliviensis, assembly GCF_048565385.1. Taxonomy (NCBI): domain Eukaryota; kingdom Metazoa; phylum Chordata; class Mammalia; order Primates; family Cebidae; genus Saimiri; species Saimiri boliviensis. The sequence continues at coordinate 10,184,030 of NC_133450.1, read as the reverse complement.
TGTAATCCCAGCTACTCAGGAGGCTGAGGCAGGAGAATTGCCTGAACCCAGGAGGCAGAGGTTGCGGTGAGCGGAGATCGCGCCATTGCACTCCAGCCTGGGTAACAAGAGCGAAACTCCGTCTCAAAAAAAAAAAAAAACAAAAAAAAAACAAAAAAAACAATAGTGCATCACAATCATTTTCCCATTATATGTTATACAATCTTTGTAAAAACTATTTTGATGGTTCTGTTGGGATTGTTGAGATTACATAATCAGCTAGATTCCAAGAAATCGAACCACAAAGACAAAAGGTATAAATCTTTCTAGAATCTTCATAAATATTATCAATTGCTTTCCTAAGTAATTTTCCAATTTCCATACCTTCCAGCCAAATATGAGAAGTCCTATTTTACCAAACTCTCCATAACACTGGATGTTAATATTTTAAAAAGTACTTGCTAATTTGCTAGTGCTGCAGATATCTTATTGTTATATGGATTTATATTTGTTTGATTCCTAAAAATGCTCAGATTATTTTCATACATTTGTTTGCTGGTTCTATAAATTCTTAAATTATTTTCTGTATTTTTCAAAATTGTACTTAGGTCATCACGTGTATAAAATTAAATAATCACACTTCTCAGTTCATAGTTTATTGTCCTCACAGGTTAGTACAATTACTCTCTTGAAAATGTTCTTTTTTGCCATTCTTCTCTGATTCCTACCATACACACCCATTATTATTATTATTATTATTATTATTGTTATTATTATTTGAAGATGGAGTCTTGCTCTGTCTCCCAGGCTGGAGTTCAGTGGCATGATCATGGCTCACTGCAACCTCCACCTCCCAGGTTCAAGCGAATTATTCTGCCTCAGCTTCCTCAGTAGCTGGGATTACAGGTGCTTACCACTATGACTGGCTAATTCTTTTGTATTTTTAGTAGAGACAGGGTTTCACCATGTTGGCCAGGGTGGTCTCGAACTTCCAACCTCAAGTAATTCATCTGCCTGAGCCTCACAAAGTGCTGGGGTTATAGGTGTGCACCACTGCACCCGGTCCATACATACCCATTCTAAAGCATTTGTTATACATACTTAAATATGCACATATCCTTATAAAATGTTATATTGTGTGTGTATATGCCATTTATAAATAGAATTTAGTTATAAATCTCATTGTTTCCCCACTTTTGCACTTAACCCTATGTTTTGAGGCCTATCAATGGTGTTTTATGCATATCTATTCCATCACTTCTTTTCCCAGCATTGTATTTCATAGTGTACTACATATTAGTCATAGTAACACTAGTTGCTGTAATAAACAAACTCCAAAGCACATAACACTAAACACAACTGAAGTTTATTTCTTGATCTTAAAATCTAAAACAATGGCTATTCCTCAGTGGTATGCAGGATTCCTCTACAGCGGTGATTTAGAAAACCCCGCTGCCTCTATCCTGTGGGTCTGCCTTCTTCAACACGGCTTCCAAGATGGTTGCACCCACCTGCATTGCACTGGCAGAGGTGAAAGGCATAAATATCTTGTGTGAGAGGTTTTCATGGGCCTGGAATAGCAACATCATTTCCATTCATATTCTTTGATTAGACCTCAGTCAGATGACTGTGCCTAACTGCCATGAAGACTGAACGGTGTAGTCTATTTGTGTGTCTTGGAAGAAAAGGAGATAGATCTGGTGAGCCACTAACCAATCTTGCCAGAGTGAGCATCCATCATATGGTTCTCAATTTGTGATAATGGATACCTAGGTTGCCTTCACTTTCCCATCACTTTGATAAAGCCATGTGGAAGGTCTTTGTGCATTTCCTCCTAAAAACCTTTGTGGGTTCTCTGTGATAAACACTAACATTTGGTTTTACCTATCTATTTTTTGCCATTCTGACATCCAAGCTTAAAAAGTTTGAATCGAGAGTGGGGCTGGGTGGTGGGGGAGGAAAAAAAAAGTTTGAATCACTAAGACAAAATGTATAAATCTTTCTAGAACCTTCATAAATATTATCAATTGTTTTCCTAAGTAATTTTCCAATTTCCATACCTTCCAGCCAAATATGAGAAGTCCTATTTTACCAAACTCTCCATAACACTGGATGTTAATTTTTTTTTTTGAAACGGAGTTTCGCTCTTTTTACCCAGGCTGGAGTGCAATGGCGCGATCTCAGCTCACCGCAACCTCCGCCTCCTGGGTTCAAGCAATTCTCCTGCCTCAGCCTCCTGAGTAGCTGGGATTACAGGCACGTGCCACCATGCTCAGCTAATTTTTTGTATTTTTAGTAGAAACGGGGTTTCACCATGATGACCAGGATGGTCTCGATCTCTCGACCTCGTGATCCACCCACCTCGGCCTCCCAAAGTGCTGGGATTACAGGCTTGAGCCACCCGCGCCCGGCCCGGATGTTAATATTTTTAAAAATACTTGCCAATTTGCTAGTGCTGCTGATATCTTATTGTTATATGGTGATTGCATTCCTCTGATTACTAATAAATTTGAGCATCTCTTCTATTTTGGGCTTCTGCTTCTGTGAATAGCTTGTTGTTTTTCTATGCCGTTCTTTTGCAAGGTTTCCTGTCGCATTTTCTTTCTTACTGATTTGCATGAGTTTTTATATAACCTAGAAGATAATCACTCTTTTGTTTTAGATACTATAAATAGTCTCTCTAAATCAGACAGCTGCTTTTAACTTGATCTGCATTAAACAGAAATCCTTAATAGTGACATAATCAAATCCTTCAAATTTGGGGCTTATTATATTTTCTTGGGGTTTTTTTTTGAGGTATTTTCCTATTTTAGGTCACAGAGATAATTTCCTGTATTTTCTTCTTTTATGTTACCATTTCTTTTGTTTACATTTCAAATACAGTATAAAACAAGGATTTGTTATTTCTCTGCATGTAATAAACTAGTTTTCCTAAAATCATCTCTAAATAGTCTATCATTTTTCTGTGATTTCTGATTTATCATCCATAAATTTTTCTTGCACACATGGTTTTATTTCAGAGCTCTCTTGTTTGTCCATTAGTGTGTCTATTCCTGTGTCATTATAATACAGTTTTTGTTTCTATGGCTTTGCAGTATGTTCTATTACACACATGACAGGCAGGATTATGTCAAACTAACCCTACTGCTGAGAGCAACAATAAACATTGGGTGGGGGGGTGGGGGTGGGGGAAATTAACTAAAAAGCTCACAGAAGCTCACAGAGCAACCAAAAGCAGCTAAGACTTCAGAAGCCAAGATCTGGAGCTCACTAAGGAATCCTCATATTGACTTTCACTTTTCTCGAGGGGTATTCTCTAATTTCTGAAACTGGGAACAGAGGTTGAGCAAAAAGTGATGAATGGCTGGGAAGAAAGATGTTGGCATTTGGGGCTACCACAGCAATGGACATTTTAAGGGTCAAGATCCCAAAGAGGAAGAAGCCACAGAAAAGAAAGCCAAAATTTGTGAGCAATTTTCCTGCAAGGCATTTGCCAGTTCCTAAATCACATCTGTGTGGGACATAGCTGAGAAACCAAGCAGAAATTAAGGCCAACCTAGAATTCTATACCCATAGGAATATCCTTCAGAAATGAAGGTGCAATAAAAATGTTTCAAATGAACAGAAACTTAAAGAAACTTCAGAAAAAGAAAAAAAATAAAAAGTATCTGTGAATAATACACTTGCAGTAAAATAAATACCAAAGAGAATCCTTCAGGCAGAAGAAAAATGATTGCAAATAGAATTCATGACACACTGAGCCGGGCGCGGTGGCTCAAGCCTGTAATCCCAGCACTTTGGGAGGCTGAGGCGGGCGGATCACGAGGTCAAGAGATCGAGACCATCCTGGTCAACATGGTGAAACCCCGTCTCTACTAAAAATACAAAAAATTATCTGGGCATGGTGGCGCGTGCCTGTAATCCCAGCTACTCAGGAGGCTGAGGCAGGAGAATTGCCTGAACCCAGGAGGTGGAGGTTGCGGTGAGCCGAGATCGCGCCATTGCACTCCAGCCTGGGTAACAAGAGCGAAACTCCGTCTCAAAAAAAAAAAAAAAAAAAGAATTCATGACACACTAATGAGAAGTGGAAAGTTATTTAATACAAAAGAAAAAAAAATGGGCCGGGCGCGGTGGCTCACGCCTATAATCCCAGCACTTTGGAAGGCCGAGGTGGATGGATAACGAGGTCAAGAGATTGAGACCATCCTGGTCAACAAAGTGAAACCCTGTCTCTACTAAAAATACAAAAATTAGCTGGGCATGGTGGCGCATGCCAGTAGTCCCAGGAACTCGAGAGCCTGAGGCAGGAGAATTGCCTGAACCCAGGAGGCGGAGGTTGCGGTGAACCAAGATCGCGCATTGCACTCCAGCCTCAGTAACAAGAGCAAAACTCCGTCTCAAAAAAATCCCAACACTTTGGGAGGGCAAAACAGGTGGATTGCTTGAGCCCAGGAGATCCAGACTAGCCTAGGCAACATGGTGAAACCCAATCTCTATAAAAAATACAAAAACTAGCCCGGCATAGTGGCACATGCCTGCAGTCCCAGCTACTCCACAGACTGAGATGGGAGAATCACCTGAGCCAGGGAAGTTAAGGCTGCAGTGAGCCATGAGTGCACCGCTGTACACCAGTTTGGGTAACAGAATGAGACCCTGTCTCAAAAAAAAAAAAAAAAGCTAAGACTGCCACAATGGATTTTTTTTAAAGCAAATATATTCTGCCTACAAAAGACATATTTTGAATTTGAAGACATGGAAAGCTTGAAAGTAAAAGAATGTCAAAGACAAATGCTTGAAGAAAACTAATGTAGCTTTACTAATATAAAACAAAGTAAACTTTAAAGGAATAAATATTAATAGAGATAAAGAGAAACACTTCTCATAATAAATGGTTAATTTCAACAGGAAGAAGTGATCATAATTTCATATGAGATACTAACATAGCCTTAAAATATATCATGTAAAAGTGGACAGATGTAATTAAGAAATAGACAAATCCACAATCACAGTTGAAAATTTTAACTTTATCAGTAACTGGTAGTATAAGCACACAAAAGAAATAAGGATATGAAATATTTGAGTAATGGAGTTAAATTGACCTGACAAAATTAAAACACTACACTCAACAAGAACAGAAAGCACATTCTTCTCAAGTACACACTGGACATTTCCTCTAGATAAATCACATGCTGAGACATAATCAAACTTCAATAAATATTAAAGGAATGAAATTCTACAGATTGTGTTCTTTGACTGTGAAACTAAGCCAAACATCTATCACATGTAGATAATAATACAACCCCCAACCACTTTGAAATTTGGTAGGACGTCTAAATAGCTTATGAATTAAAAAAAAAAAATGACATGCGAATTAGAAAATATTTTTAACTGAATAATAATAAAAACACAACGTACCAAAACTTGCAGGATCATTACAACGAAACGTTCTCAAATGCAAATCTATTGCTTCAAAATTATTTAGATCATAACTTCATTTGTTCTTGTCTAAATCCTTTTTTGATTTCCTATATCACCAACCCTAGGAAAATTAAAAGGCAGGATAAGAGAAAAACCACTTACAAAAACAAAGATAAGGTGGAAGAACAAAACTAAGGAAAAAACAAAGAAAACTGTGGCTTGACATATTTGAAAGGTTTGCATTATCTTGGTATAGTATATTTGCTGTGTAAATAAGTATGTTAGAAAAGTTGATGCAATTTCTTAATTTGATTCTTTTTTTTTTTTTTTTTTTTTTTTTTTTTTTGAGACAGAGTTTCGCTCTTGTTACCCAGGCTGGAGTGCAATGGCGCGATCTCGGCTCACCGCAACTTCCGCCTCCTGGGTTCAGGCAATTCTCCTGCCTCAGCCTCCTGAGTGGGTGGGATTACAGGCACGCGCCACCATGCCCAGCTAATTTTTTTTTAGTATTTTTAGTAGAGACGGGGTTTCACTATGTTGACCAGGACGGTCTCGATCTCTCGACCTCGTGATCCACCCGCCTCGGCCTCCCAAAGTGCTGGGATTACAGGCTTGAGCCACCGCGCCCGGCCAATTTGATTCTTATAATAAACATATATCATTTTATTTTTAAACTGTAGGATGTCAACCAGACAGTGATTAGAGGAAAATGTATGGCCTTAAATGTATATTTAGAAATGAAAAAACAAAAAACAAAAAAAGACTAAAAATTGGCTGGGCATGGTGGCTCATGCCTGTAATCCAAGCACTTTGGGAAGCAGAGGCAGGCGGATCACTTGAGGTTAGGAGTTTGAAACCAGCCTGGCCAACATGGTGAAATCCTGTCTCTACTAAAATTACAAAAATTAGCCAGACGTGGTGGTGCATGCTTGTAATCCCAGCTACTCGGGAGGCTGAACCGGGGAGGAGGAGATTGAAGTGAGCCAAGGTTGCACCACTGCACTCCAGCCTGGGTGACAGAGCCAGACTCTCTCAAAAAAAAAAAAAAAAAAAAAGATTAAGAATTGAAAATCAGGAACTAAAAGGAACAACAAATTAGGATCAAATAAAGAAAAAGCAAAGAATAGTAAAGAGCAAAAATCTGTGAAATAGAAAAAAAAACCTTGCAATATGGAAAATAAATTCAAATATTCATTCTTTGAAAAAGTTAACAAAAATTGATAGGGCAGGTACAGTGGCTCATGCCTGTAATCCTAGCACTTTGGGAGGCTGAGGTGGGAGGAGGCTGCAGTGAGCTGTGATCACTTACCACTTCACTGTATTTAAGCTTGGGTGACAGAGTGAGACCTTACTAAAAAAAAAAAAAAAAAAAAATTGATAAATGGTAGTAAGACTAATTAAGAAAAACAAAGACAGAATATGCATTACCAGTATCAGAAATGAAAAAAGCAAGCTATGAAAACAGATGCTATAAATCTTAAAATGATAAAAAGATATTATAAAAAATATATACTAATAAATTTGAAAATTTGAAGTGAATAAATTCTTTGAGAAACCTCATTTACAAAAACAAACATAAGAAAAAGTACAAAACGTACATATACCTACACCTATTTTTAAAACTTTAATCCATAATTAGAAACCTCCCCTCAAAGAAAACACTAGAGGAGAAAAAAGGGAAAATTCCTCAACTTTCAGGCCAGCATAACTTTGATATTAAAATGTAACAAGGTTATTACAAAAAGAACTTGCCGGGCGCGGTGGCTCAAGCTTGTAATCCCAGCACTTTGGGAGGCCGAGGCGGGTGGATCACGAGGTCGAGAGATCGAGACCATCCTGGTCAACATGGTGAAACCCCGTCTCTACTAAAAATACAAAAAATTAGCTGGGCATGGTGGCGTGTGCCTGTAATCCCAGCTACTCAGGAGGCTGAGGCAGGAGAATTGCCTGAACCCAGGAGGCGGAGGTTGCGGTGAGCCGAGATCGCGCCATTGCACTCCAGCCTGGGTAACAAGAGCGAAACTCCGTCTCAAAAAAAAAAGAACTTACAGAATAATATTTCTAATAAACAATAGAAGAAGGTTGGGTGTGATGGCTCACGCCTGTTATCCCAGCACTTTGGAAGGCTGAGGCAGGCAGATCACCTGAGGTCAGGAGTTTGAGACCAGTCTGGCCAACATAGTAAAAATCTGTCTCTACTTACTAAAATTATAAAAATTAGCTGGGCATAGGGGTACATGTCTGTACTCCCAGCTACTCAGGAGGCTGAGGCAGGAGAATAGCTTGAACCTGGGAGGCGGAGGTTGCAATGAGCCAAGATGGCACCACTGCACTCCAGCCTGGGTGACAAAGTAAGTTTCCATCTCAAAAAAAAAAAAAAAAAAAAAAAATTTTATCCAACCCCATTACTCAGGAAACCTCTTCAGAGCTCCCCTTGTCTGGAGGGCCCCTGACCCCAACTTTAGGAGGCCAGAGCTTGGATCTCAGTTGTATGAACTGGAGCTGGTTAATCTCTTTGTGCCCACTTTTCTTCATCTGTAACATGAGACCTTGTAACCTAACTCACTGGCTCACAAGCTCAAAACAGAGTGAGAAGAACATTCAAACACATTGCCAGGGGTGCGTAAACTGGATGTATTTTCTGGAAAGTAATTTGGCTAGATATATTCAGAAATATTCAAATCCTGTGAGCTGGTAATTCCATTACTAGAAATTTATTATTGGCACATAATCAGATATACAGACAAAAATGCAAGTAAAAAGATGTTTGTGGCACTATTATTTTAATAGCAGTATTTTGGTAAACATCTTGAAAGTCCAACAATCAGAGCATGGCCACCAAAACTGTGACACATCTATTCTTTTTTTTTTTTTTTGAGACGGAGTTTCGCTCTTGTTACCCAGGCTGGAGTGCAATGGCGCGATCTCGGCTCACCGCAACCTCCGCCTCCTGGGTTCAGGCAATTCTCCTGCCTCAGCCTCCTGAGTAGCTGGGATTACAGGCACGCACCACCATGCCCAGCTATTTTTTTTGTATTTTTAGTAGAGACGGGGTTTCACCATGTTGACCAAGATGGTCTCGATCTCTTGACCTTGTGATCCACCCGCCTCGGCCTCCCAAAGTGCTGGGATTACAGGCTTGAGCCACCGCGCCCGGCCAACACATCTATTCTTATAAATGCAGCCAGCCATTATGAATTGCTATAGCAGAATGTTTGGTAACATTGAAAAATGCCCATGACTTTGTTAAATTAAAACAAAACAAAACAAAACAAAACAAAACAAAACAAAACAAAACAAAACAAACAAACAAACAAAATTCAGAACCCTTTGTGTGGTATGGCTCCAATTTTGTTTCATGAACTATAGATGTCTATGGGCTTAGAAAAAAAACTAGTTGGAAATTTACTGAAAATCTTATTGCTATTGGTATAATTCTATATATATTTAAAATTGACATTTGAAAAATTTTCCCAGCATTACTCATAAGCATGTGTTGCTTTGTAATAAGAGAAGCAAATATTTTAAAAGTAACCCAAATTAAAACTATTTGTGGAAAACTGCTTTGAAAATCATTGTGCTACACAAATGTGAGATATTGTAAGTGCATTTCTGGGGCTTTAGAAGCACAGACAGATTCCTGCTGAAATCAATACATTTAACTGCAAGGAAGATAAATGGGTGAGTGGGTGGCCATGCTGAGCACAGCTCCTAAGGCATGCACTCCCCCTGCCTGCCCTGCCCCTGCAGCCCAGCAGCGACCAGTCCTGCCAGCTCTAAGCCCTGCTTGTTTTTCTGCTCCCCCTGGATCCACCACCCAGCCCTTCTTCTTCTGGTAGGTATGAACGAGTCTGTCTGGTCTTGTCTGCTGGGTGAATCATGCCTCAGAAATGGGAAGTGGCCTCAAGGCCAGGGCCTGTCTCCATGGAAGAGCTGGGACTAGCCTCATATGTGACGTCAGCTGAGTGCTGAGGGTTTCACTGCAGCTTCCGGGCTAGATGGCAGGCGTGGGTGTGGCCATGTTTCTGGGCTTCTGGGCCAGGTCCTGATGGAATGCTAAAATGATACGACCAGGCACAGGTGAGGACAAGGCTGCTTCTCCTGTGGTATGATTAGAGGGCATCCTTAGGTCTCTGGCGCTGACTCACTCTCCTCCCATCCTGAAATCACAATTGTAAGAACTCCTTTGCCAGGGAAGACAACCGAAAGGAGCGGACACAGAGGCTCCTGCTGAAATGCATGGGGATCACACAGGGTAGCAACATCTCTTAGTATTAGCACCAGGCTCTGGAAACAGTCGAGCTTAGGTTTGGACCCCAGCTCCACTACTGCTTGAGGATGTCCCTTGGTGTCTCTGATGACAAAAAGCACTTACGTATGCCAAGCATATGTCAGGTACAATTCTAAGTGACCTTCTTCTATTAACTCACAACAACCTTATTAGGAAGATACTCATAATTGCACCCATATTGCAGAGGAGGAAATTGAGGCACAGGGTGGTGAATTAACTTGCTCAAGGTCTCACAGGATCAGCGCTAGGATGAGTCCACACCCAGTGTGGCTCTTATGCTTTTAATGACCAGGTTTGGGAATCTTACTGGTATCAGATGGGATAATAATAGAAACTATGACTTATTAGGGACTTACTCACTGTACTAAATGCTATATAGGAATGTTCCCAATGCGAGGATGAGGCAAGGACTATTGTTAGGTGCTAACATCACCCTGGCAGGACAGCTAACTGTATACAAGGCCCTGCGTGAAGGGCTGGGCCTTCAGGAGATTGCTATGGCATCAAGAGTTAAAATGTGTCCATAATAACTGTGATTCATGGTAGAATCATAGCTTGATGGAGCTGGAAGAAAGCTTAAAGGTCATCTGGTTTAAACTCATTTTTACTCATGACAAGAACCAGAGTGTGTGTGGGAGGGTGATAGGGAGTTTATTCCCACAGAGTTTCGGGAGATTTAGTGAGATGATAACAACAGCCAGCACTTGCTGAGTTTGGGTGCTGTGTATGCATGTGTGTTTATCTCAGTCAACCTTCCAACCAGATAAGGGAGGCACTGTTGTTATCCCAGCTTCACAGATAGGGAAATGGAGATGTTGAGAAGTCGAGCAAGTACCTTGCCCGGCAGCACACAGCTGGCAAGTGGTGGAGCGGGGATGCTTGCAGACTGGATTCCAGAGCTTGGTGCTGACCCACTGTGCTCAATGCCATCCCAGTTATAGAAGGAGGTTAAAAGACCTGGGAAGAAGCTGGACTAGGTGGGTAGGAAAGGGCTTTGGAGACTACAAAGTCTTGTACAGACACAGTGATTATTAGAAGGAGGTAAAGGTCCCAAGAGAGACATAAAGGGGTATAGAACTCAGGGCAAAATCAAGGAAGATCTCCAGGATGAGGTGGCATTTGCTTTGGATGTGGAACTGTGCTCCTGGGGTAGGAGTGAGGACTGTCCAGAGTATGTGTGGGATCGTGGTGGGGTTTCCTCCAGCCCTTCACCATTGGCATGGAATGGCTCAGTAAGTTAGTTAATTGGCACCTTAGCCCAAGTGAAGTGATAAGGACCACAGAAAGCGTTGGGCACCTAAAGCTGGGGTCCTGACTGCAAAGAACAGTATGGGTGGGGAGAACTGAGAGGGGATGAGGAGGGCACAGAAGGTTGGTAGCAGGTGGGTTGGGGGTGGCCAGACAGCCTGAGTTCAAATCCTGGTGTTCTCCCACACTCTAGTTATGAGGCCATGGGCGAGGTACTCCACAGCTCTCTGCCTCCGTTTCTTTTTTTCTTTTACTTTTTCTTTTCTTTCTTTTTTTTTTGATGGAGTTTTGCTCTTGTTACCCAGGCTGGAGTGCAATGGCGCCATCTCGGCTCACCACAACCTCCGCCTCCTGGGTTCAGGCAATTCTGCTGCCTCAGCCTCCTAAGTAGCTGAGATTACAGGCACACGCCACCATGCCCAGCTAATTTTTTTTGTATTTTAGTAGAGACGGGGTTTCACCATGTTGACCAGGATGGTCTTGATCTCTTGACCTCGTGATCCGCCCGCCTCAGCCGCCCAAAGTGCTGGGATTACAGGTGTGAGCCACCGCACCTGGCCTTCCCTCCATTTCGTTATCTGAAGAATGGGAATGATAATAATGGTACGTACTTCAGAGGCTTGTGTAAATATAATATGTTTGTGTTAATTGTTTACTGTGTGAAATGTTTACTGTGATGCCTGGGACAGATATTTCTGTCATTCTAATCCCAGGATGCCGACTGATACCACCATCCAGAGAAGAATGGGGTTAGAATGAAGCAGACACATGTCTACTTCAGCCTACTTTCCTTGTAAAGCTAAATCTGGGAGAGATGAATGGCTTTGCAAAATAACACAGACAGCCACCCCCTCTCCTGCATCCTTGGTTTTGTTTTTGACAGTCATTAGATTTGCTTTTCAGGGAAAGGCAAGGAGAGTGGGAGGCAGAGGAGGAAGAGGTGAGTGGGCTGCCAGTCCCATCAGCCCTGCACTGGGCTGATAGACTGTCAGTGGTTTGTGAGTTACCACTCTTCTTTCTTTCTTTCTTTTTTTTTTTTTTTGAGATGGAGTTTCGCTCTTGTTACCCAGGCTGGAGTGCAATGGCGCTATCTCGGCTCACTGCAACCTCCGTCTCCTGGGTTCAGGCAATTCTCCCGCCTCAGCCTCCTGAGTAGCTCGGATTACAGGCATGTGCTACCATGCCCAGCTACTTTTTTGTATTTTTAGTAGAGACGGGGTTTCACCATATTGACCAGGATGGTCTCGATCTCTTGACCTCGTGATCCACCCACCTTGGCCTCCCAAAGTGCTGGGATTACAGGCTTGAGCCACCGCGCCCGGCCACCACTCTTATTTCTGACATTACCCTTGTGCAGCTGTGTCGGAATTTCTGAACTCTTGTTAATTAGCCTCCCCAGCCCCTTGTATGCTGTGGGTTTACTCTCCATTCTCGGGGCAGACACATTATTACAGAGAAAATGCAGATGGGGAGAAAGTCCTTTCTTAAGCAGGTTAATGGCAAAACAGAAGGATGACCGCCAGGATGGGGAGGAAACGGGTAAGAGGGAAGATAAACTAGTATGTAAGAGGGAAGAGAAACTAACACTCTTCCGTAAGACCAGGCTTGGTGAAGAAGCTGGCATGTTCCCGTTACACCAGCCCTTCAAGGAAAAGATGTAATTTCATTGTACAGATGTAGAAACTGGCCCAGAGCCACAGCTTGTCCGTTGATACGGAAATCCCACCCAGATCTATTCAACACTGACAGTCACCATCTTCCTCTATGGTACATGAGAGGGGTGTAGCACTAAAACGAGTGTCTTTACTGGTGTTGAAAAATAACATTTTTGTGTGCATTTTATCTGAGAAACTCCATTGACTCAGAGCTGCAGCCTGGGTTGACCTGACTTGGAAAAAGAACGCTCCACGGAGAGTATGGCAAATTCTGCTCATAGGCCACTATAATGCCTAAAAAGCAAAGTGTGGGGAAAGGTCAGTCCTGCCTTGTGTCCAGGTGGAAGGCTGCAGTTTGTTGTTATCAGCGAATCAATCTCCATCGGGATATAACTACTTGTAGTTCTGTTTTACTATTGCACATTTGCTCAGTGGCTTTCTGCCCAGGGAGAGGGAAACAGGTCAGAAGCACGAGGAACTATTTCTGGGCCCTGGCCTTTGGGTAAGCATCCTTGTCCTGTTTACACATCCTCTCTCCAGATATGCACGACCTGACCACAGAAGCGTCCCCCTACAAGCCCAGGTAAACAGAGGCAACTACATAGTCTCCAGTGAGCCAATAGCTATTGAGAAACCAAGGGAGCCCAGAAGCCTACACTAAGCAACTTTGATAAACACAGAAGAAAACAGCAGCCCAAGCGTCCTGACTTTTGGGCTGCTGGAGCAAAGACGTATTCCCATCTTGGGGTGGAGGTCACACAATGCAAGTTCTGAGTCCCTCTCCAGCATGACCCTTGGAGCAGTCACCCCTTCTGGCACCCATCCAGTTACACCACCAAATTGAGGTGGAGAGGGCAGGAGGACGAAGGAAGTCTCTTATTCAGCAATGAGTCTGGATGAATTCGTTCTCCCTTAGAAAACAAAACTAGAATAAGGGGCCTGTGTCTGGAATTTTACATCACCTTCTTCAAAAATTTGGTTGGGAATAGAATGTAGAATGATGCAGGAACATAACCGTACCCTAAGGCTTTGAGGAGAGGGTTTTTCTAAAGAGCCATGCCCTCCTCCAGGTTAGCTTGTGTCCAGGTAATCAAAGTGTGTTGGCAGGAGAGAGGGAGGGTGGTAGGGAGATGGAGATAGAGATACGGAGGGATGGAGAGATAGAAAGGCATAGAAGAGACAGATGGTAGATGAGGTGCGTGCTTGCCGTACAGAGCCAGAAAAAGAAGTCATCATGCATCTGAATGTGTCACTGGCAAGTCCCCAGAGACCAAAAAGCCCGGGTCTGCCTGTCAAACATTGGATTTTCTTATGTCTCTGAAGCCCTCAAATAAACCAGCCAGCTTCTTCCACTTCTCTATTAGCTATCTCAGAGACACTACCAGGAGAATCTTATCTTCAGCCCTTATTGCCAAGGCTGTTTTTGTTTACGGTAAGGAGAAAAGTAACTCCAGTGTTTCTGTAGGGATCTGCAGTAAATGGGTAAAGCTGAGCTGTAGACTGAAGAAGAGAATTTGAGAAGTGACCCAAACCTCCACCAATAGCTGCAAATGAGGTGAAGCCTTTACCTCCTAGAACTGGAATAGTGGGATTCAAATAAAATAATGTATGTGAACTTGTTGAGCTGAGCCCTGTCCCTTGGAACCAAATAAATGCATTTGATCCTTCTCTATGGTAAATTTTGTCTTTTGGGGAAGGGAGGAAGAGGGAGGAAGTCATTTTCATATTAAGCTTTTTTGAGACTGTCCCAGCAGGTTCACCTGCCATCCACTCCTACCGTCCTAATCCAAGGCCTTTCCTTCTATCTACTCTCTTGCTTTCCAGAGTTTATTCTCTACACAGCAGCCAGAGTAATCCTTTAAAAAAAAAAACACAAACAGCGTCTTGTCACTTCCTTCTTTAACACTCCTCAAATGCCCCCATCACAGAGTAGAATTAAACCCTCTGCTATGGGTTATTAGGCCCTAACTGTTGCATCCTCTGACTTCATCTCCTATCATTCTTCCCGTGGCCCACTCTGCTGCAGCCACCACTGAACTTCCTTTTCCTGAGCTCACCAGACTGTTCCCTCCTCGGGGCTTTTATATTAGCTGTCCCCCTTGCCTCGAATACCCTCTGTTTTGTCACTTGTCATAGAGGTCTTGTCTGATCACCCAAATCAAATGAGTGCCCGATCACTCTATTTCATTTGCTTCAGAGCAAATGGTAATGATACTTAGTTCCACCGATCTCGTCTATCATGTGTTGACGTCTGCTCCATCACTGACTCCCTCGTGCTAAGCAGAGCCTGGCACACAGTCGACCTCTAGTACTCGTTGGATAAATCATCGTTTCAAATCCTAACAACCGTCTTTCGGGGTCTGTGAGAAAACGGAGGTTTTGCAGGCTCAGGATGCGATTCCTGCTCTGTCTGAACTCGCTTTCCTTCCCAGGACGCCTCGCCCCTTCCACCGCAGCGCAGCTCCCCTTCGCTCCCATCTTTCTCTCACCCTTAACCCCTTTCTCCGGGAAGGGCAGGAGGGACTTCCAGTCCCTTCTCAGAGCCTGGTGCTGTGGCTCTCACGCCTCCCACATTTCGGGGACTCACAGATGCCGCCCTTTTCCGGAAATGGACCCTCCGAGTACGCGCAACCCCTTCCCTGACCCCCGATCAGGGGCAGATAAGAGGTCCCGCACCGTCTTTGGTGACATAGAGCGGTTCCCCCTAGCCCACCGGCTTAGCGTCCTCACTCCGCCCCCGTCCCTGGCTGGAGACCCTCAGGGCCGTGTAGGGGCCACGCGTCAAGGGCACTGAGGACATCCAGGCCCAAACTGGGGATGGGCCGACTGCGCGCAGCAGAACCTTTCTCCACCGGGGCCGCGTTTGCCCGCCGGTCGGCTTAGGCGGAGACACCACACTTAGCGTCCCTCCGGCTCCCGCCCTCTTTTCCCGGCCCTGTTTGCGACAGCTCGCTTTCCTCCCCGCCCAAGTTCCGGCGCGGCTCCTGCGGGAGCGTTCCGCACCGCACCGCACCGCCCCGGGGGCCCCCACGCGAGGATCTCCGAAGCTGCTGGCAGCATCCGGCACTTCTGAGCGCGGGGGACGAGAGCCTGCAGGTTTCCTCCAGCGGGGGACGGCGAAGAGCGGAAGGCGCAGGCGGAGGCCGTGCCAGCCCTCAGGCCGGGTAGGCCGGGTTACGCGAGACGCGCCCATCTTTTCGCCATCCGGGGTGCGCGTGGCCCTCTCGGGACCCCGCCGGCGACCCGTAGGCTCGGGCACGCGCCTGTCGCATCCCGCAGAAAGGAGGGGTCCGGCCTGAGCCCCGGGGCGGCGGCCGCTATGGAGACCCCCTCGGCCCAGGGCCGGCTCCTGGGACCTGGCGGGCGGCCCTGACCGCTCTCCTCCCTGCCCGGGCTGGGTCGCGGACGTGCCCGCCGCGGCGCTCGGCCTCCTCCGCGTCTCCGCCTTCCCCGGGCCGCAGTGCTGCCTGGGCGCGGCGGCGGCGGCGGCGGCGCCCCGTTGAATGGGCTGTGAGGGCCCAGGTTGGAAGCGCTGGCGAACGCGGCCTCCGGGGGCGCACGGCAGCAGCAGCGGTGGCGACCAAACGGGTGTTGGAGTTGGCGGCGGCCATGGAGGGCCTGGCTGGCTATGTATACAAAGCGGCCAGCGAGGGCAAGGTGCTGACTCTGGCCGCCTTGCTCCTCAACCGGTCTGAAAGCGACATCCGCTATCTGCTGGGCTATGTCAGCCAGCAGGGAGGGCAGCGCTCCACGCCCCTCATCATCGCAGCCCGCAATGGACACGCAAAGGTGGTACGCTTGCTGCTAGAACATTACCGGGTGCAGACTCAGCAGACTGGCACCGTCCGCTTCGACGGGTAGGTACACCCCGAGTCAGCGCCCCTCCGACGCGCTCGGACTCACTGATGCACGGGCCCTCCCCTCCCGCACCCTCTCTTCCTGTAGGTACTCACTTCTCCCCTTTTTGTACCGCCTGCCCCGCTAATGCCCGCTTCATCTGCCACGGCTAACACTCCGTCCCACGTTTTGCTGCCCGTCCTCAACAGCTCCTGCCCCTCACTCCCTCAGCGGGGAGTTAACCACACCCTAGGCCTTGAGATCTAATAGTCGTCTTCTCTACCAGTCTTTGAACAAGCCATTTGAAGGAGGTGGCTGCTTTTCTAGGTTTTCCTTTTAATGGAATCGGTGTCGTAACTGATCGGAAATGAAGGAGGTCAGCAGTTAACATGGAAGAACTCCGAAGGAGTTATTTGGGCATCTATTTTTACCCCCTTCGAGTGAGTGGTTCCATAAAACCGGCAGTGGGCTGCTGGGGCCTTAATGTCAAATTAAGCACCTAGAACGAGAAGCAGCTGCAGCCTCACGAGGGATGGTCACGCAGCCAGCCATCTCAAGCCATGATTCTGATTCCTCCACATTGCTGGGTGTAGATACATTGGCTACAAAAATGGCATTGGACCTGGTGTGGGAGATGATGACATTCTTAAATTACATCTTACCCTGTGATGTTGTGGGAAAATTGGTCATTTACTGTTAGTCGAGGTGGGAAGTTTAAAAATGCACATTGTTAGGCCTAAGATTTGCCCTTTGAGTTTAATTGTACGTATTTTTTTGGGTGTTTGACCAGAATTGTCAGGTTTGACATTATCCTCTTTTCTGTGCTGGAGGATAAAACATGTTTCACAGATGACAACTGCATAACGGTTTTGCTGCATTTGTTTTGCTCGACTTGTGCTAGTACATAAGCGATTTTAGCTTTTTCTTTTTCTTCTTTTGAAGTAAATAGGATCTGAGCATACAAATACGTATCTTTAGTTTTGGTGATTAAAAACTGCTTGGCTAAAACTGGATTGAAAAAGCATTTCTTCTTTAAGATGACTAGGGATATGTTCAGTTTTGGTTGATTCTTTTTTAGGTTTAAACAATAAAAGCTTTTTATTTTAGATGAGTGGAAAATATACATAGCGTTACATCTTAGTGAAATGGCAGCCTCTGGGTAGTGGCTTATATCTTGGGTATCACCATTATACACGTTAAGGAGATGCTTTTTTTCATGTTGACCAAAGATGGCAACCTGATTCGTGTTTGTTTTCCTTACTGGCTTCCGTGCCCTCTCCGTAACTCCTTGCATTCCCACACCTAGAGGAGTGAAGCACCATGACCTCTGAACCTCCAGTACCGTCCCAGCTGTATAGGCACATGCAATCACTGAGATACGAGTTTCTGTAATAACAGCTGCTTGGGAATACTGCTGCTGAGGCAGTGTGCATAAGGGAGAATAGTAGGGCGAGAAAATAGTTTTCTAGAGAATTTAGAAAGGCTTCGCGTATTACCATCTTTCTCAGTCGTTAAAGAGGTGTTTTGAGGTGGCAATTAAAAGGACTTGAAATGACTAGAAATGTAGCATTGAGCCTGTGTAGTGGCTTATCTTGCCCAGTGTTCTGTACGGCCAGAGAAATTAATAGGTTAGGTAAGTAAACATTTATTGAACACCTACTGTGTGCTAGGTTCTGTGGTAGGGATTGGATATGCAGAGATGAGTAACATACTTTTCTGTCGTGGAGGATGACAGTGTGGGTGGGGGAAGATAAATAATATAACTGAATATTCACAGATGCCATGCCATTTAGGGTTGTAGAAATCTTTTGGATTACTGAGGGAAAACAGGGAAAGGAAGTGCTCAGTTTAATGGGGTGGGGGGTGGGTAGCAAGAATCTGGAAAGGCTTCACAGAGGAGGTGATGTTGGAACGGTGTTTTAAAGAACAGTAGGATGTGAAGGGGAGGGGCACCAGCATGGTACTCTTGCAGTGACTGGGGTTTCAGTGCTGTTGCAAGAAAAGATTCAAGTTGGAGCAATTAAGAAAGAGATTGTGGGAGACTGGAGAGAGCTGGAGACCGGATTTTGATGATCCCTGAATAAAGTACTAAGAGTAAGACTGGTGAAACTGCAATCTCAAATGTTTCTCTCATTTATGATTTCATCTCCTTGATTCTATGTATCAATTTAGCTTATGCATTATTACAGTTATGAATTTATTAGCTGCTATGTAAAAATAATTTCATCTTTATTAAATGCTTATGATGGGCCTAGCCTATGTCATGTTCTGGAGGAAATGTAAGGTACAGGAAATTTAAGGTTTCTACTTTTGAGAAGCTTACAAATTAATTAATACAAGAGGTATTGATGTTTCTAGTCACCTCTCTGCCCATTCACACCCTCTGTGAGATTATTTTACAGTTTAGCCAAGTCATTTTAGCATTTTAGAATGAAAAAAGTGTGTGATGATTTCACTTTGCATTTATCATTGTGAAAATGTTAGCCTGAGTACTTTTAACAGTAGAAAGCTCACTTGACTCTTGGGGGCTGACCTTTGAAAAATACATATCCAGCCCCCCTGCCCCCATTGGCACTTGAGACTCATGGCCAGGTGGGGATTAACAGGTTCTCTGTGTGTTTTGAAGTAGATTAGTGTTTCTAATTTTTAGTCAGTCACGTGCTATCTTCACAATTTTTGGCCAAATTGTTCACTAACTATCCTGCTGTTTACTTAATATCTTTTTAAATTTTCTGTTATTTGCTTTATCTTTGTCTTTAGGATGTTTTACTTCTTAGCTTCATCCTGTGTAATAGTTTCTGTGTAATTATGGGTTTGATGTGTTTTCTATGTGTGTGTGAGAGAGACAGACATTAAATATTACAAAAAGTTTAAAAAAGTCTGTGTTCTACCTAAAAACTTCGGTAATACCTTAGGAAACTAAAGTGGATTCGTGATAGAGCCTCAAGGGGAAAGGGACCACCCACCTAGATTAAGCCATTGATATTTGAGTTCTTATTCACATTTTTAGGAGTAACATTTGAGATTATTTTATTGTGGCTTAACACAGGAATCCCCAAACTTTTTACACAGGGGGCCAGTTCACTGCCCCTCAGACCATTGGAGGGCCGCCACATACTGTGCTCCTCTCACTGACCACCAATGAAAGAGGTGCCCCTTCCTGAAGTGCGGCGGTGGGTGGGGGTGGGGGGGAAGATAAATGGCCTCAGGGGGCCGCATGCGGCCCGGGCCGGTAGTTTGGGGATGCCTGGCTTAACTTGAACACCATGTTGATATACATGAGTGGACAAGAAGAAAAGTCACATGAGTAGGAATGAAAGAAGAGTCCTTCGTTCAATAGTGGGAAGCTGTTAAGAATGTTATAAAAATGGAACAGAACAAGGGGTATGTGTCATGTGACCATGGAATATTATGCTGGCTTGAGTTCTGAGGGTGTGACTGCTCTCTGCCAGAGTTTATGGGGGACCACCTGTCCTTGAAAAGGTTTGCTGATGTGGATGGGGAGAACAGGACTTCCGAGAATTTTGAGGCTTTTTGTTGAGTGTTGTTACTTTTAAAGTCAGTGCTAGTATTAATACTTCTGATAAATGTTCAGGTAGAGGAAAGGCATGATGGACATGACAGTATTTGACTTCATTTAGAAAGTCACTGGCAATATATATTTCAAGGAATTACCTTTACTGTAATACATGATTTTTAAGGATTTTGGTTAAAATGAAGTGGGAATCATTTATATTGAATGAATTTTTATTTCCATTTCAAATGCTTGAACCAGGCATTTCTATTTCCAATTGAAACAGGTAATAGATGAACTTAGCCTTGTGATCAGAAATGTTATCTCTTATTGTGAAAAGTTTCCATCATCTGATGCATACAATTTGTTTGAAAAGGTGAATATCAGATTATAGTTTCTTGTTTTGAAGATGAATACATAGTAGGAAACTCGCATTGTAATTTTGGACTGGGCCTAGAAAGGTAATTGTTTTATAGTGCTTCTCCTCTAGGAACTTAGTAAATATTGCATTAATTTTATTTTATCTTTAATTTCTGTTAAATGCATTTGGTATTTTGAGGCAGTATAGTCTTACAATTTTAGCTAGATTTTATAGATGGAGAAATATCACAGATGTTTGTATTATAGTTCTCTTTAATCTGATTAATATTTTGATTTAGATGTAGAAATTCTAAATTTACCAAGGCTAATGTTTCTGAAGGACTAGTCTTATGAAATAATCTGCATTGATTTTTTTGGTCACAGAATATCTTTACAATTTTTAATTGCCTCAATAGAGATAGGTAACTGGAACTTTTTTGAGGCTCCTGTCAAATTACTGTACCTCAAGGGGAAAAATGGAAATTATTAGACTATACCAGGAAGAATATTAAACCGACCAAGTAGTTTCCATTATAGAAACCAAATGAATACTTGTAATTTTTTACTCTTACGTCATAGATTCTGAGAAGTTTGAGATCAGAAAAATAGTTTCATCACTTTTTGTCTCTTTTCATCTCTAAAATGAGGGTAATGCTTTGCTTGTAGGGATATTGCTAGGGTTAAAGATAATGTGTGTGATTGCCTATTTTAATCTAAGATTTCTTGAGTTTGAAGTAGTTTAGATTCCTGTTCCCTGGCACGTAATAATTTGATGTCTTAAAAACCAGGCCGGTTGCAGTGGCTCAAACCTGTAATCCCAGCACTTTGGGAGGCTGAGATGGGAATAAATTTGAGCTCAGGAATTTGAGACCATCCTGGGCAATGTAGTGAGACCTCATCTTTTCCAAAAATGAGACAAAACAAAGCAAGAAGGTAGGAGGCAGTCCCAGCTACACAAGGAGGCTGAGGCGGGCAGATGCCATGAGCCTGGGAGATCTAGGCTGTGGTGAGCAGTGATTGTGCCACTGCGGTGAGCAGTGATTGTGCCACTGTACTTAGCCTGTGCAACAGAGCAAGACCCTGTTTCAAAACAAAACAAATCCAGTGCAAGGAAACATTGTAGCTATGTAACTATCACTATGTATTAACTATGTATTTTTTGATTACATTAACCAATTTGGAAATGTACTTTAAATTGAAACAAATGTTTGAACAATGATGTGTACTATGTTTCCTTTTGAGGCATTTTATGGTATTCCAAGTACTTTTGTATTTTTCTGCATAATAGTTATATTAAACTATAATATAGTATAAAAAGGCATAGTAATAGTACCTACCTTATAGTGTTACTGTGAAGATTAAATGAGATATATTGCATATTCAGCAATTATACAGTGCTTGGCACAATGGAAGCATTTGGTATAAATTACTCGTATTCATTTAAACTGTTTTTTCTTAAAGTCATTTGTGCTTGTTTTTCTTTTTGATGATATGTTTTTTAGTCGGTATTACATATCCAGCAAAGTGCATGATACTTGTGTACAGTACTGTACAATGAATTTTTTTATATATTTACATCCATCAAGTCGTTTTCTAGATCAATGTGTAGAACATTTTTATCCTTCTAAAGGTTTCCCTTGTACCCCTTCTCAGCTGCCTCCCTTTCCCTTCCCAGCGGTAATGATTATTTTTGACTTCTGTTAGGGTTTGTGTCTTATCTTGAATTCCCAAGTGTTATGGGAGGGACCTGGTGGGAGGTAATTGAATCATGGGGGCAGGTCTTTCCTGTGCTGTTCTCGTGATAGTAAGTCTCATTAGATCTGATGGTTATTATAAGGGGGAGTTTTCCTGCACAAGCTCTCTTTGCCTGCTGCCATCCATGTAAGACGTGACTTGCTGCTCCTTGCCTTCTGCCATCATTGTGAAGCCTCCCCAGTCATGTGGAACTGTAAGTCCAATAAACCTTTTTTTCTTTTGTAAATTGCCCAGTTTCGGGTATGTCTTTATCAGCAGCGTGAAAACAGACTAATACAAAGTTTGTCACCTCAGATTACTTTTGACTGTACTTGAACTTCCGATAAACAGAATTATGTGGTATGTACTCTTTTTGTCTGGCTTTTTTCACTTAACATGGTGTCTTTGAGATTCATCCATGTACTTGCATGTATCAGTAGTTTCTTTTTTTAATGCTGTGTGTTATTCCATTGCATGAATATACTGCAGTTTATCCATTTTCCTGTTAATTAATATTTTGGTTGTTTCCAGTGCTTGACTGTTACGAATAAAACTGCAGTGAACATTTGTGTGTGTTGTTTGGTGGACATTTATATTTAGTTACCTGGTCTATATCAAGGAGTGGAATTGCTGGGTCATCGGGTAGGTGTGTGTTTAACTAACAGATATTGCTAAATAGTTTCCCTGAAGTTCACAACCAAATTACATTCCTACTTGCAGTTTCCACCAGCAATGAGAATTTCAGTTGCCACATCTTAGTCAACACTTAGTATTACCCTGTCAGTCTTGTTAATTTTAGCTATTCTGCTGGGTGTAATGTATTGTTAAACAGGTTTTAATTTGCATTTCCTTGGTAATTATCTTGAGCGTCTTTTCATATGCATATTGGCCATTTGGATATCTTTTGTGAAGTCTTTTTTGTTTTTTTCTTCCTGTTTTTCTCTTAAATAGAGTGGAGACAGGATCTTGCTGTGTTGTGCAGGTTGGTCTTGAACTCTTGGGCTCAACAATCTTCTTAGCCTCCCACAGTGCTGGGATTACAGGTTTGAGCCACTGTCCCTGGCCACTTAATCACTTTCTTTATAATGTTTTTGATGAATGGAAGTTCTAGTTTTAACGAAATCCAGTAAATACTTTCTTTTTCTTTAATGGTTAATGCTTTTTTGGTATTCTGTTCAAGAAATTGTGATCAACACTAAGTTCATTATAGTCTATGGCTTTTTTTTTTTTTTTTTTTTTTAAAGAAGCTTTTAGTGTTTTGCTTTTTACAGTATAGGTCTATACTATGTCTTGATTTTTGTATGCACTGTGAGGTGTAGGAATCAAGGTTATATAGATTATCTTGTTGCTCCAGAAGTATTTGTTAAAAAGACTGTTTTCTACCTGAATGTCACTGGAGCCGCTGTCAGAAATCAAGGGATTCTATATGTGCGCGTCTATTTCTGGAGGTTTTTTTTTTTTTTGGTCAATAATATTATTTTATTCCCATGCTAGCACTTATTTTAATTACTGTAGTTTGTCCTCCAGCTTTATTTTTCTTGAAGATTATCTTGGTTGTTTGCATTTCCATATTCTTTTTAGAACTGGCCTGTCAATTGTTCCTTTCTCTTTTCTCCCTTCCTCCCTTTCCTTCCTCTCCTTCCCATTTTAGAGGCAGAGTCTTGCACTGTTTCTCAGGCTAGAGTGCACTGGCCTGATCATGGCTCTCTGTAGCCTCGACCTCTTGGTCGGTCGGTCTCTCTCTCTCTCTCTCTCTCTCTCACACACACACACACACACACACACACACACACACATCACACATCCTGCTGGGATTTTGATTTGGCTTGTATCAATCAAATCTTTAGATCATTTTGGGGGAGAATTGACCTCTTAACATAGAGTCTTCTGAATCATGAACATGGAATATTTTCTCATTTATTTATCTCAGGAGTGTTTTGTAGTTTTCAGTGTAGAAGTCTTGCTTGTGTTTCCTTAGATTTATTACTAGATATTGGTATTTTTGGATGCTGTTGCAAATGGTATTTTTTGACAATGGAAAAATGTTTATTGAACTTTATATAAACATGACAATAAAAACATAGTAAGTGAATTTTAATTAAACTGAATTGTTTGCAAAACATACAGTTGGCATCACTGATGTAGTGTCTTATTTTCTTGATTCTTTTTTTCTTTTTTTTTAAGATAGAGTTTTGCTCTTGTCACCCAGGCTAGAGTGCATACATGGTTACAATCACTGCAACCTCTGCCTCTTGGATTCAAGCGATTCTCCTGCCTCAGCCTCCCGAGTAGCTGGGATTATAAGCATGCACCACCATGCCTGTCTGATTTTTGTATTATTATTAGAAATGAGGTTTTACCATGTCACCCAGGCTGGTCTTGGAACTCCTGACCTCCAGTGATCCGCCCCTTGGCCTCCCAGAGTGCTGGAATTATAGGCGTGAGCTACTGCACCTGGCCTGATTTATGCTTTAGTTTTTTTAAAAAAATCAATTAACAGTGCATTTTTAAAAATAAAAATTAAAACAATTTCAGGAGGCTTCTGATTTTTTTTTTTTTTGAGGTATATCTTACATACAGTAAAATACAGAGATCTTTTTTTTCGTTTTTGCCCTGCCCCCTCCCCGCAGAGATCTTAAGTATGCAGTTTGATACGGCTTTTCCCTAAATAATCCATCCATGTGGCTGCCACCCAGATCAAAATATAGGACATTTCCATTACCTTCAAGTCTCTTCCCAGCCAGTCCTAGCCTCTTCTCTGTAGGTAACCACTTTTGACAAGAAGGCTTTTGGTTATAAACACTTTGTGTCATTATTTGAAAATGAAGAAGTAATTGCTTAAATTATTATAAAATGAGTATTTTCAGAAGTGATAAAGGGTGTTGTTTTTTGTGGTGATGTTAACTGGAATTAAACCATGATATTTATATGTCTTAGGCTGTTCTGTGGTGTTGTAACAAAATACCTGAGACTGTAATTTATGAGCAGAAATTTATTTCTCATATTTCTGGCGGCTGGAATGTTCAAGATCAAGGTCCCGACAGGTTCAGTTGTCTGGTGAGGGTCTCATCCTTCGGAGGAGAGGAATGCTGTGTCCTCACATGGTGGAAGGTGAAAAGGCAAGCCAGCTGAACATTGCTAACACCTCTTTTTTTTTTTGAGATGGAGTTTTGCTCTGTCGCCCAGGCTGGAGTACAGTGGTATGATCTTGGCTCACTACAACCTCCTCCTCCCAGGTTCAAGTGATTTCTCCTGCCTCAGTCTCCTTAGTATCTGGGACTACAGGCGTGTGCCACCATGCCCAGCTAGTTTTTGTATTTTTGGTAAAGACAGTGTTTCATCATGCTGGCCAGGCTGGTCTTGAACTCTTGAACTCAAGTGATCTGCCCATCTCAGCCTCCCAGAGTGCTGGGATTATAGGCGTGAGCCATCACGTCTAGCCTAACACCTCTTGTATATGGTCCTTAATCTCATTCACAAGGGGAGGAGTACTCATGATCTAATCACCTCTTTATCACCTCTTAATGCTATTCACATTGGCAACACCTGAATTTTGGTGAGGACACATTTAAACTATAGCTCCAGGAGCTTTATCCTCTTTTTTTTTTTTTTTTTTTTTTTTTTTTTTGAGACGGAGTTTCGCTCTTGTTACCCAGGCTGGAGTGCAATGGCGCGATCTCGGCTCACCACAACCTCCGCCTCCTGGGTTCAGGCAATTCTCCTGCCTCAGCCTCCTGAGTAGCTGGGATTACAGGCTCGCACCACCATGCCCAGCTATTTTTTTTGTATTTTTAGTAGAGACGGGGTTTCACCATGTTGACCAAGATGGTCTCGATCTCTTGACCTTGTGATCCACCCGCCTCGGCCTCCCAAAGTGCTGGGATTACAGGCTTGAGCCACCGCGCCCGGCCTCTTACCCTCTTTTTTACTTCATGAGGTATATAATTTGACCAGTGTTAGGAGGTTGTATAGTGAGAAGCTCACTAGTGAGGGTTTTGGTATGTATGTTTAATTGCTCTAGTGAATATTGCTTTGATCAACCTTTCTTCTTAACACTTCCAAATATACTTCTGCTTCTAGCGCAGTAGACTATCTCCAATAAAATCAGGTCTTTTGGTTATTGGCAAAAAATTGAGAAATTGAGGTTGGGGAAAATTGACAGTAGAAAGGTGGGAAAGACTGGATTCTAGCAGTAGTCTAATTTTGTACGTTAGTGAACCTAGCACATATCAGATGTTCAGTAAGTAAGTGATATATATGGAGTCACAAGTCCAGTCACGTCAGAGAAGATACCTGCTTAGGTTTTCCAAAAGTGCGAATTATTTCCTGTTAATATATTTTTTTCTATACCGGTTGATTGAGGAACACACATAGACAAGCAGTATACGTATGCACATATGCATGTATATTTTAAAACTTTTAAATTGGAGCATAACATAACTTAGAGAAAAATGTGCTAATTATAAACATATGAAAAGTTCACAGAGTGAACGTATTTGTTTACTGTAGTCCCTTTGTGCTTTCTCTCATTCACTACTTCTCCCCAAAAGTAACCAGCATCCTCATTTCTAACACTTCGGATAGATATGTAAATGTAATATGTACTGTGTTCATCTAACTTCTTTTCCTCAGCAACAGGTTTATGTTCTCTATCCATATTGTGTATGGAGCAGTAATTATTTCCTTCTCATTGCTGTAGTGTAGTACTCACTTAGCTTAGGGAAAACTTACCTGCTTTCCTTTTTTCTTTTTGAGACGGAGTTTTGCACTGTTGCCTGGGCTTGAGTGCAGTGGCACAGTCTCCGCTTGCTGCAACCTCTGTCTCCAGGGTTCAAGCGATTCTCCTGCCTCAGCCTCCTGAGTAGCTGGGATTATAGGCATGCACCACCACGCCCAGCTAGCTTTTTGTATTTTTAGTAGAGACAAGGTTTCACTATGTTGGTCATGATGGTCTCGAACTCCTGACCTTGTGATCCACCCAACTTGGCCTCCCAAAGTGCTGGGATTACAGGTGTGAGCCACCCCGCCTGGCTATTTTTTTCTTCTTAAAGCAGTGTCTAAATACAGCTTTAATGCAGAGTGCTGTATCCTGCTTCTAGCACAGTAGAATACAGAGGTGGCTTTTATAATTGTCAGAAACTGCCTGCTACTTGGAGGCTACTGGGAAGGAGGAACACGCTGTTCTCCTAGGAGCCAGTGGATCAACTTGGTAGTGAAGAAGCTGCCTCCATACATTTTCTGTGTGCCTTTGGAAATGTATTTAGTTTTGCTAGTTAGAAAGTTAGTGATTTTTCAGGTTTGTTTTTAAGGGTTATATACTCTAGTGATAACAGTAAAACTAGCATATATTGAGCTTATATGACGTACAAGCACTATGCAAAGTGCTTTTCTTAAGTTACTCGTTTTTATTTTCATGAGAAGTTACGTTTTATTAATGTTCGGGAGGGTGAGGTCTTGGTTGGTGCGAGTGAATGCATCCTTTAGATGTCTGTTAGGCTGTGGTCTCCGTTATCTCACTGTTTGTTCTTTTCACGTGTAGGTACGTCATTGATGGTGCCACTGCTCTTTGGTGTGCAGCTGGAGCAGGACATTTTGAAGTTGTTAAACTTCTAGTCAGCCATGGAGCCAACGTGAACCATACCACAGTAACTAATTCAACCCCTCTTCGGGCAGCGTGCTTTGATGGCAGACTGGACATTGTGAAATACCTGGTTGAAAATAATGCCAACATCAGCATTGCCAACAAATACGACAACACCTGCCTAATGATTGCAGCATATAAGGGACACACTGATGTGGTCAGATACCTTTTAGAGCAGCGTGCTGATCCTAATGCTAAAGCACATTGTGGAGCCACAGCACTGCACTTTGCAGCTGAAGCTGGTCACATAGATATTGTGAAAGAGTTGATAAAATGGCGTGCTGCTATAGTAGTGAATGGCCATGGGATGACGCCATTGAAAGTAGCTGCTGAAAGCTGTAAAGCAGATGTTGTTGAACTGTTACTCTCTCATGCTGATTGTGACCGAAGAAGTCGAATCGAAGCTTTGGAACTCTTGGGTGCCTCGTTTGCAAATGACCGTGAGAACTATGACATCATGAAGACATACCACTATCTATATTTAGCCATGTTAGAGCGGTTTCAAGATGGTGATAACATTCTTGAAAAAGAGGTTCTTCCACCAATCCATGCTTATGGGAATAGAACCGAATGTAGAAATCCTCAGGAACTGGAATCCATTCGGCAAGACAGAGATGCTCTTCACATGGAAGGCCTTATAGTTCGGGAACGGATTTTAGGTGCTGACAATATTGATGTTTCTCATCCCATCATTTACAGGGGGGCTGTTTATGCGGATAACATGGAATTTGAGCAGTGTATCAAGTTGTGGCTTCATGCCCTGCATCTTAGACAGAAAGGTAACAGGAACACCCACAAAGATCTTCTTCGATTTGCTCAAGTTTTCTCACAAATGATACATTTGAATGAAACTGTGAAGGCCCCAGACATAGAATGTGTTTTGAGATGCAGTGTTTTGGAAATAGAACAAAGTATGAACAGAGTGAAAAATATTTCAGATGCTGATGTCCACAATGCTATGGACAATTATGAATGTAATCTCTATACCTTTCTGTATTTAGTGTGCATCTCTACCAAAACACAGTGCAGTGAAGAAGATCAGTGCAAAATTAACAAGCAGATCTACAACCTGATTCACCTTGATCCCAGAACTCGTGAAGGTTTCACCTTGCTGCATCTAGCTGTCAACTCTAATACTCCAGTTGATGATTTCCACACCAATGACGTCTGCAGCTTTCCAAATGCACTTGTCACAAAGCTCCTGCTGGACTGTGGTGCTGAGGTGAATGCCGTGGACAATGAGGGAAACAGCGCCCTTCATATTATCGTTCAGTACAACAGGCCCATCAGTGATTTTTTGACCTTGCACTCTATCATCATTAGCCTAGTTGAAGCTGGAGCTCACACTGACATGACGAATAAACAGAATAAGACTCCGCTGGACAAAAGTACGACTGGGGTCTCTGAAATACTACTTAAAACTCAAATGAAGATGAGTCTCAAGTGCCTGGCTGCCCGAGCAGTTCGGGCTAATGACATTAACTACCAAGACCAGATCCCCAGAACTCTTGAAGAGTTTGTTGGATTTCATTAAGTGACTGGATATGTAAAATTGTTTAATGTGGTGCTAAAAAGTAAAGGACTTGAATCACAGACAATAGAATTATGTGTTCATAAATTCTGCTTTTCTTTCCACCACCTTTCCCCCCATCCCATCCTTCCTTAGCTCTGTATTTGTTTTTCTTGCCTCATGGTAATTGATTTCAGACACTTTAAACAAAGCCACATCATTGTTTTGGTGTAACTATAAGGTATTTGGATATTGGTCACCTATTTGTCTTTCTTTTCTTAAAGGAACAGATATAAAATGTTTATGTAACAAGGGACATTTATAATTTCAAGTTGATAATGTTTTAAACAGCTGCTTACAAAAGTATTTCTGTTAAGCCTACGTCAGTGTGTTATCCATGCAGCAGTTTTGAGGATTTCATGAAGAAAAAACTAAAAAGGAACATTAAAAGGAATGGGATATCCAGGTGTTCTGCACATGCCAAACTGCTGTAGATAGTTTTCACTCTTCCATTATTTATATGGAGTGATGCAGCACATTTTAGCATTCAGGAGGTTTTTAAAAAAATAGCTGCAGATTAATCTGGAAAATGTGCTAATTTAATAATAGTCACACATTTATAAAGTTAAATCCATTTGAAATTGTTGTATTGTGCTGGGCAGTATATACAAAATGGTTATCATCAATCAACTTGTCAGAGAATCTTGATGGACTCTGCCTTTAGGCTTGAATTCTTCAAAGTCTATTTTAACGAAATTTATCTAAATTGCAGCAGTCTGTTTGATTCAGGTTAGAGACATGTAAAAATTATGAATGCTGTTTTCTTAAGAAACAGATTGTCACAGTACAGTCACACATTTTATTTTTGTCCCCTTCTCCCTTGTCCTCCTGTATCTTATCTTCTAACATTTGGAAACTCCTTTTCCAGAAGGCATTATTTGTGCCTCCCTAAGAAGGTATTTTATTTGTGATGAAAAGGAACCTGGATATTTTTTTAATTGTTTCACTTTCTAAGTCTGTGACAAGAAGTGGAAATATCACTAGTGTGGTATAGGAACTTATGTATTTTTTATGATAAAAATAATTCCCAGTGCCACTTGAAAGGTAATTTTGTCTGAGAGCTGCAAATTTTTCAATCACAAAATGTCACTTATTCCGACAGGCTATACAGAGGTCTGTATGGTTTTTTGCTTTGTTTTGTTTTAATGGCAACATTTTAACTGTCAAACTAAAGGATATTCTGTGATTATCTTTTAAGCATCGCAGAAATTCAAGTGAAAGTTAAACACTTATTTCTATTGATGTTAAAAATGATGATGAAAGCAAAATTAGCTGTATCTGTAATTTTCTCTCTCGTGCCGAATGAATGCCTTAGCTACGCATAGTGCATGGTACTGTAAGTGAAGACCTGCAGCTTTTTTTTTTCTTTAGTGAAAAGCATTATAATGATGTAGCAGCATCAGATATAAACTTAAAAAAAATAAGGTTTTAATTAACATTTTATCTATGGATAATGCTTTGTAAAGTATAAGAGAAAGGTTGCAGTTGGATCAGTATAAAACAACGACCAAGCCAAAATCAGCACCTAGGGCCTTAAGTAAAATAGAAATACCCCACAAAATGAAATGTTTTGAAGGGTGGGAGGGGACAGAAGGGGGGACTTTCCCCCAAGGATGCAAGATACTTTTTACAGTTGTTGTTAAACTTTGTGTGTCTTCTTGCTTCAGTTAGGAATGTTTTGATGGTAAATTCTGTCACGGTAATAGATTTCTATTTTCCTAACCTGAGATTTTACAAGGAAGGTTTTTAGGATGGCTTAAAGGGAGATATTTGAGTGAGCCCTAATTGGAAAATTACCAAACTTGATCCTCCTGGTATGAATCAAGGAAATACTGTACCTTGCTCTTAGCAACTCTCTGTGGCCTGCAAGAGAAAATGTACTTCTTCAAGGTGAGTGAATCATGCTTTTTCCATGGTTCAGAGCAGACCCTTTATTTTTCAAACTACAAGGCCTACTTGTTGGACAGTCTGAGGAATAGCTTTGATACTTGGTATTCAGTTGGTTCCATTATTAGTGTATATTATTTTTATTTAAACATCAAAACTTAAAATATCAGATAATGTTGCATGTTTTAAAAACGCATTTCATCCCTTTGGCTACCCAGGACCAGCACTATTTAAGACACTGCTTATTTATAAAATGAGGATAATGATTCTATGTACATATTCAGACATCAGAATTTAATGACATTCTGTTTTGGGGAAGGGAAGACAGTGCTGGAGACAGTAAAACTGTTGACTGAAATGCTGACAGGTTGGAGGACGAATTTGAAGACAGTGGAATAAACTATGAACTATGCTAATGGTAATTAGATTTTTTCCTTTGTTTAGTATAGTAGTAACTTGTGTAGTATCTTGCTGAGAATCTAATTCTATCTTGTAAAATCAATCCAAATGCGTATTGTGAAACACCTGTATAAAATCATTCTTGAAATAAGTGATCTACATGCCTGTTTTTTAAAAAAATGTTTTTAGTAGAATTGTTTTAAAATACTGTGTTTAGCCAGACCCTTCCTAAACTTAATTTTTTTTTTTTTTTTTTTTAAAAAAAAAAGGAAAATAGGTAAGAAAATGATAGTTCTATATCTCAGCCTTCCGTGAACTCAGGCTGTCTCCATTTTGCAGCCACTTTGGTCATTTGATGTTTACTGTTGATATACTTATGCTTTGAATTGTAACTTCATTGATGGTATTATAGATTCAACCAAAACTTCTCTGTCCTGTTTAGTAATTGTCATATAAATCTGGATAAGGTAGGGAGGCCCAGGTGGATGTTTTCATTTGCAAATCATGAGAAACTTAAGTGGGTTTTATGCTTTTGATAGAGTTGGCAAAACTGAACTATTGAGTTTAGGTTAACAATTTAACTCAAGAAATGGGCAACAAACCCATCCCCTCAATTGATAAAGAAGGGGAAGTATTTTTTACATAAGAATTGACACTGACAACATAGCTTTTTTTCAGTCTACCTTGGTTGCTCTAGTAGGCCACAGCCCAGCCACGTTAAGGTTCTTTGCTGTGGGAATTTTACATAAACGAAACTCCAGAGCAGACCATCTGTAAGCTTTGGTCTTGCTTGTTTCTGAGAAGGGTTTTATTTCATTACACTAATAGTGGACTAATAATTGGTAATTGTGAGAACTTAGGTATGATAGCATTGTTTGAAGTAACATTTGATTTGGGGACAGCAGCTTTCTAAATACCAACTCTATTTGACAAAGGTTTTGAAAATTAAAATTTTAAGGGAGCAACACCCTGTTAAGAGTTTCGACCATAGTTGAGGCAGCTACTTTATGAATAAGACCACTTTGGGTTATTGAAGCAGAAGCATTTCTTTTTTTTTTTTTTGGAATGGGGTGGGGTGAGGAGTGAGTTGTTAGACCTTTGATTATAGTTTGCTGGTTTAGAAACAGCCTCTGGCTAAATTAGTGCATAGATGGATGAAAGTATAAAGGACTTGTTTTTATGGTAGATTTTCTGTAAGAATCTTAAATGTTCCTTTTCAGGTTAGTCAGATGTGTTGATGCACACACGACTACTCTGCTTTTCTCACTGACTATACTATAACATTAAAAATGGGTTAAAGAAAACAAAACTCTGCCTTTTGTGCTATGAAACATTTAGTCCAGAGGTTTAAAGCTGTGTGTCCATTCCTACTCTGAAAATGCATAGCTTTGTTCTGGATGTCATCTCTTGAAAGTAGAAAACTCCTATGTGTATATCACATTGCAGGGCTTTCTTACGTATTTCTGGCAGACTTGCCCAAACCTTTAGATGGGCTGGGTTGTACAGCATGCCCTCCCCCAAATATGGGATCTGAAATACATAGTACACTATTGATAGTGGAGATATATTCATTTTTTAAACTGTAAAGTCAATGTGGTCTCTAGTCTAGGTTTGTGGTGTGTACCTTTGTGTTAATGTGTAGGGAAGGGATAGTGACTTGATGGTTATGGGGAGTGTATCTTGATGTCCATACAGGGGTGAGTATTGCTAAATTGTTAACAGCTTTTATCTAGGGTGAGTCATGTGATGAATGGCCTAATCAGAAAAATAAAAGAGCGAAGATGCAAGCTTGCCAAGTGATGAAATGAACAAGATTTTGTATCTATTTTTTATCAGGTGTTAATAAAACTTGTGCATGGCTTTTTTGTTGTTGCTTAGTAACTGGTAGAGAAGAAAAGATGAGGAAAAAAACTCAGCTTTCCTTCCCAATCTTTTCAGAGGTACATAGTTGGGGAGTAAAATCTGACTGGCCTAATCGATGGAAAAGACCCGGTCCTTTTCACCCCATCCTGCAGTCCTCCGTGTAGAGGAACTACACTGTTGTATTCTAGTAATTCACTGTGATTTATAACAAACCAGTGATGTCATTCTATTGTGCACTTTTGTCAAACCATTTATGTGACTTTAATAAACATAGTAAACTTGCTGACTGCACCAGAGGTCTATTAGTGATTCATATATTGCATGACATTTTCTATTTGAGTTTGACATGTAGAGTCATTTTTAGTTTCAAGGCAATTGACAGTCCTAATAGCTCAGCTAATTTGAAACTAACAGTCTTGCTGTGTAAAAGGAAAAAATGGTGTTTGTGTTCAGTAAATGTTTGAAAAAAACTACTTTGAGGTTTGTGTCTTTATTATTCAGTGGGCCTAAGTTGCGATGTTCTTTTGTTGAATTCCTTAAAAAAAAGTCGTCAAAGTTATATATGTGCATGGGAAAAAATTCAGATAGTAAAGAAAAACTCAAAAATATTTTTTAACAGTTCCCTTCCCATCTCTCCCCGCCTCCCATTTGGACTCTGCAGAGAAAATCACTATTAATAGTTTTTTGAGTAGCTTCCCAGAATGTTTCTGTGCACATACGTATTATTTCTCCTTTTCGTTTTTTAAAATGCAAATGAACGTCTACGTTTGCAACACTATTCTGCATCTTATCTTTTTCATTTAGTATATCTTAGGCATTTTCCATTTCTAAATGTGTAGATTTTTTTTTTTTTTTTTTTTGCAACTCCCAACGCAGATTCCCAGCTGGTTCCCCACCTTTTTTTTTTTTTTTTTTTTTTTTTTTAAATGTGTAGATTTTTAAAACAACTTTATAGCATTTAATTCTATTGACAGACTGAAAATTTAACTAGATCTTATTGATGGACTTTTAGGTTTTCAGTTTTTGATATTTCAAATAATGCTGCAGTGAGTGTTCTTATGTACAATACTTATAGGACAAATTCATTCCTAGTACTGGAACTTGGTTTACTGACTACTTTAAAATCTTGACAGAGGTTATCAAATTGCCTTCCATCTCCACATCTTTACTGGCATCAGATATCTTATCATTTAGTTTTTACAAAGTTGTGATTAATGAAAAACAATATTTAATGTTTTGATTTGTGTGCCGTTATGAATAACGTTGAATGCTTTCATAAATTTATTGACTATGTTTGCTTCGGGGTTTTTTTTTTTTCTTTTTTCGTTTGCGTCACTAACCAGTCTTCATTATTTCAATGGGTTTTTTTTTTTTTTCCTACTTGCTAGAAGTTCCTTAGAAGTTTGTGGACATTTTCTGTCGTGTAATAGTTTTAGTTTATTTACTTCAAATATGGTAGTTTTGTATCTGAAGTTTACATTTTTATATAGTCAAATTTATCACAATTTAAAAAATGGTTTTATATCCTGCTTGTAAGGCTGTCTCTAGTCCTAGTTACAAGTTATGCATTTTTTTTTTTTTAACCCATGATCTATTTGAATAAGACAGTTTTATGGCTTCCCTTCCCTTCTTTCTTTTTCTCTTTGGTTTAAAATTTGGATTTTCCTATAATTTGTTTGGTTTTTGTTTGTTTTTTTGAGACAAGGTTTCACTCTCACCCAGGCTGGAATGCAGTGCAATCATGGCTTACCGTAGCCTCGATCTCCTGGGCTCAAGTGATCCTCCCACCTCAACCTCCTAAAGTAGCTGGGACTGCAGGTATGTGCCACCATGCTCAGCTAATTCTTTTTTTTTCTTTTTATTATTTTCTGGTATTTTTTGTAGAGATGGGGTTTCTCCATGATGCCTAGGCTGGTCTAGAACTCGGGCTCAAGCTGTCCTCCCACCTCAGCCTCCTAAAGTGTTGGGATTACAGACATGAGCCACCACTGTGGCCTTGGACTAGTATTTCTTCATTTGTCTTTTTTAAGTGGGGAGGTGGGAGTGGCTAATTTTTTCCAGTATTTTATGTTTATTTTTCCAGATGAAATTTGGTGTCATTTTATCATGTTAAGAGATTATTTTGTTTAGCACTGAATTAATAGATTTAGGGACATCTGAACAGTTGTGCACTTATGAGCTTTTTTTTTTTTTTTTTTTTTTAATCCAAAAGAAAAGAAAGGTATATCTGGCTAGGTAAGTCATATACTACTATCCAGAGTTTTTTTTTTTTTTTTTTGGTTTTTCTTTTTTTTTCTTTTTTTGAGACGGAGTTTCGCTCTTGTTACCCAGGCTGGAGTGCAATGGCGCGATCTCGGCTCACTGCAACCTCCGCCTCCTGGGTTCAGGCAATTCTCCTGCCTCAGCCTCCTGAGTAGCTGGTATTACAGGCACGCGCCACCATGCCGAGCTATTTTTTTGTATTTTTAGTAGAGACAGGGTTTCACCATGTTGACCAGGATGGTCTCGATCTCTTTACCTTGTGATCCACCCACTTCGGCCTCCCAAAGTGCTGGGATTACAGGCTTGAGCCACCACGCCCGGCCTGGTTTTTCTTTTTAATGAAGGTCTTAGAACTATCTTCCTTTTATTATCACTAGGTTTGTATCGTTACACGTACTTCTAAATATTAATGTTTTTACAAAAGCACTGTAATGGCGTTTTTTTTTTTTTTTAGAAATAATTTTCAGTTACTTCTTTTGGATGTCCCAGATACATGAATAATTTGCAAGTAACGATAATTTTGCCTTCTCATTTCCAGCATTCACAGCTCTTATTTCCTGTACCTAATTACAGTGGTTAAGATAGCCGGGAGAGTAAAAGGGTGATATTGGAGCACACCTTCAACACATGTTTGTTTTCAAATTTAGATTCCGAGTCTCTATAGACATCTGAAAAAAACATGTAGTGCAATCCTCTCATTTTATAGTTCAGGACACAAGCCTAGAAAGGCCACACAAGGCCTAAGTGTGTCATAACTGGGAGTAGGCTCTGGGTCTTTGGACCATGGAGCACTGCTCTTTCACTATGTGATGCCAGTACTAGAGCAGGGCACCTTTGGCTCTCTGCCAAGTTGCTCCCTGGCTGCAATGCCCAGCGAGACTGCAGAAGACATCCAGACGGGTTTTAAAACATGTCCTCCTTCGTTTCAAGTAATGTCTGCTGTATACAGGTGACTAGGCTAAAGAAAATACTGGTAGTGGTTATGTTCCTTCAGATACTTGATGTAGAACATTTCAATATGAGAAAGGCAAATTTTAGGCCGTTCGCAAAACCTTAGCTTGTTGGCAAGTTTGGACAAAATTATATTTTCTAATTTGCCCGTGCTTTAAAAATTTGACGTGCTCAGTCCATCAGAGGGGAGGACTGGAGTTCTGCTTTTGCCTTCATCAATGGCAAGACACTCTTGGAAATTGGTGCTTACTGAACACGTACTGTATTTCAGCCACTGCACCACAGATACGCATACAAAAATAAGGGAGACCAGCCTGGGCAACAAAGCGAGACCCCCCTCTCTCCACAAAATTAAAAAAAAAAAATTAGCTGGGCATGGTGGTGTGCATCTGTAGACCCAGCTACTTGAGAGGCTGAGGTGAGAGGATCACTGAAGTCCAGGAGGTCGAGGCTGCAGGGAGCTGTGATTGTGCCACTGCACTCTAGCCTGGGTGACAGAGCGAGAGCCTGTCTCAAAAGTAAAAAATACCAGAGATGGTCTCTGTCCTTGATAAGCCTGTTCTCCAGTTCCGTGCACCTATTTGAAATTTGATTTTCTATACTTCCTCTAATTTTCCAAATAAAGACTTAAGGCATTCGTTGACTTTGGCTTGGGCCATCTTCTGAAAACATTTCAGACACATCACTAAGTTGCTGCTCTTTTTTTTTTTTTAATGCAGTGCCAGGGAGATAACCCAGGAGTTCGAGACCAGCCTGGGCAACACGGCAAGACCCTGTCTCTACAAAAATACAAAAATTAGCTGGGTGTGGTGGTGTGTGCCTGTAGTCTCCGCTACTCAGGAAGCTGAGGTGGGATTGCTTGAGCCCAAGTGGTGGAGGTTGCAGTGAGCTGTGATGGTGCCCCTGCATTCCAGCCTGGGCAACAGAACACTGTCTCAAACCACGCAAAGCTGATGAGGAAGGGTAAGTCCCTCAAGGAGTAGTGCCCTCCTTTAAAAATGACTTT
Source organism: Saimiri boliviensis (assembly GCF_048565385.1). NCBI lineage: Eukaryota > Metazoa > Chordata > Mammalia > Primates > Cebidae > Saimiri > Saimiri boliviensis. The sequence continues at coordinate 10,146,415 of NC_133450.1, read as the reverse complement.
CTGCTTGGACTCTACTTTGGACCTGGTATGTTTGCTAGGTACAGTTTAGAATACATTATTGAAAGGTTTGAGAGTCCAGGTGCAAGGCTTCTAATTCCCTCTTGATGCTAAACCAGCAAGGCTCTGTTCCTGTTTCAGTTTCAGTTTTGGAACATGCTGTCCTATTTTAGCATGATGTTGAAGCTAATAGAATAATAGACAGTGACACAAAAGCACTGCAGATTTTAATGTGGCCAATTAGCCTGGCTGTCCTTTGAGAAGAACCTAGTTGATGTTAGTACTAACATAGTTTGGAAATTTTTTTTTTTTTTAATCATAAGAAGGAGTGCGCTATAAAAGGCTGGAACCACATTAGCTGAAGGTAAAAGCACAGACCAGTGTGTTGAATAAAAACAGGGGACCATTCATACTAATGGCTGTATTTAAGTCACCCAAGGCACAGTTGGGTGGTGCGGAGGCTGCTTGTTGGGGGTGAGGCATGGGTGCAGTGAGTCATGACAGCGGGAAAGGAGCACAAGTAGGCCAGCGTTCTCCATCACAGGCTGTTTGGCATCCCAGGCTTGAAGCCAGGGGACGGACTCAAGTCTAGTGTCTTGTTCTCAGACAATATTGATGCTAAAAAGCTTTTGAGTACTGATGGAGGTAGCAATTTATCTTGTAAACCTCAAGGTTTGGAAAGGTTCACACCATCTCCCAGAAGCTTCTCCACATCTCCCTGGGCAGAGCGATTCAGTACTGTCTCTGCTTTGTTTTCGTGAGCACTTTGCCCTTTCCACCTAGATACCTGTCTTGTTTAGAAATATCACCTTCCTTAACAGAAGTAAAACCCAGAAACTCCACTGGGCTTTTTGCCGATTATCTTTGCTGGCTGCCACCAAGATAGGCCCAAGCACAGCTGAAGGGCATCTAAGACAGGCCTGACAGTTTAGGAAACTGATATTGAAGAAAAGAGAAGAGCAGAATATTACTTTAATATTATAGCTATTATGTCATATTAAATCCAGATGTAAGTTGACTGTGCTTAGAACTACCTCACAGAACTTGGATCTGTGAAGTCTGAGGAGGAACTTAAGAGTCTGTGGTCTGACTGAGGTGGTCCTGGGACCATTCTTTGAGAAGCTCAGCTCTGCAGAGATATGTTTTATGGGGCACAATTTGCCCGCCACGCTTGCATGCCCACACCACCTAATGCCGGAAGCGAGAAGCATGCTTGTCAAGATTTCCCTTTTCTAGCTCTCAGCTGTCTGGAACCGCCCTAATCGATACCCGCTTCCTTGAAGAACACTGAACAGAGGCCTCTCTTGCATCTACACAAGGTCTGCCCGCCAGCCTCTGTCTTCTCTGAGGACCTGCCCCAGCTGATGCGTAGGGGCTCATGCGGATAGGACTCTGCTGGCCCACCGTGTTAGTCACCTGTGAAGTCACCCAGGACATCTTGCACGTCTCATCACACAATTCCCTGTGGAGGTGTGTATGCTGTACTATCCGGTGAGCCTAGCATTTAGAAATCCTGACAATCCAAGGACCAAATTCTAAAACCATCATCTGTTGGGGGTTTTGTGCCCCAAGTATGTTTTTCCTCCAGTGCACATAAGTTTGCTGCAGAATTTCTTTTTTTTTTTTTTGAGACAGAGTTTCGCTCTTGTTACCCAGGCTGGAGTGCAATGGCGCGATCTCGGCTCACCGCAACCTCCGCCTCCTGGGTTCAGGCAATTCTCCTGCCTCAGCCTCCTGAGTAGCTGGGATTACAGGCACGCGCCACCATGCCCAGCTAATTTTTTTTTGTATTTTAGTAGAGACGGGGTTTCACCATGTTGACCTGGATGGTCTCGATCTCTTGACCTCGTGATCCACCCGCCTCAGCCTCCCAAAGTGCTGGGATTACAGGCTTGAGCCACCGCGCCCGGCTAGTTTGCTGCAGAATTTCTTAAGTGTCACATGGCCACAGGAAATTAAAGCAGCTTGTTTGGAGTGATGTCTAGGATGGGCCAATAATGCTTTTATTTTTGTTTTGTCCTTTTTTTGGTCTTTTTTTTGGGGGATATGGGCCAATAATGCTTTTAAAAGACAGTTTTTAAAGTGGTGGTTTCCTGTTAACACAGAGTGTAACCCTTAGCTCCATAATTACTCTGAACAGATTGCTGTTAACTTTAATCTGTGAACCACAATATGAATTTTAATATTGATTTGATCTTGCACTTTGGGCTGCTTGCCTCTAAACGCCAAAATTGTCTTTAGAGACTGCTGTTCAGCTCCTCTAAGTCCCCCCTTGGGGGCTTGGGAGACCCTGGCAAACTGGGCAAAATCGGCAGCAAATTCTCTGAAGACGCGCTATATGTAGCACGAAGCCCTTCCCAACTCCGGGCTACAGCCCCGTTAACCTGAATGACACTGAAGACAAGTTTCTTGTGTTCATAGAACCTGTGCCTGGGAACCTCCGTTTCTTCATCTTCTAGCCTGGATATTCATTTGCCTGCTGATTGCAACGCTCAGCCGTTACCGTCACCTGGGTAAGTTGGAAACAAACTTGGCCCCTCCCCCTACCAGTGAAATGAGAATCCATAGTGGGTAGGGCCCTTGTAGTGGTCATTTTTAAAGCTCCCAGATGGTTCTAAGGTGCAGCCAGGATTGAGACATACTGTGTTGGCATAGACTTTGCTCCCTGTAAGATGCATCGTTGTTTGCCCTAGCAGGCACTCTTAAGGCTCATCTGGGACATTTATACTTCAGAGTAAATAGGGTTACAAAGGGAGAATTGATAAGAGAAATTGAGAGGCTAAAGGCCTTGATAGAACTCTCAGTTTGTCCACCTTTTGACCACTTGGTTGGTCTTGGTGTAGGTCTGGGGAAGGGTGTGAGGGGACCGTGGAGTTCTGGAATAAGGGCTGCCTGCCTCTGACCGTGAGTCCAGAGGTAGCAATCAGTGTGGCCTCTGGGCTGCATCTGATCAGCAGGTACATTCTGTTTGGCCTGCATTGTGGTCACAGGTGGCTGTTTTTAAAAATATGAATGCCAACCTCTAAAAATTAGTTTTTTCATAAAGAGCATTCTCAGATCTGATGGTGTCTGATGGAAGACTTGGTGCTAAATCAAACCATGCACTTAGGAGTATGAGTTCATTAATTCTCATTTAGCCAGGTTACCCCATTCATAAGGGTGATGACTGAAATGGAATATGATCTAACAACAATTCCTTCTGATTCTATTAGAAGGCAATGGGTTTTGATACTGAAATTTTAGTTTCACCGTTTTCACCTTTTGCTCCAATCAAGCCCTTCTGAGGCTGGGCTTGAATGATAGAATCTGGCTTGGGAGGTAGCAGTCTTGGGTTTAGTCTGGGTTTTGCTGTGGGAGCCTAGGGCTCTCTCTGGTTCTGAGTGTCCTCATTTATGCAAAAACAAGATCAAATAATTTCCAAGGTTCTACTAATTGGGATTCGAAGATGTGAATGGCACAAGAATAGAATGGAGACGCCCTGGTTAAAGTCAGAGTGTAAGAGGGTTAACAATGAAACTGGCCTGGAGGAAGTCTGGGAGGCACGTGAGGGAAGAGCTGGAAGCAAGGGAGGAAGCTACTGTGAAACCTTTGGGTCCTAACTGTCCACCCTGGCCAAAGGTGGAAGGACGATCTTGGGAGAGAGAGCACTCCACCGCTGGAGACGTCACATGGAGGCCAGCCAGCTACTTGGAGGGCACGATGTGGGCAGCAGATGGTGGATGAGTCCCTTCTGACACGTAGAGGTAGGAGGGAAGGAAGCAAGGAACCCCTCATCTACTTCCCCTCCTTCAAAGGTAAGTGCAGCTCACTGTGATGCGCTCTGCCCACAGAATGGGATGTCAGTGCTTGGTTGGTGTTAAACACTGTATTTTTAATTTTTCAAAAATATTTACGACAGTAAAGGTCGTACTGTGCATGGGGACAGATGCCTTTGGTGTGTTCCCCTTTCTACCTCAAAACAAGGTTAAGGCATAAATTACTCCGCTGGGCACCAGGCATGCCCCTTGTCCTCGGGGCACCATCACTGGTCATACCACTTGTCCTGGGGGCCGGTGGATGAGATATTTGCCACTGAGGCTGTGCAGGCTCTGGGAGTCCTTGCACGGGCTTTATTCAGTGCATTCCAGAGGAGACCCCTCAAAAGCGCTGGCCAAGCCCTTCCCTTTGCACTGGTGGGCATAAGGGAAGGACGGGAGGCAGTGTGTGTGTATAGGGAGGGGGTGATCCAGGGAGGGGAGGTCCCCCACCCTACCCCTGCTGCCTAGCTGCAGGCGGGCCAGTGTGTCCATGTCTAGGGGCAGGCTGCAGCAAGAAGACATGTAGGAGTGCACAGCCCCAGGGATTGTGTCATCCACATGCTTCCCATGAGGTACCTGGGAACAAAAGTGGCCCGGGAGGGTTGCCAGCTGAGGGCAAGGGGCTGCAGCTGGTGCGGGAATGTGTGCGTTGCAGTCAATGCGAATGCACGTGGGTGCAGTGCCCGGCTGCCTCTCATGTCAGGGCAGTGTGTGGTATCCTGGTCCCACTTGTCTGGCTATCAGTCTCTGTGTCTCAGAGTCTTTCTTCATCCCTGGCTTGTGGCTATCACCATCAAGCCCTTGGGCTTGGGTTCATTCTTGGGGAGCCTTAGAGGACTACCTATGGGGAGGGGGGTTGGTGAGAACTGGGAGCCAGTGGAGGGGTGGGAGGGTGAGAGAAATGGGCAGAATTTAGATCTGTTCTGTCTTGGGTCCTTCTGGAGTTAGAGACCTGGAGTGTGCAGACTGAGTTCGTATTTATAGTCTTCCTCCCTGCGTTTCTTTGGAGGTTGGGGATGACGACGAATTCTTAGAACCTTAGTAGCTGGGGCAGCAAATGCCCTCCACAGAGTTTGAAGGAGGACTTGGGGTGGACGTGTCCCTTTAAATCCCTAGGGATCTGTGTAGACGGCGTCCCAGCCTCCCAGTAGGGCGATTCCACTTAAAACCAGCTTGAGTTCCATTCTGGAGGGAGCAGGCGCCATTGCTCAGATGATGAGGTCAAGTGCAAAGCCAGCTGGCTTCCTCTCGGCTCCAGCTCGGTGGGGCCACAGGCCTGGGCCCGCACAACACCTAGACTGGTGTCCTGGCCCCCATCAACTAAAATTCTCCTCCGGAGCCTCACTCCAGCACTTTGGGGGTGGGGTCCAGACCAGGCTCCCTCCTGCGCCTGGCACTTTTAAAGAAGCCGAGCTGTGAGGAGGCAAAGGGAGATGTCTCAGAGGTGGGCAGGGTGGACAAGGTCTGCCCTTGCTGTCCCTCTACTACCCTTCCTCAGGATTCCTCCCCCCGGGCTTCCTTGAGTACCCCAGCTCATTCTGAGCACCCCCTCCTCCAGAACTGCCTCTGTGGACTGGAACAGAGTAGATGAGGCTCTGGGCAGCATGTAAGAAGTCATGCTGGCTCCTACCACCTTGCTGTGTGACCAGCCCCAGCCAACATCCCTCTCTCGGCCTCATCTGTAACATGAGGAGGCTGAGACCAGGGCTTTGTAATCAGAGCTTCAGGGGCAGAGATGGACTTTGGGGGGTTAACAGCTTGACACTGTTGAAAATATTTTCTACAGTTGTTAATGCCTGGTTTTTTTTTTGTTTTTTTTTTTTCCCCTCTAATAATAGGAAACTTAGTTTTCATCAGGTTCTCAAAGGCACCCAAAACCGGGTCACAGCCATAGCCTGGGTGCCCTCTGTTGGCCCTAACCAATATGCCTGCTGTGGTGAGGGGCAGGGTGCTAGCTCCCCTCAACAGAACATGGCAGTGGCCACAAAGTTCCAGGGACTGGAGCCTGGGTTCCCCAGCCAGGATGCTGCTCCATCCCTCCCCTCCAGGGCCGCTCACCTTCCATAGTACCAGGACCAGCAGGGCCAGCAGCAGGAGGCCCCCCAGGGTGCTGCCCACAATGATCCAGATGGGGACCTGCCAGTCCTCTTGCTTGGAGATCTCAAACACGATCTGCAAGGGTGGGGGCCAGGCCAACAGCATGAATGTTCCGGGGCTGGGGTGGCAGCCTGGGAGGGGCAGGAGGGTACAGACAGCTGGTGCCTGGTGGGGGCCCCTCAGTGGGATGCCAGAGGGATGGGTGAATAGGTAAGCTGAGGCCTCAGGGCAGCCAGTGCCTGCACAGCCAGCACGGGGTTCAGTGGCCCAGTTGATCCTGCCTCCTTGAGACACTTGCTGCCTTTGGCCTTAGGCCCCCCACACTCCCTGGATCCTCCTCCCACCACACGGCTACTCCTCCTCCCTTTGCTGCCTCCACATGGTCTCCTGCACTGCTAAAGGTCGGTGCATCCCGTGGTTCAGTCCTCACACCCCTTCTTTTTCTAGAGTTGCTCCCTGGGTGAACTCAGGGCTGACTTTCCCACGATACACAGAAGGCATGGTAGCAAGGCCCATTAACACTTTTAGGAGACCATGAAAATGTTCACATTTCTTTTAAGATCAGAGGAAAAGATGGAATAGACTCCAGCTTGGATAACATTTTTCTTCTTTATGCCAACGCGGTTATAAACCGTAATTTTTTTTTTTTTTTTTTTTTTTTTTTTTGAGACAGAGTTTCACTCTTGCCCAGGCTGGAGTGCAATGGCACGATCTTGGCTCACCGCAACCTCTGCCTCCTGGGTTCAAGTGATTCTCCTGCCTCAGTCTCCCGGGTAGATGGGATTACAGGCATGTACCACCATGCCTGGCTAATTTTGTATTTTTAGTAGATACGGGTTTCTCCATGTCGGTCAGACTGGTCTCAAACTCCCGACCTCAGGTGATCCGCCTGCCTCAGCTTCCCAAAGTGCTGGGATTGCAGGCGTGAGCCACCACGCCTGGCTATAAACCATAATTTGTAATATTTTTTTCCCTGTGGGGCAGGTGCTCCAAAGGCAAAAGTGGCCGGGGCCTCGAAGCTTAGAAAGCAACCCCAGGCCAGCTCCCTCAGCCCCGTGGCTTTCACTGTCTGTACTCTGACTGCGCACACATGTCCCAGACTCATACCGACCGGCTCCTGCCTGCCTGGCAACTGTAACAGGCCCCTAACCATGCTCTTAACAACCCCGTCCCCACAGGCCTGCTCCTTCCAGTTCTTTCTCACCTAAGCAAATGGCAGCACCATCCCTCCTCGCTGCTCAGGCCAGAAACCACGTACCTATCACCGACCCTAACTTTCACACCCACACAGAGACCAGCAGCAAAGTCTGTCCACTTGACCTTGGAAACACCCAGAATGTGGCCACTCCTCCCCTTCCTGGGCCTGAGCGTCCTCACATCTCCTCTAGAGACTGCAACGCCACCTGCCAACCGCCACCCGACTGCCTCCCCTCTGCAGTCTGTTCTCAGCACAGCAGCTAGAGGGGATCCTTCTAACCAGCAAGGCAGGCCTGTGCTCTGCTCTGCTCAAGCTCGCTCAGCGTAAAAAGTGCAGTGCTGGCCCTGGTCTGCAAGGCACCCCGCTCTCAGGTCCCACCTGTCTTGCTGACCTTACCTCCTGCTCCCTTTCGCCCTACTCCAGCCTCCAGGCGCCTGGCCTCCTACATGCACACCATGGCATGCCTGCTGCAGGCACCGCTATTCCCTCTGCCTGCAAGACTTTCCCTCACACAGCCATGAGACACTCCTGTCTTCCTCATGGTCTCTGTCTGATGTCACTTTATTGGAGAGGCTTTTCCCAACTCCCTGTATAAAACAGCACCCCCTGGCACTTTACCCTTACGTGTGTGCCTTTTTCTGGATGGCCCTTATCACCACTTGATGATGTCTGTGTTCATGTTTATTGCCCACCTAGAATGTCAGCTGTAGGAGAGCAGGGGCTTTGTCTGTTTTGTCCCTGCTCTATCCTCCATACCTGGAACCGTGTTGGGAACACAGCAGGAGCTCAGCTAACATACGCAGTGAAATGACCACCCGCAGAAGCAGACAAAGCCCTGCCTTGGGCTCGATGTTCAACTTGAGGTGAGTCCCTGCCCCTCTTGCCTCATCTTACATGCCTCAGTGTGCCTACCTGAGAGATGGGGGTGGGGACAGTGGCTCACAGCGTTGTGAGGTCTGTCACTGGGTTCGGCACACAGCTGGGGGCCAGGGAGTGGCAGGCACTTATGTGTGCTCTTTCTGTCCCTCAAGGCGGGGACCTGGCTCTGCCTCCCCAGAGCCAGCACCTAGCACAGAG